>NC_056629.2:149086623-149686623 GCF_002870075.4 Lactuca sativa
TTCATGCACAAAATAGCAATTCATTTCTATGTGCTTGTTCCTCTCATCAAAAAATGAACTATTAGCGATGTCTCTAACAACTTGATTATCACAATGTAGAGGTGTTAGAACTGTAGGATGAACATCCGAGTCTTTCAATAACCATCGCAACTAGATAATTTCACTAACTGTAATGGCCATTGCCCTATACTTCCCCTCAGCTAATGAATGTGAAAAAACATAATGTTTCTTCATCTTCCAAGAGATGGTTACCCCTCCTAAAAGAACAAGGTAGCCGGTTCCTAAGCATCGAGTAGATACATACCCAAGCTAATATGTATCAAAATAAGAAAAAAGTTCTAAACCCCCAATTTTTAGGAAGAAAAGACCTTGTCTCGGTGTTGCCTTCAAGTAGTGTAGAAATCAATAAGCTGAGTCTGTCTTTGTCTAGGATCGGAGATACATTGGCTTAAAATGTGGAATGAATAAGCAACATCTGGTCTTGTTACTTGGAGATAAAATAATCTCCCTATGAGTCTTATGTATTGGCTTGCATTAACACGTGGACTATCCTCACACTTGTCTAACTTTAGATTACGTTCTGTAGGAAAGCTGCTTGGTCGAAAACCTTGCATCCCACTGTCTTTAAGATTGTACAAATTTATTAATGTTGACTTAAAAATTTATCATTAGAAATAAGAGAATGTACCATGGAGGATTGCTAATTGGCTGTTGGTGGTGTGTGGTTTACTGGTGGTGGTAGATCGACAATGAAACCTTCCAAGCACTTTGGTTGGCTTCAAGTTCTTTGCTCTCTTGGCAATGTTTCAGTACTCTCGGTTTCACCTTCATCACTACTTTCATGATGCATGTGTTGAATCCTAGGCTATGATCTAATTCAAAATCACTTTCTTCATTGTTTTCTTTATTCAAAGTTTTCATCGGTATTAGTTCGTGGTTTAGGTTCTTGTCGTGCAGTTTCATTATTTAACCTTTGCTCCACATCGTTTTATTGAATAACTTTTTCCTGGAAATCCTTGTCGTCGGCTTGTGTCTGCTCAAGTTCTGAATTGGTTTAAAGGAAAGGGAACTTATTCTCTACAAAATTCATGTCTCTAAATATAATTACCTTCTTGCTTTTGAAATCAAATATATGATACTCTTTCTTACATTGTGGATAACCAATAATTACTCCTGGTCTCCACCTAACTTCAAATTTATCTCCTTTTGTGTCTGTGTTTCTCGCATAAACCAAACACCCAAAAACTCTCAAATGATCATAGTCAGGTTTCTGATTGAAGATTTCATCGTCAGGAGTCTTACGATTGATTAAGGCACGTGCTATCTCCCTAAAAATGTGGGTAGGTAAGTTGGCTTCAAATTTTAAGGCATGTGCTATCTGAAGAATGCGGCTGTGTTTTCGTTCTACTACCCTATTCCGTTGTGGGGTATGGGGACATGTTGTTTCTAATAATGTTCCATTTTCCACATAAATCCATCATGGAAGATGATATGAATTCTCCCCCATTATTAGCTCTTATTCGTTTTATATTGTTATCAAACTGCGTTTCTACAATGTTGTGAAAATCATCTAAGTGGATGCTTTCATCACTTTTATATTTAAGTAGATAAACCTAAACTGCTCTATTAATATTATCTACTATGGTAAGGAAATAGTTGGCTCCAGATAGAAAATGTGTTTTATATTTTCCCCAAACATCACACATAATAATTCAAAACAACTACTAGTTTTATTTGAACTTTTTGGAAAAGGAAGCCTAGTGTGTTTAGCTTTAATACAAGAATCGCAAACTGTATCTTTTATTTTGGAAGAAAAACTTTCTAGAAAACTAACTTTATCTAACTTTAAAGCGGAAGCGTGGCCCAATCTCTTATGTCATATTTCAACATCAGACGATGTCATCATAACTCTTTTCTGCCCTGCCACCAATCCCATTCGGTATAAACCACAACTACATTCACCTTTTCCAATAAGCTTCCCTATGTGTAAGTCATGCATAAAATATCGTTTAGGAAGAAATGTTATAGCACATTCAAATCGTTAGTTACACGACTAACAAAAAGCAAATTACAATTACAGTTAGGAATATGAAGAATTTTGTTGATTTTAACCATGTTATTTCCAAAGACAATTGATTTTTACTTCCATGTGTATGATCTTGCCATTAAGGATGGTCAAGAGAGTTCAAGAAATCCACTTGTTATCTTTTCCAGTAGTTCCTTGTTGCATATTATATGCTCAGTTGCTCTCAATTCAATAAGCTATACATCATCTAATTCAACTTTACCTGCCATATTAACCCTTGGTACTTCATCGTCCCTAGTTTCTTCCTTGGAAAAGTGTTTGATTAGTTTTTGGTATTACTCCAATAATAATCCTGGTTTAGGGTTGGAGTCTGTCTCAACATAAGTTGCTTTTGTCTTGTTCTTTTCAATCTTCCCTTTGCCAGAACACCAATATGGATACCCAATTCTTTTAACATTTACATCTTCGTTCCACAAAAGGCACAACTTCTGTTTATTCATCGTTGTTTCATTTTGAGTCTTTCGTTACAAACTTTTTTCTTTGTTGGTTCGATTTTGTAGGTGTCTCCTTTCGTGCAAAGCTAAAACTTGGAACTTTGTTGTATCGATCGATGGTTTCTTCATGGCAGATATTGCCCTTTGTTTCTCATCTTTTTCTGCGATATGGTAAGCGGTCCCTAGGGTTGGCGTTGGTTTCATGGAGAGCATCTGATTCTTTAGTGTAGCATATTCTTTATCGAGTCCCATAAGGAATTCATAAAGCCTTTCTTTTTCTTTAGACGAATTGAGTCGTTTTCCTACTTCACATGTACAACCGGTTCAGGTACACCACGGAGTTGGAGACGCATTTTGGATCTCATCCTAGAGACTTCGCAATTTAGTGTAGTAGGCGGACACAAACATATCATCTTGTCATGTGATTATGAGAGACTGTTTAATTTCATATACCCTGGGGGCGCTTTCTTTACCGAACTTCTCCTCAAGGTCGTCCCAAATTTCCTTTTTCGTGTACACATACTTCAATTTGGATTTGATGTCTTTTTCAATGGTTGTGGTCAGCCACCTATTGATCGTTGCATCGCACCACATCCAAGGCAAGTATTCTTATGATTCCTCTTCTAGTTTTTAAGAATTCCATTGATGAACCCAATTTTATTTTTGGCAAATAGAAAGTTTCGCATCTCCTGCACCCAGTCGTTGTAGTTAATGTCAGTGAGCACATCGTTAACCTTTAATTGTAGGGGATAATTGGAAGAGTGGAGGTAAAAGGGGGGAATTGTAATCTATGGTTCCTTCTGGTTTCTTTCCCACAGATTTTGGCTTGTTTCTTCTTATCATCTCTGGGTTTTTTATCGTAGGTACAGGACCTGCTCTGATATCAAAAACGTTTTGATGGCTCAATAATAGTACTTTTCATTCATCTAACGATATAAATATAGGAGAATACCTTAATGAATAAGGAAACGACCTTGGTAAAAAAGGAAAATAAAGAAACCTAATCTAAATAAAATAGGAAAATGACTTTAGGATAATAACTCAAAATAAGGAATGTTTCCTTTAATTTCGACACCCTTAAGCATATTGAGGGTTGAGGAACACCACCCCGGGCTCAACCGGAATAAAAAGGAAACAATTTGTTTATATATATATATATATATATATATATATATATATATATATATATATATATGTGTGTGTGTGTGTGTGTGTGTGTATATATATAAATGCTATCTTATCCATATATATATATATATATATATATATATATATATATATATATATATATATAAATGCTATCTTATCCAATTTAATTTGCACCATTCTTTTCTTTCTTTATATTTTATACAATTTTAAAATATCTTCAACCAAAAAATGGAGCAAAAAACAAGCACCCCTCCACCAACCCTAAACCCACAACCGAACACAACCTATCCTTTCAGATTCGCCATATACGAGAGTTATATCAACCTACTAGACACCCAAGGTTCGCTGCAAATACCATACCAACAAACTTTTTTCAATACCACCTCACCTCCTATGTAATTTACCAATTTCCTTCCAACAAAACATTTATGGGTAAAGAACAAATTTGCAACAAAATTTTTTGGGTACATCATCATTCATGCCAAATTTCCAACCAAATACAACTTTCAACCAATTCTACCCAAAAACCAGCACCCGCACAACCATCGGTAGAATTTGTTACCAAAACTCAAGTCGACGGTAGTCGGAGGGGGAAAGGGAAAGCCAAAATCAAAATGGAAAAGCAAAGACATTGAAGAAGGTCCACAATGATGAATGCCGAAGGAGGAATACTCTTTTTCAGAAGTGTGGCGTGGGACATCAAACAATAAGAAAAGAAGTGGTATGATGAAAAGCGCTTTTTTGGAAGCGGCCCTCATAAAATTTCATGCTTTGTTGAAAAAATATCCGTACCACAACATCGATATGCTAATTAGCAAATGGAGATAATTTAACAAGATTTGCACAAAATTAAACGGGATCTACAACAAGCTTTATTCGGAGAAGGAAAGTGATTGCAGTGACTTCAATTTATTTGAAGTCGCAAAATGCAATATCGAATGGAGATGGATCATACTTACGAGTTTGACAAACCATGAGAGTTGTTGAGAAGAGATTGAAAATGGACTTAATGTCCAAATTCTCCAGAGGTGCAATCTACGAGGTCAAGAAATCTGAGTTCAGTCGACGTTTCCGATGCAGGGCTCACATCGTGTAACAACCCAATTTTTCAAGGAAAATTTTCATTTTTGAATAGTCAAATATATTTCCATGATTTAAGAAATCCAATCATAATTTTTTTCAAAACATATGTCAAATACAAATTTTATTCCAAATATCAAAGTGTCCATAAAACGCCTGGGAGAGAGTGCACGCTACAGCATCACGCCTTACCTTTGCCCTTGGGATCTGATGTACCTGAAACAAATCCACAACCTATAAGCTAAATGCTTAGTAATTTCCCCAGAGCATACCACACAATACACAATACACATATCTTGTTAGCTATAAAAGCTACATATAACACATAAGCCATGCTTATATAAACCTATAAGGATGCCACGGGCTCCCCCCAGGGTCTTACACCTTCATGCCATGGGCTAGCCCACATGGTCTTTACCTAGGAATACCATAGGCTACCCCAAATGGTCTTACATCCAATGTCATGGGCTACCCCACATGGTCTTTACCTAGGAATGCCATGGGCTACCCCACATGGTCTTACATTCAATGCCACGGGCTCCCCGCGAGGTCTTCCATGCAATAACACACAATCACATAGCATATCAAATCACAAAAATGACTAACACATAAACCATAATCACATAATGGGCCTGCCTTAGTGCCTTAGACCCATGGGTATGGTGAAAAGACTCACCTCAGTCCGAAGGATCCGGAACTACTCTCCTAACTGTACGTAACCTCCCGTGCTGAATAATAATATTGACCCATGCTAGGACATCACATAAACAAAGAGGAAACCCAAACCCCAAGTCCTTCCATGAAGGCTGTGACATCCCCTAATTTCTCGGCCAAAAAAGACCGATTTAATTTAAGTTTTTTAAAATAAAATCAGAGAAATCTTTTTAAAAGATGTTGCGGAATTGGTCCCCAAACAACATATGATAAAAGTTTATCAAAACCCTTCATTAAAAAAGGTATATATTTTCCATATATATATATATATATATATATATATATATATATATATATATATATATATATATATATATCAAAACCTCGGGATGTCATGTTCCGATACAGATCAAAAGCATAAACAAGACATTATAAGCCTTTCAACAGTTATTTACAACTACTGGCCTATAATCCAAAAATCTCTCGTCGTCCTCCGACTATACTCGGGGCTCCACTACCTATAACATAAAAAGCTGAGTGGGTCAGGCTTGGGAGCCTGGTGAGCATATAGGGTTTTCAACCCACAATAATAATAAACTTACTAAGTTCATCAATCAACAATAACCCTGATTACCTGTTCCCATTATCCTCACTTTACGTCCCTAAACACTTATCATAAGGGACCTAGCCTAAAGAATATCATCGGGATGGACACTACTGCTCAGGGGTTTCCTCAGCCATACATGTCCTAAAGGCAACCATGAGGGGGATGGAGTACATCGATTGAACACTCTTAGTTCATTAACAACTACAGGTTGCAGACCTGCTAATGTTTCCCACTGGACTGTCTAGAAAGTCCGTGATCGTCATCCAAACTCCGCTAGATGACTGGATCTCAAAACACATCGAGGCCTCTCATCACTTTTTTTTATCGCACATCACTATCTACCCATGTTTTACCCAACATATTTGTAGATAAAAATACATATACAGTTTAAAACTTGTATAAAACATCAATTCAACAGTCACCTTAGTTAAACAATTAATATAATTACACGTAGCACGTAGTTCATATAAAATACTTCATACTAGGTGTAAGATGAAGGTGACTATACACTCACTTGATTTGATGATAATCGTGCAACAATTCGTTTCCTAAAACGATCGTTTCTAATAAAACCGGGAGTTTTATTGAGAAACCGGGCTCTGCAAAAGTCGGGCTTCGAAACCGAAAAGATAAATTTTCCGGGCTTCTCGGGCACTTCGTGGAGTATTACGGGGCTTATAATCGATATCGGGGCTTTAGGGGATGTTAATATGAAGAAAATAGGGGAAAAGGGGTTAAAAGTGGCAAATTTCCAAAGTTACCCCGGAGGTCTCGCACGCTTCTATTTATAGGGGCGAGGCTTCTGATCGGACGGTCAGAAAGAAGACACGCGTCGCAGATCCGAAGCTTGCAGGGGAAGGCTCGCACGTGGGCTGCGCATGGCTCGTACATGGCTCGCACCTGCGAGGGGCTCGCTAGCAGCTTGTGATTGGACCGAAGTCCGGATCCGATGAGGGGGTTCGTGGCACCTGCGAGGGTTCGGACGCACGAGGGAAGAGGCATGCATCGCATTTCTACTGGACCGAACCTCAGAATCGGAAGGACATGACACGACTCGCCAGGAGGCTTCGTGACTCAGCAGCTCGGATACGTGGCGCGTTTTGAGCAAGGGTGACGTGGCCGAAGTCCACGTGTGCGAAATTCCTCGGTTTTGGGGATTTTTCTCGTTTTTCGCACCAAAACTTCTAAAATCCATAACTTTCGCATACAAGCTCCGTTTTTGACGTTTTTTATATGCACGCGTAGCTATAATTACGCTCTACAACTTCTGTTTAAACTTTGTCGGCTAATTTTGAATTTAATTTTTTTTTATTATTATTTTTAACAGACCGGGACAGAAAATCCGTTAAAAATTAATAACTTCATCCGACGTCCGTTTTCGTCAGACTTTTTACCGTTGTGCTACTAATGATGAGACCTTCGATTCTCGTTAGGTCGTGTCAGCTAAAAATCATTCGATCTAAAATTTGAGTTTTTAGCTGTCTACTGCTAGTTGGTGAAAGAAACTTTTAAAGAAACTTTTAATTTTAAAACCACTTGTTAATTTGATTTTATTATTTATAATTATTGCTTATTAATTTTAAAACCACTTGTTATTATTAATAAGTGAAAGAAACTTTTAAAAAACACTTATTATTAAAATTAAAATGTTAAACATATACTAAAATATAAAGTGATAAGATAAACAATTTACATTTTTAAAAAAGTTTACATGGATAATATGGATAATATGACATATCCATGATTTTTAATTAATTATTGTTTTAAAGCAACATGAACATACAAACATGTATACAATAGGTAATTAAATATTATATATATCACATTCCATAACATATGATCGATAACATGAATCTAATCTAATTTACATTAAATTTTCAACCACAACATACAATGATATTCTTAAAAGAATACTTAAATCAAGAAAATACAAAAAAAAATTAGTATATAACAAACTTACTAATTGAAAACTTCAACATAATAACATGGCTCGAAAAATTGTTCAAAGCCCTCAAACCAACACAAAAAACTTTAAACTTGTTTTCTTTGTGAATTTTTTATGTGATTTGTATTTGTGTGTCTACTAAAAAAGATTGACCTTTTTATAGTAGAGTATCCATTAATTGTTTATTAAATATAGTATATATGTTATAAAACCTTTGAATTGTTAATCATTATTAAGAGACTTTTGAGTGGTATTCATTAAAATAAGAGGTTTCAAATGCATGAGGTGTTTGCAAATTTTTATGGGGGTTTCAAATGTATGAGGTTCAAGGAAAAATGCTAGCTTTATAAGTATGTATGATATGATATATATATATATATATATATATATATATATATATATATATATATATATATATATATATATAATACCTTACAAACTATATAAAATGTCTAAATTATAAAGTACGGTGTCTTTTTAACCAAACTTATGTATATATATATATATATATATATATATATATATATATATATATATATATATATATATATATATAAGTTTGGTTAAAAAGACACCGTAATTTATAATTTAGACATTTTATATAGTTTGTAAGGTATTTTTTTTGTTGAAATTACATTGTTTTTTAAAAAAGATGATTATAAGAAGTTAACTATAGATTGACTTTAGATAAAGGTGTTTAAGGGGTTTTTATTTGGGAAACCAATAGAAACATCTTCTAGTCGTAAAATCTTTGGAAAATGATTTACAATGGTAATCATCTATATTGTTTTGTTTACATTTAAGTAACTTTTTAATTTTCGTACACATTTGACCATTTAACTTGTTATTTTTGTTTACATATCGTCATTGTCACTAACGACACGATCTAAACTCTCGTATCCAAAATTTTCCTCTTTACCCGATCCCTACTCACGGATCTAAAACTATTATCTTCACCCAATCCATACTCACGGATCTAAAACGAACATTTTCACCTGATCCATACTCACGGATATAAAACTAACCTTTTCCCATGATCCATACTCATGGATCTAAAACTAACCTCCTGATCTGATCCATACTCCCGGATCAATAACTGTACCCAATCCATACTCCCGGAATAGGGACAATTAACTATACCTTAATCCTGATCTGATCCATACTCCCGGATCAATAACTGTGCCTAATCCATACTCCCGGACTAGGGACAATTAACTTAGTCTTAATCCATACTCCCGGACTAATAACAAGTTTTTATCTCTTTACCTGATCCATACTCCCGGATCTAAAATTAACCTCTTGGTCTAATCCATACTCGCTGAATAACTAGATCAACAACAACAACATCGGGGCCTCTCATCTGTTTATCACACATCAACTATCTACCCATGTTCTACCCAACATATTAGTAGATAAAAATATATATTTTTATACATAGTTTAAAACATGTATAGCGTTCTCATTCAATACCTATTCCACATAACAGATGAGGCACACCCGCATAACACGTATTTCATAGAGAATAAATCAGATCTATGAGATAGAAGAAAGTGAATATACATTCACACACATAACAACAAATTATACACATAACATGTATTTCGTATAAAATAATTCATAATTATGTGTTAGAAGAAAGTAACCACACACTCACTTGATTAGAAGATGATCGGACAACATTACGACTTGCAGAAGTAGTATTCTTCGGTAGATCTGGAAGATCTCCACAAAAATCGAACTTCTCGCGGGCAGAGCTTCGGCTCGGGAATCGTACTTCTCGGGATCTCGGGAGCGTAAAACTTCCTTCTTAACTTGGATATGAGATCCGGGGTGTCGGGATGGCTTCGGGGGTTTACACGCACAGCTTCGTCACAAAAACGAGGAGAAATGAGCAAATAAGCCCGGATCCCTCGCATCCTATTTATAGGAGGCTGAAGCCTCGCAGTACGCTGGGCGTACTGCCTTACGCAGGGCGTAAGCCTCCGAAATCGTCACTGCATGCGTCATCCAAAGAACTCGAGTGCGAGGCGTGTCATGCTTCGCGGTACGCAGGGCGTACGCTAGTACGCTGGGCGTACTTCGGATAAGTCCGATGACTCCCCTTCGGATAATGTCGGATTTAGCAATTAAATTTAAATATTAATTGTTTTATAAACTTTGAAAATTCATATCTTCTTCATATGAAATCCGTTTTCGACGTTCTTTATATCCACGCATAGGTGAGACTACCCTCTACAACTTTCGTTTAGTCTCCGTTGGCTAATTTTGATTTATTTTTATTATTTATTTTTAGTAGGCCGGGACAGGAAAACTCCGTTATAAAATCATAACTTCTTCATCCGACGTCCGTTTTCTCCTATCTTTTTATCGTTTTACTACAATTAATGAGATCTTCGATTCTCATTTAGATTGTTTCGACTAAAAAGCGCTCGGTCTCAAATCGAGTATTCGGGCTGCATACCGCTAAGTCGAAACTTCGAAAATCATAACTTCCTCATACGAAGTCAGATTTGGGCATTCTTTTTATGCACGGTCACGGTTTAACGTATTCTACGACTTTCATTTAGATTGCTAAGGCTAAATATCGCTCTAACGTAAATTCACTTTTTTACGTCGCGCTATGTCGTGTCGGTTCTGTCGCGAAACTTCGACAGGTCATAACTTCTTCGTTATAACTCGGATTTCGGTGTTCTTTATATGTACGGAATCCTTGTAATATATACTGCAACTTAGTTAAGATTATTCATTCTAGAGCATTCAAACTTGAACAATTTCACCATATAAAGGCAACTCTTATCCCACCCCCATCGATCCTTATGACGACACGATCTAAACTCTCGTATCTAAAATTTTCCTCTTTACCCGATCCCTACTCACGGATCTAAAACTATTATCTTCACCCAATCCATACTCACGGATCTAAAACGAACATTTTCACCTGATCCATACTCACGGATATAAAACTAACCTTTTCCCATGATCCATACTCATGGATCTAAAACTAACCTCCTGATCTGATCCATACTCCCGGATCAATAACTGTACCCAATCCATACTCCCGGAATAGGGACAATTAACTATACCTTAATCCTGATCTGATCCATACTCCCGGATCAATAACTGTGCCTAATCCATACTCCCGGACTAGGGACAATTAACTTAGTCTTAATCCATACTCCCGGACTAATAACAAGTTTTTATCTCTTTACCTGATCCATACTCCCGGATCTAAAATTAACCTCTTGGTCTAATCCATACTCGCTGAATAACTAGATCAACAACAACAACATCGGGGCCTCTCATCTGTTTATCACACATCAACTATCTACCCATGTTCTACCCAACATATTAGTAGATAAAAATATATATTTTTATACATAGTTTAAAACATGTATAGCGTTCTCATTCAATACCTATTCCACATAACAGATGAGGCACACCCACATAACACGTATTTCATAGAGAATAAATCAGATCTATGAGATAGAAGAAAGTGAATATACATTCACACACATAACAACAAATTATACACATAACATGTATTTCGTATAAAATAATTCATAATTATGCGTTAGAAGAAAGTAACCACACACTCACTTGATTAGAAGATGATCGGACAACATTACGACTTGCAGAAGTAGTATTCTTCGGTAGATCTGGAAGATCTCCACAAAAATCGAACTTCTCGCGGGCAGAGCTTCGGCTCGGGAATCGTACTTCTCGGGATCTCGGGAGCGTAAAACTTCCTTCTTAACTTGGATATGAGATCCGGGGTGTCGGGATGGCTTCGGGGGTTTACACGCACAGCTTCGTCACAAAAACGAGGAGAAATGAGCAAATAAGCCCGGATCCCTCGCATCCTATTTATAGGAGGCTGAAGCCTCGCAGTACGCTGGGCGTACTGCCTTACGCAGGGCGTAAGCCTCCGAAATCGTCACTGCATGCGTCATCCAAAGAACTCGAGTGCGAGGCGTGTCATGCTTCGCGGTACGCAGGGCGTACGCTAGTACGCTGGGCGTACTTCGGATAAGTCCGATGACTCCCCTTCGGATAATGTCGGATTTAGCAATTAAATTTAAATATTAATTGTTTTATAAACTTTGAAATTCATATCTTCTTCATATGAAATCCGTTTTCGACGTTCTTTATATCCACGCATAGGTGAGACTACCCTCTACAACTTTCGTTTAGTCTCCGTTGGCTAATTTTGATTTATTTTTATTATTTATTTTTAGTAGGCCGGGACAGGAAAACTCCGTTATAAAATCATAACTTCTTCATCCGACGTCCGTTTTCTCCTATCTTTTTATCGTTTTACTACAATTAATGAGATCTTCGATTCTCATTTAGATTGTTTCGACTAAAAAGCGCTCGGTCTCAAATCGAGTATTCGGGCTGCATACCGCTAAGTCGAAACTTCGAAAATCATAACTTCCTCATACGAAGTCAGATTTGGGCGTTCTTTTTATGCACGGTCACGGTTTAACGTATTCTACGACTTTCATTTAGATTGCTAAGGCTAAATATCGCTCTAACGTAAATTCACTTTTTTACGTCGCGCTGTGTCGTGTCGGTTCTGTCGCGAAACTTCGACAGGTCATAACTTCTTCGTTATAACTCGGATTTCGGTGTTCTTTATATGTACGGAATCCTTGTAATATATACTGCAACTTAGTTAAGATTATTCATTCTAGAGCATTCAAACTTGAACAATTTCACCATATAAAGGCAACTCTTATCCCACCCCCATCGATCCTTATGACGACACGATCTAAACTCTCGTATCTAAAATTTTCCTCTTTACCCGATCCCTACTCACGGATCTAAAACTATTATCTTCACCCAATCCATACTCACGGATCTAAAACGAACATTTTCACCTGATCCATACTCACGGATATAAAACTAACCTTTTCCCATGATCCATACTCATGGATCTAAAACTAACCTCCTGATCTGATCCATACTCCCGGATCAATAACTGTACCCAATCCATACTCCCGGAATAGGGACAATTAACTATACCTTAATCCTGATCTGATCCATACTCCCGGATCAATAACTGTGCCTAATCCATACTCTCGGACTAGGGACAATTAACTTAGTCTTAATCCATACTCCCGGACTAATAACAAGTTTTTATCTCTTTACCTGATCCATACTCCCGGATCTAAAATTAACCTCTTGGTCTAATCCGTACTCGCTGAATAACTAGATCAACAACAACAACATCGGGGCCTCTCATCTGTTTATCACACATCAACTATCTATCCATGTTCTACCCAACATATTAGTAGATAAAAATATATATTTTTATACATAGTTTAAAACATGTATAGCGTTCTCATTCAATACCTATTCCACATAACAGATGAGACACACCCACATAACACGTATTTCATAGAGAATAAATCAGATCTATGAGATAGAAGAAAGTGAATATACATTCACACACATAACAACAAATTATACACATAACATGTATTTCGTATAAAATAATTCATAATTATGCGTTAGAAGAAAGTAACCACACACTCACTTGATTAGAAGATGATCGGACAACATTACGACTTGCAGAAGTAGTATTCTTCGGTAGATCTGGAAGATCTCCACAAAAATCGAACTTCTCGCGGGCAGAGCTTCGGCTCGGGAATCGTACTTCTCGGGATCTCGGGAGCGTAAAACTTCCTTCTTAACTTGGATATGAGATCCGGGGTGTCGGGATGGCTTCGGGGGTTTACACGCACAGCTTCGTCACAAAAACGAGGAGAAATGAGCAAATAAGCCCGGAACCCTCGCATCCTATTTATAGGAGGCTGAAGCCTCGCAGTACGCTGGGCGTACTGCCTTACGCAGGGCGTAAGCCTCCGAAATCGTCACTGCATGCGTCATCTGAAGAACACGAGTGCGAGGCGTGTCATGCTTCGCGGTACGCGGGGCGTACACCAGTACGCTGGGCGTACTTCGGATAAGTCCGATGACTCCCCTTCGGATAATGTCGGATTTAGCAATTAAATTTAAATTATAATTGTTTTATAAACTTTGAAAATTCATATCTTCTTCATATGAAATCCGTTTTTGACGTTCTTTATATCCACACATAGGTGAGACTACCCTCTACAACTTTTGTTTAGTCTCCGTTGGCTAATTTTGATTTATTTTTATTATTTATTTTTAGTAGGCCGGGACAGGAAAACTCCGTTATAAAATCATAACTTCTTCATCCGACGTCCGTTTTCGCCTATCTTTTTATCGTTTTACTACAATTAATGAGATCTTCGATTCTCATTTAGATTGTTTCGACTAAAAAGCGCTCGGTCTCAAATCGAGTATTCGGGCTGCATACCGCTAAGTCGAAACTTCAAAAATCATAACTTCCTCATACGATGTCAGATTTGGGCGTTCTTTTTATGCACGGTCACGGTTTAACGTATTCTACGACTTTCATTTAGATTGCTAAGGCTAAATATCGCTCTAACGTAAATTCACTTTTTTACGTCGCGCTGTGTCGTGTCGGTTCTGTCGCGAAACTTCGACAGGTCATAACTTCTTCGTTATAACTCGGATTTCGGTGTTCTTTATATGTACGGAATCCTTGTAATATATACTGCAACTTAGTTAAGATTATTCATTCTAAATAATCTTTCATCAAAAATTCATTTTTTTGACGCCTATCGTCTCTAAATTCACTAGCCCTGATTTACGGGCGTTACAGATTCGACTCTACTTCCCTATGCTATATTTTTAGTGCAATAAGCAATGATAATTTACTTGTTTAATACGTGCGCGACAGTGTGTTAACCAATATCCTCTATCCAATCTAGATCAAAGTGCAAAATAGTAACCTAAAACTCATGCAAGGCGCACAAACCTCATCCAATGCTTAGATCCGTAATATATGGTGCTCTAAGCACACATGAGAACCATAAAGTTGCCAACTTTATTCCATCGCTTCACTCAATCAAAATAGTGGACCAAAAAGGTCTTAAACAACTTAGATGTAAGAGATAAACCTACAAAGGTAGAAGCTTGAATCTTTACAAATGGTCCAAAAGGTGAAATCAAAGATGAGAAGATGTTGCTTGCTTGATTATTGCACCAATTCTCCTCTACTTCCTTCAAAGAGCACCAAAACCACCAAAGATTAGCCAAAACCACCAAGAGGGATTAGGGTTAGGGTTTTCTGAGGTTTGAGGGTGATGGAGGCTGATAATGAACTCTAAAATCGATTTAATGGGGGTATAAATACGAATGAAACCCTCAAAGAACATAGAATTGGGTTGCAGCCTTCCTCACGTCGTGACCACATATGTGTGACGTCGTAACCACCGTCCACATACACATTCCTTCATTTGGGTGGTCACGTCGTGACCTTCTCATGGTCACGCCGTGACATGTGATTTTTTCTCCAAAAATCAAGCCCTTAACTCCTTTATGCCCTATTCTGAACCCATCTGGAAACCGGATGTTATAAGTTTCTTGGAGAACAAAGAAACAAACTATAGTCTCTAGGTCTTTAGTAGAGGCAGAAGATAGAGCCATGGCAAGTACAATTTGTGAAGTCATATGGCTTCGATGGTTACTTCAAGACTTAAGTGTTGGTCAACATGGTCCTACGACATTGTTGTGTGATAATGAAGTTGGTCGTCATATTGATGTTGATTCTGTTTATCATGAACGTACGAAGCATGTCGAAATGGATTGTTATTTTTGTTCAAGAAATGGTTATGAATGGTGAAATTCAAACTTTCGCAATCAAAATAGAACATCAACATGCAGACTTATTTACTAAAGTGTTGGGTCCAAAACGTTTTTGGTTCTTACGCAGAAAGTTAGGTGTTCGTGACCTGCATAATCCAAGTTGAGAGGGAGTGATGAGAAGCATCCGTTTACAAGCATCCATTTACTTTCTTTCTAAGTTTCCTTGTGTTACAAGTATTTCCTATTTATTAGTGTTACGATCTAATTAGGAGTCTTCAATAAGTTTCATTTTTCTAGTATTTCTCGGCTATATATAGCCTGTGTATATCATCCAATTTTGATAATAAAATAAGTAAATTACTTTGTTGTTTGTACTCCTAAATTTCATAATACTATTATCAATTTCACATAATGAGGGTTAATGACACTAGACTTGTTATCTCTAAGGAAAATCTCCATTTGATTAACACCCATGATCTACTCACTCTCGGTCACCAGTTCTCGCCTTCACCCACAACACTACAAGATTTCCTTATGTAGAGAACAAAAAATTTGTGCTCAACATCATAGTTGAGTTTGGGAGACAAGATAAAGAGTTGTACATATTCTTTTGGTTGAATGCTCCATCAAATCTAAAACGAATCCCTACCAAATATCAAATCGGACATTGACCCAAAATTTGGGATCATTCATGTTCCCATCAAGAATGTACCAAATGTGTGCTTTAGGCCAAGGGAGAAGCATTTGTACCCAACTAATGAACTTGAGAAGATCATCATTAGAGTGTTAAGATGGGGCATGTTGAGTTAAAAACGTAATCATCGAGGATTTCACTTGACGGATTGCGGTGAGAGGTTGGACTGAAAATGTCATAAACTTCATCAACGATAAAATCAAGTAAAGGAAGATACTCCAGTCACTAAGGGGGATTGTTGGAGCGAAGAAGTGACATTCGACAATCGAGGCTCCACAACCAAGCGAGGGTACTATGAGCCGAATACTCCCCTAACATGAATCGAGACATTTGTTGTTGGATTTATCTAAATAGGGGTGGGTTTATAAGTAAAGAATAGCTTTGTTCTAAGACAATTTTGTCTTTAAGAAGCAATAGCATGTGTAGTACTTTATGCCCCCTTGTTCCGTTACACTGTATCATTATAAATATGTGCTACTCTTTCCATTACAAATAACAGTTTTCCACATAATGAATCATTATAAATGTGCTACTCTTTCCATTATAAATAACAGTTTTCCACTTAATGAATATTAAAGTCTTCTACAAGTTTTCTACTTTGTTCTTCATATCATTGAGCATTCATATCGGTATCTCGTTTACATTTTTATTTTTGTTGCTGTAAATTTATATTCCGCAATAGCCTAAGAACTTTAAACTCTATCATAGTTTCTTCATATTGGGTTGGATGGATAGATTGAATTAAAAACCCTTACGAATGTTGTTAAAGTTTATATTATGTTCTGGCAAGTATTTTTCATAGTTGAATTTATGTTATTTAGTTTGTTATAAAGAAAGGTTATATCTTTATAGATGTGATGTTTTCGCTTATTGGTAAATGTTTTTCATCTTGTGTTCTAGATTTACATTACTTTTTCATTAACCGATGAGCTAGATTACTGGCCCAGGTTATATAACACAACCGTACTCTATGAGGTTCTAGTTTACGTACTATGATATGTTTATTGTTTGCTTTTAAAAATGATGGTGATAATGACATGACATATCTCATGATCAAGATAAGAAAAACAACCATTTCAACACTAGCAAATATTATAACTTGTTAGAATTGTAAAAATAAAAAAAAATAAAATATAACCTCAGTTAGTACATATTTTAATTGAAAATTTGTCTTTTCAAAATAAAGTTCAGAATGTGAAGTTTTTGTTGGATTTAGCCTAATTAAATGACTAAACCATAGCGACGTGTACTTGAGAGGCAAATTAACTCAGGAACTGAACTCACCCGTCAAAACAATTTAAAGATGTATGTTGAGACAAATATCAAGAAATTTTATTTGGTTCATCTAGATTTATTGAAATTAAATGACAACACCAAACAACTTAACTTTAATGGAAAGTTTTCAGAGTGTTGACGAAATTATGCACGGAAGGGAGAAAAGGTAAATGCTTGTACATGAACATATTGAATTCAATTTTAGTTGGCAGCTGGATTGCCATCTTACTAGTCATAACATTCAATTTTTTCGGGTGAGCCATGTTAATACATCATCTTTCGTTATTTTGCATAACCTACAACCTTCTCAAACCCTTCTCAGTATCGCCCTGTTATAACACAATATTAATAACCCTACAGTGCTATAAAATAACATCACTACAACGAATATAAATATTCTAGACATATTTTAAGATTAATAAAAACGTGTAGCATAATAATTGGGTTTTTACAAAAACCAACGTGCAACAAAATCTGAAAAGTTAATTATAATAAAAGCATGATATTTGTTTGTCACACTTACATTCTTAATAACGTGGAAAACCGTTAACAGTTATGCAAAATGTCAAAGATCGTCTAAATATAATAATTTTATCCATATTTTCAAGTCAACTCTAATAAATATTTTTTTTTTCATTTATCACACTGTCATTCAATTTATCAATTCTTATTATGTGGTTATTTTGAATTAATTTTTTTCTATATGTCATTTTATGAGTTTTTTTTTATTTTATTAAATTCTACATAATATTTTAATATAATAATTGTAATACATATAGTAACAAATAGATATCAATTTTATTAATAAACTTACATTTTAATTTCAAAATTCTCAAAATTAAAGTTTATTAGTTTCTTTTATTTATTTAAATTATTTGTTTAAATTTAAAAGATAAAAAACATTTCTATTATAATAATTCATTATTTTTCTTATTTTCTTATAAATTCAAAGTTTTCAAATATTTTGATCTTTATATTTAGTTTTTTTTTTTTAATTAACTCATTTAATACATCTCACAACTGGTATTATTATATTTGTTTGTCACTTACATCCTTAATAATTTTATCTCCAAACAATTTTACTCTGTAAAGTGCTAAGCGTTTACTTCCTAGTAATACACACTTTTAATATGTGTAATATGCAAACATATATTTACACATTTTACATTAGAGTAAATTACAGAAATGGTTCCTATGGTTTGATCCAATTCATAGTTTTGATCCATAAGTTTAAAATTTCATAGTTGCATCTTTGTGGTTTGTGAATATTATACCGCAGATCTTTGCTTCATATATAAAAAGACCAAATAACTCTTTCTCTCTTTTGTCTTCTTATTTTAACAATATATATATATATATATATATATATATATATATATATATATATATATATATATATATATATATATATATAATTTTGTAAAATTATTTTTATCTTTTAAATCAGTTATCTAAGTTATATAAAATTACATTATTATTTATCTTTTAGATTTATTTATTTATCTTTTTGGTGATTTGAAAATGTTTTAATGTTTTTAATGTTTTACTTTAATATATTATTTGATGTTGTTTTTATAACGTTTTTTTTGTTTATATTATAAAATGATATTTTTTTACATTTTGTTCGAACAGACAGATTAAAATAATAACCCTGATATTTTGACGTTTTATTTAAATATATTATTTGATGTTGTTTTTCAACGTTTTTCTCGTTTACATTATATAAGAATGTTTTTTTACGTTTTGTTTAAATAAACTAATTAAAATAATAAACTGGATAACTATAAATCGTCCAATATAATTATTTAATGTTGTTTTTTAAGTGTTTTTTGTTTACATCATTCACTTATATGTTAGTGTTTGTTCCTTTATTCAATTTTAATAGGTTTTATGGTTTATGTATTTTACGTTTACACCATTTGTTTATATGTTTGTGCTTCTTCATCTATTGCATAAATAAGTATATTTTTTCATATAACTATTTATGAAAAAAAACCAAATGAAAATTACTCAATCTAATATATATATATATATATATATATATATATATATATATATATATATATATATATATATATATATATATATATATATATATGATTTGGGTTAAAAAAATGATTTGATTTGGGCTTGGACATTTGGGCCTTAAGTTGGGCTTATGAGTGCGTACGCGAGGCATACCATTAAATGTATGCGCTGCGTACTCACAAATGATGAACGCAGATGCCATGCGTGCACGCGTTGCGTTCCAAAGGGAACGCGCAGCGTACGAATGCAACCCCCAAAACCCTAAATTCTGGGGTTAACCCCAATATAAAGAACATTTATGACCTAAGTCCAGCCACCCTCTCACCCTTAAGCAGATCCCACGAAACCCTAAACACTTGTTTGTGTGTTTTGAGCTTAGAAGACCCTCTTGGAGTGCATTTTGGTGTTTTGAAGCAAGGTGGCCATGGTGGAAACATCATCAAAGGAGCAAAGGCTTATAGATCCAGAACCTTGTCAACATTTGGCCTTCATATAAGGTATAAAGCTTTGAACTTGGTGTATATTTTCTTAGATCTATTAAAGTATTAGTTTATGGACCTTTTTGGTCCCAATGGGGGAGTCCCTTGAGTCCATGTCGTTTTTGAAACTTAGAGTTGCTACTCTTAGTGTTACTTTGGACCTAGAACCTGAAAGTTGCCATCTTTGGGGATGAAATCCTCCCATGCATGAGTTAAGGTCATTTTCATGAAAGTCCATTTCTATTTCTTGAGGTTAGAACTTTTTAGGGCATGTAAAGTCACCAAGTCTGTGACTTTATAGTTCTAGAGGACCTAAATTGCTTGGATCTATGTTTTGGGTGGTATGGCTTAAGCATTAAGTGCTTAATGGTGTCTTGTTGGACTATGACTGCGAACGCGTCGCGTAAGCTCCAAGAACGCCCTGCGTTCTGACCAGAACCCACGATTTACACCAATGAGGAACGCCTAGTGTTCCACAAAGGAACACCCTGCGTTCAATCTGGCAGTAGGCTTCCTTAGGCTGTTTTCTTGGACTCTACTTCTATGGGTCTTAGTGGATCATCATTTTGGGCTTTATTGGATTATGTGTTATTTAGAGTTTAGGGTAAGGCCGATTAGAGGGGCTGGGGCCAATTTAGAAAATTGGGCCAATAGTGGGTTATTAGTGAGCTTGGGAAGTCCACCAAGTATTGGGCCTTTTATGTTACGGTTTTGGGCTTCAGGCGTGGACTAAGTTAGATCAGGGGTAAAGTGATCATTTTACCCTAAGGAGGATTATTGTATTTTGACTAAGTGTTATTTTGTACTAATAGCTCTGGGAGTTGTCGGAGTAGCTATTAGAGATTTCGTACTGTCAGATTTAGCATTCAGGTGAGTTACCTTCCTATATGAGTGAGTAGAAGGCACTAATGTCGGCCCACTAGTAGTTGTCTATAGTAGAGATGATTGTTTTGTGATAATTGTCTGATATGCCACTATCTGTTATGCTTTATGTGCTTATTTGTTATAATATTATGTGGTAGTGGTAGGGGTGAAATAGACCCTATAACCGGTTGAGATACACCGGAGGGTAGGTCGGGCGCCCAGATATGCCTGACAATATGTTTATGCTATGTTTTTATGAGGTAGTGCTAGGGGTGAAATAGACCCTATAATCGGTTGAGATATATCGGAGTGTAGGTCAGGCACCCAGATATGCCTTACAGGGTAGGTCGAGCATCAAGATATGCTTGACAGGGTAGGTCGGGCACCTAAATATGTCTGACAATATGTGATTATGTGGTATGATAGGGGAACTCCCTAAGCTTTGTGCTTATGGTTTTCAGTTTTGGTTTTAGGTACTTCTTCTTCAAAAGGAAAGGAGTCGGCATGATATTGTTTTATGACATGTTTTGATTATTTACATTTTGATAATGATATGGGATGACACCATTGATGTTTTCATACTATTGGTATTAGGTTGTTTGGACCACACCACTCGTCGTTATAGCACTAGTCCTTTTTTTTTGTTCGGTGTTAGGGGGCCCCACGAGTCGTCGCTAGCGTCATCGGTTGTTTTTTATAATTACTTAATTAAAATGAAATTTTTGGTCTTGAATTTTGGGATGTTACAAGTTGGTATCAGAGCCTTGGTTTGAGGGATTCAAGCACACTTTCGGATGTGTCCGAAATCAAATTGAGGGTTTGAAAGGGTTTTATAAGAAAAATAAATTTTCTAAAATTTAAAATTAAGGGTTTTTGAGAAAGAACAAGGAGTGTGATGTGTGCAATCAGCCGAGCTCATGTAAGTTTCCCTAAGATACCATACATGTTGCTATGATATATGATGTGATTATGATAATTGCATGCTAGATTAGGGCTAAGGATCTAGGAAGGATGCCTTGTATGCCTACTATATATGTATGTGAATTGCATGCTAGATTAGGGCTAAGGATCTAGGAAGAATGCCTTGTATGCCTGCTGTATGTGCTTATTGAACTACATGCTAGTACTGGTTAGTCAGTGACATGATGGCCTGATTAGAATATGCTTGGTTTTGGTTACTCATTGCTCGAATGTTGCTTGCTTTGTGCTTTTAGGAATTCTAGTTATCTTTAACTAACTCGTAAATGAATACGCTCAGTTACATATTACGAGGACTAAATAATTTCAGAAGGTTAGGTTTAGCCCTATTTCGCAGCTCTCTTTTGAATCTAACCGTTGTAGGGAGAGACCTCTCATTCGAAGAATTATCTAGTATTGGTAATATGTAATGGTATTCGCGAGCTAGTTAGGGAGAAATAGCAGGGATTTCTCATGCAGCTGATGGCGGAAAGTGAGTCAGAGATTACCCTAGGGCAAGCCTAGGATGCTATTAGTGTGGAGAGTAGTAATAGCGAAAGGGACTTGGTGAATTCAAGGCAATTCTTGAGGAAAGTACGAATAGATATGGAAGGTAGTATGGGCCCGTACTACTGAAAGCAGAGGATCTGTACTCGAGTCAAGGAGAACTGAGATTAAACAAAGGAACTTGTAGTGTGTGTTAGGTCTCTTGATATTATGTATGACTCTGACTATTGTGTGGTTTGTTTCAGAATGGTGATGACACGTCACGGAGCAGAAGGTTCAGGGTCTGGGTCAGGTTCGGGTACGGGTACGGGTTCCGAGCCAGTTGATAATGGATTGCACGAGTTCATTGCATCTGAGATTACGAGAGGCACCCTTGAGGCGACCCCGGTGATTCTCGGGTTGATTAAGGAATGTATCATTGAGCTAATGGAGGATAGCCTTAAGGCATTCAGGAGTGACATGACACCTGGCCAATTAGGGACTCGCACCTGGCCAGTCAAGGGATGTGGTGTACTAAACTTCTACGGGGTGAAAGACCCCATTGTGGTGAGACGTTGGATCGCAGACATTGAGTCTACACAGATGACAAGCTTCTGCGATGAGGAGTCGAAGGTCAGATTTTATGCTGGTTGTCCGAGGGAGAGAGCGAGGGATTGGTGGGAGGCGGTTAGTGATACATTGGGAGCCCCAGCCATTGAGGCCATGATCTGGATGGATTTTGTGTCTTGGTTTCGGGGGCAGTTTGTGCCAGCAGTGGAGATTCAACAGCTAGATAGAGATTTTTTGGATATGAGACAGACTACTGAGTCGGTGACCGAGATTACCGCCAAGTTCCGAGAGAGGGCCTTATTGGTGCCTCGGTACGCGGGTGATGAGGAAATGAAGAAAACCTGGTACCATGATATGCTGAGAGCTGACATTTGGAAATATGTCAGTTATTCGGCGTGCCGACTTTAGATGATATGATAGCCAGGGCACGAGAAAGGGAGATCGATATAGAGTACATTAGGAAGAGGAAGGCAGAGGCTGGGAAGACGACTGGGGTTTCGGCGAAGAAACCCAAGGGATTCGACTCGTGGTCGAAGGGCCAGCCTGGCCGGGGCCGCTGTAGGAAATGCGGGAAGCCCCATGAGGGAGTATGGGGGATCAGGCTGCTATAAGTACGGACAGTCTGGGCACTTTAGCAAGGATTGTACTGCTGTTATCCCCACCATTCAGATATTAAAACTGATTTGCATCCATTGCAATCAGCAGGGCCATAAAAAGGCTAAATGCCCGAGATTGGTATCAGGAGCGCCTATGGCAGCACTGGCTCCAACGACCCTGTGGATTATAGATGGCCAACAGGGCAAGCCAAAAACTCATGTGGTGAGGAGTCAGAGGTGAAATACTCCTGTGGCCAACAGGCAAGACAAGTACTCAGAATGCCAACAGGGCAAGCCAAATACTCATGTTATTCTTTATGTGCTTAGTTGTTATGATATTATATGGTAGTGGTAGGAGGTGAAATAGACCCCGTAACCGGTTGAGATACACCGGAGGGTAGGTCGGGTACCAAGATATGCCTAATAGTATGTTTATCCTATGTTTTTAAGTGGTAGTGGTAGGGGTGAAATAGACACCGAACCGGCTGAGATATACCGGAGGGTAGGTCGGACACCTAGATATGCCTGACAGGGTTGGTCGAGCACCCAGATATGCATGACAGGGTAGGTCGGGCACCCATATATGTGGCAGTATGTGATTAGGTGGTATGATGGGGGAACTCACTAAGCTTTGTGCTTACGGTTTTCACTTTTGGTTTCAGGTACTTCTTCTTCAAAGGGAAAGGAGTCGACATGATTGCAGCACATCACACCATGATTTCCGCATATGAGATCTTTGGGAGTTATACTCTAATATTGTTTTATGACATGTTTTGATTATATGGGATGACGCTATTGATGTTTTTATACTAATGGTGTTTATAATTATTTAGTAAAAATGAAATTTTTGGTCTTCAATTTTGGGATGTTTTATATATATATATATATATATATATATATATATATATATATATATATATATATATATATATATATATATATATTGTTAAAAGAAAAAGAAAAAAACAAACATTAAATAATTTTAGTGGAAAACTGATAGTTATACGAACAAAACACACACACACACACACACACATATATATATATATATATATATATATATATATATATATATATATATATATATATATGTCGAAAAAATCAAAAATATTAAAAGATTTTTAAACCACAAAAACAAAGATAAATAAATAAAGAAAAAAATAAATAATAAGAATATGAATTTATAAAATTTATATAATTCATTTAAAAAATAAAAATAATTGATTCACATTAAGCTTGACAAGCCTATTCACGTGTCATTGCATTCTCTATACGTGGCTGCTAACAAATTCCCCCTCTTTTATCTTTCTAGCTATGAGGGACTGTACCACCTTGTACTTTTCCTGATGAGCTCGCTTATGGTTCTCTTCCATAAGGTCCTTGTTCATCTTGTACGACTAGTAGACGTCATAGTATCTCTACAATTCAGGAGTCATTGTGGCCAGCATGATGCAAGCAACTTTTATCGCATAATTGTAGTTCTTTTTGTAGGCAACCATTTCATCAAGAGTAAACTTCTCTTCGTCGATCTCATCTAATGGTCTCTCAAGGACATACTCATTGTCCTCGAAATGAGGGGCCATTTTTATGTTGCCCATCCAGTCATTGTAGTTGGTACCATCCAATTGCACATTGCAGCAGATGTTCAACAAGGAAAAGTTTTGGGAGGAGGAGAAAGAGGATTCAGAAGCATCATTTGGAGTAGAAATCTGTAAAAGAAAGGTAGTTTTAGTCAGATAAGAACAATCCTTAATATAACAACCCAAAAGTAAAATATCAAGTCTAGGATCCAACTAAATTATTCACAACTTAGAAAATGGATGCCATAATCTAATTGTAAGTTATATCAAGGTAGGTAGATGACAATTTACCAATTCGACCATCGAAAAATGAAATTTGAGGGAAATTAAGTTATGTTAAACACTTAGATCTTTTTAGACTCATTTAAACTATTCAATGGCATGTTTAATCTCAGATTATGTTCTTTTATTTGTGACTGGGGTACCGAGGATCACAAACAAGATGTGAATACCCAAGCAAACTGGCTTGGCACTCTCGATGTCATTTATCATCTCATTTTAATGTGTCGGCTAACCAAACACGCTCCATTAATCAATGATAATTTTTTAGATGCTCATTATTACTCTTTATAGTCAATATTTGTGTGTCGGTTAACCACACACACTCCATTAACTACTATAAAGTATAATGTGAAATTTTTATGGGTTAGCATACAAATTCACATTTTCCTAAAGTAACTAAGATTGTGATTTAAAATAAAATATTTAGTTACTTTCAATCGCATTATACTTATTAATGAGAATTAATTGTCCTACCAAACCTATTCGGCTAACGACTCTACACCAATCAAAGAAGCAGTGAGTGAGAGTGGACACCCACTCAACTACCATTTTGTATGTAGTTTCCTTATACCCTTTTATAGATCGGCTTCGTGAATGAGGCATACTAGCAGTTCGACTGACTTAGTCTTATACGTATAGTAATAATTAAACATTTAATTCTATATATAGGTTAAGGGGTATTTTTTAAAACTTTTTCAAAAATACTAGTTTATATTTCAAATTTCGAAAATTAAACAATTAATTTAGATTTAAAATAAACCAAATAATATTTGACATCAATTATTAAGTTCAATTAATATCCAAATTAATTATTTATACACTTAAAAATCAATCATATTAAACAACAAATAATTAATCAAACCAAAGACTTATCTCCTAACTTCTACGCTTTTATTTTATCATGATATATTCAATAAAAACGGATTTCGAAAATAAATAGGGCAGATAATTATCAAATATAAGCAGATTAGGCAAATAAGCTTCAAAAAATCGGATTTGAACCGCGCTCCCATCGTGAGTAGCGACTTTTCGAAAATTTTAGTTTCTTTTGTTTTCATCAATTCACCAATGTGACAATACATGAAAGAAATTCATAGGCTATGCAACCACAGATGGAAAACGTAGGTTACAAAATTCTATGCACTAAGCGGAAAAACATTTAACAATTAAATGATTAGGGCACATGCAACCTATGAAGGATCTATGTCTTTCATGTAATGGCAACATACTATGAACTATTATCCTACAAAATTTTTGTATATGAAACCTAATTCATAAGGATGAAAACTTACCTTGATGATTGTTGTTGCAAATGATCTTGAATTTTTTTCTTCAAAGCTTTTGGTAGCAAGCACCACAAATGTCGTGCCTCTGATGGTTCAAACCCAACCGAAGCAAGAAGGATATTGAGGAGAGAGGGGAAGGAGATCATAATTTCATCCTAACTCTTCTACGGTATGAGTTTCCAAGAATCATAGCCCTAAGAGCCTTATATAGTGCAGTCAGGAAACCCTAGATAAGCATAAACTTAATATAATAATATTATATTGAGCTGGGTAATTATCTAGCTTCTAGAAACCCAAGATAATCCCTTGAAACTGTCTATAGCCTCAACGAGGGTTCTAGATTGCCTCTTGTTCAACTACTGAACAATTACACTTCAGTCCCTAGACTTTCAATTAATTCTTTTAATCACCAAATTAATTCCAATTAATTTATGACTTAATATTAATTAAATATTACTATTTCTAATTAATATATTATTTCCATAATATATCAACAAATTATTTATTTCAATTTATTAATAAAATAATACATCATTCTCTCTTTCCAAAAATATCTTGTCCATTGCAAGGTTTGAGGGCAACCCAAAAGGACTGTGCTACTATCAGTTAAAGTTTATACCAATTATGGTTATGAGAACAGACACCTAACCCAATAGGCGGGTAGAAGGCACCAATGTCGGCCCATGATTTATTATGAATAGGAGGCTAGTTGTCTATGTGACTCTTGCGTGTGTGGTGTGTGGTATGTATACCGGGCGGGTTCCGATGTCAGGTGGGGCATTGTGAGTGTATTGTACGCTATTTATCTTATGAATCTTGCAGGTGTTTTATGTGTATGTATGTATGCCGAGCGGGGCAAGAAAAGTGTGATGAGGTGAGGACTATTTTTCAGTTTCTTCTTCCTCTTTAGTTTCTTCAATAACCCTCTTTCCTTTGTCTTGCACCCTTGAACCCGAAGCTTCATTATCCTTCGGTTCTTTGGTAACATTTGGTTCAACAGGAAGACGTGGAGGATTTTCACCTTTTGGAGTTAGGTTTGTGGGGGTTTGTTTTGGTGGAGCTTGACCAGCTTCTCACCCTTGTTTTGGAGGGATACTCACCTCCGAAACACCTTCGATCCTACTCAGCATTGAAAAGGCAGGACGCAGTCTCTCAGCAAAATGTAGACTTGCATGCTAGTACTGTTAGTTAGTGATAGGATTGCATATGTAGGTTATGCTTGATTCTGATTACTTGATGCTTGAAAGTTGCTTGCTTTGTGCTTTTAGGAGTTCCCATTAACATTAGCTAACTACTAAGAGAATATGCCAAGTTGCATGTTATTGAGACTAGATAATTTAGAAGGCTAGGTTTTAACTATGTGGCCCAACTCTTGTTTGACTCTGAGTGTGGGACCTTACATTCAAAGAATTATCTGGTTTCGGTGATATGTAATCATATTCATCAGTTAGTTAGAAGGTGTTAGGGGAGTACATTCTACAGCTAATGGCGGGGAGTGGTGTGTGGGTTGCCCTAGTGATGAGACTAAAACTCTTTAAGATCGATAAGATTCCTAACAAGTAATAGAATAACACAAAACAAATAAGAACACAAGATGAATCAAACTGATGTCAAATGGTTAATAAGCCACAACTTCAGAAGAAATCTATTAAGAATTGCTACTATAGAGGTGTTGTACGGTTACAATAATGAAATCAACAACTGACTAATGCACGGTGCATGCATGCACAATATAAATAGACCCTAATAAATGAAACACGGCTGGAAAGGCCCAGTACCATGAAAACAATGGACTTTAAGCAAAAAGCCCAATGACGCAATATTTCTAACTCAACAATCTCCCCCTTTGCGTTAATTGAGGCATTCTTGGTCTTCTTTACCGTTTTGAACAACTTCGGTATAATAGCAAGAATAATGCGACAAAATTTGATATACCACAGAAGCTTGTCATTGAAGATCTTCTTTGCAACATCATCATTGAATTTACATTTGTTTATTATATCCAAAATATGTTCAAGAGCGATTGTGGAAAACAAATGTTTGTCGGATAAGGCGAATAGGCACTTCAATGGAGTAGCCGAACCACCAATTTCTTTAATAAACATCACCGTCAAGTGTTCGGTTTCAATCTTCCCCATACACATCTTATTCACATCACTAGCTTTGCCAATGGGTTTGACAGTAGGCTTGCGTTTCAAAGCAGCAACGATTTCTTGATCGAGCTTTGCTACTTCATGTATATATGACACCAACATTCGCTTGATATGAGCAAGAAAGGTTTCGTACTTCTCGTCGTTAGTTAGCAAAAATTTGGTCAACAGAATCCAATCATGAGGATTGAGAATTGGCAGGTTAGCAAGAGAAATTTCATGAACTGAATCTTCAGAACTGCGAGTATGCCGAAACTTCACATTGATAAATTTCCCGGCTGCAACTGGCTTCATAACCTTGACTGTAGTAATCTTCTTTGCACTCCAGGTCAGGAATTGAGGTTAGAAAGCATGGTAATAATCAATTAGCTATCAATCAATCTTCGAGTCAGGTGAAGGAACAGACGTAATTGGCTCAAAACAATGAAAAACGAACTCTCGTTTGGTAATCGGCATATCGAATTAAGAATCTTTCGAGTTCCCCAGGCCAAAAGAGATGACCGACTCCAGCTAATGCAAAGTAGGAGATTTGATAGCTTCTTTTATCAACTTATCTAATGTCCACAAAGGAAACAAAGTTTTTCTGCGTTCTAGTGTGTCATAATCTTCCTTATGCTTTCGTTTCCTCTCTTCTTCATCTCTCGCTATACGAGCGTTTTCATCAAGCTCTCGGTCACGGAGTTTTCGTTTTAATGCCTCTTTTTCGGTTTCTTGTTCCTCTTTAGTTTCTTCAATAACCCTCGTTCCTTTGTCTTGCACCCTTGAACCCGAAGCTTCATTATCCTTCGGTTCTTTGGTGACATTTGGTTCAACAGGAGGAGGTGGAGGATTTTCACCTTTTGGAGTTAGGTTTGTGGGGGTTTTTTTTGGTGGAGCTTGACCTGCTTCTCCCCCTTGTTTTGGAGGGATACTCATCTCCGAAACACCTACGATCCTGCTCAGCATTGAAAGGGCAGGATGCAGTCTCTCAGCAAAATGTAGACTTGCATGCTAGTACTGTTAGTTAGTGATAGGATTGCATATGTAGGTTATGCTTGATTCTGATTACTTGATGCTCGAATGTTGCTTGCTTTGTGCTTTTAGGAGTTCCCATTAACATCAGCTAACTACTAAGAGAATATGCCAAGTTGCATGTTCTTGAAACTAGATAATTTAGAAGGCTAGGTTTTAACTCTGTGGCCCAACTCTTGTTTGACTCTGACTGTTGTAGTGTGGGACCTTACATTCAAAGAATTATCTGGTTTCGGTGATATGTAATCATATTCATGAGTTAGTTAGAGGGTGTTAGGGGGAGTACTTTCTGCAGCTAATGGCGGGGAGTGGTGTGTGGGTTGCCCTAGTGATGAGACTAAAACTCTTTAAGATCGATAAGATTCTTAACAAGTAATAGAATAACACAAAACAAATAAGAACACAAGATGAATCAAAACTGATGTCAAATGGTTAATAAGCCACAACCTCAGAAGAAATCTATTAAGAATTGCTACTATAGAGGTGTTGTAAGGTTACAATAATGAAATCAACAACTGACTAATGCACGGTGCATGCATGCACAATATAAATAGACCCTAATAAATGAAACACGGCTGGAAAGGCCCAGTACCATGAAAACAATGGACTTTAAGCAAAAAGCCCAATGACGCAATATTTCTAACTCAACAATCTCCCCCTTTGCATTAATTGAGGCGTTCTTGGTCTTCTTTACCGTTTTGAACAACTTCGGTATAATAGCAAGAATAATGCGACAAAATTTGATATACCACAGAAGCTTGTCATTGAAGATCTTCTTTGCAACATCATCATTGAATTTACATTTGTTTATTATATCCAAAATATGTTCAAGAGCGATTGTGGAAAACAAATGTTTGTCGGATAAGGCGAATAGGCACTTCAATGGAGTAGCCGAACCGCCAATTTCTTTAGTAAACATCACCGTCAAGTGATCGGTGTCAATCTTCCCCATACGCATCTTATTCACATCCCTAGCTTTGCTAATGGGTTTGACAGTAGGCTTGCGTTTCAAAGCAGCAACAATTTCTTGATCGAGCTTTGCTACTTCATGTATATATGACACCAACATTCGCTTGATATGAGCAAGAAAGGGTTCGTACTTCTCGTCGTTAGTTAGCAAAAATTTGGTCAACAGAATCCAGTCATGAGGATTAAGATTTGGCAGGTCAGCAAGAGAAATTTCATGAACTGAATCTTCAGAACTACGAGTAAGCCGAAACTTCACATTGATAAATTTCCCGGTTGCAACTGGCTTCATAACCTTGACCGTAGTAATCTTCTTTGCACTCTAGGTCAGGAATTGAGGTTGCGAGAAAGCATGGTAATAATCAATTAGCTCTTAATTAATCTTCGGGTCAGGTGAAGGAACAGACGTAATTGGCTCAAAACAATGAAAAACGAACTCTCGTTTGGTAATCAGCATATCGAATTAAGAATCTTTCGAGTTCCCAGGCCAAAAGAGATGACCGACTCCAGCCAATGCAAAGTAGGAGATTCGATAGCTTCTTTTATCAACTTATCTAATTTCCACAAAGGAAACAAAGTTTTTCTGCGTTCTAGTGTGTCATAATCTTCCTTATGCTTTCGTTTCCTCTCTTCTTCATCTCTCGCGATATGAGCATTTTCATCAAGCTCTCGGTCACTGAGTTTTCGTTTTAATGCCTCTTTTTCGGTTTCTTCTTCCTCTTTAGTTTCTTCAATAACCCTCTTTCCTTTGTCTTACACCCTTGAACCCGAAGCTTCATTATCCTTCGGTTCTTTGGTGACATTTGGTTCAACAGGAGGAGGTGGAGGATTTTCACCTCTTGGAGTTAGGTTTGTGGGGGTTTGTTTTGGTGGAGCTTGACCTGCTTCTCCCCTTGGTTTGGAGGGATACTCACCTCCGAAACACCTTCGATCCTGCTCAGCATTAAAAGGGTAGGACGCAGTCTCTCAACAAAATGTCTCCTGAAGGTGATGGTTAGAACCGAATCATGTGCCTCCAGTAGATTGACCAGGAGAGCATGAATATCACCAACACAACTTTTCACAACTGCACGCTCGGACTTGAGATCATCAATCGCCTTATTTTCTTGTGAGAGTCAAACATATTGAGTTTTGATTACAGTAGCTTGACAAGCAAGCTCATCCATCACCTTGTTTTCCATAGCTAAATTGGCCTGGAGTTTATCGAGACGAGAGTTAAGTAACGTGTGAAGCGCCGTGTGATCCGTTTGGATGCTTTGGCGAATAGTTTCAAATTTCACCTATTCAGCCTGTAGTGAAGAGGTAAGCTTTTCAACAGTGGAATTCACGGTGTTTACATTTTGCTGTGACGTAGCTTGAAGAGACTCCAAAAATATTTTAGCATCTGAAATTAGTTTTTCGACATTTTCGGTCGCTAGCTTGGTGGAAGCATCAACTACCTTGGTTGATTTCTCAATGGAAGTATCATGCTGCTGAACCATGGTAGCCACGAGAACTTGAATAGCGGCATCAGAGTATGCTGATGTGGAGGATTGAGATGAAGAGTCGAGCAAAGTATCAAGCTTCTCATTCAAAGCCTTAATATGTCTCTTAGTTACTGGGGCATCGTCATCATCAACGCTCTGAACATTGTAAGGACTGAAATGAAAAGTATCAAAATCCATATATATATCCTTTCCACCAATAATGGTATCAGATTCGTCAGAGTGGATTGGGGAAATTGGTGTAGAAGTGACAGGGATATCAAAACTTTAAGTTTTTGCCCCCACATCAGATGAGTTGACATCAACAGGTGGTTCGGTTGTTGTGGTATTAGTGGTGGTGGTTTCAGTGAACAGGGGTGGTGGTAATGGTGAAGAAGTAGGTGGTTGAGTTGACACTGGATGAGGGCATGGAGCGATGGAAATTGGAACAGTAATGTGATGAGGAGAAGGAGGTGGAGATGGAACTGTGTTAGTAAAAGTTACCTCAGCTGTGACTTCATGGACCAAATCGTTAGACTAATCTTGCTCCTTCTCGAGTTCATCCTCAACATCTTAATCAGAGGGAACATATTCACTATCACTGGATGATGAAGCTTTTCACTTGTGCGCTTTCTTCTCCGGCTTTCACTTTTTAGGAGTCAAAGGTTCAGCAGTTTGACCTTTTCGCTTATTGGGTATGAGAAGTAAGGGATGGACCCTCGTGAACTTCCTTCTTTTTGTCCCCTTTCTTACCCCTTTCTTTGTCTTGTCAGCCTCATCGAGGGAACAGTGCATCTCGGGAGTGAGTTCGCTTGGACCCGAAAAAGGTAATCTATTGTATTCCATAATGAGAATACTAGCAGCAAAAACACACATGTACATCGTTTTAGGGACAGAACCGATGAAAGGAAACTTAGAAGAGTCGGCGACAATGATCTTTGTGGTATGGAAAATCGCAATCGATGATAACAAAGAATCCGCCATGACTGGAATTTGAAATTTCTCCATAGCCCTTTGAGCAACGATGGTTCAAAATATCCCACATGAAATCTCAGTGTGACGAGATGATGAATTCAAGCTTTGAACTAATTTAGTCCAGAGAATAGACCCATAATCGAGATTTATACCATGGTACAGACCATAGATAATGGTCATAAAAGCTTTGTTGGCACCATTGGATCCAACCACTCTCTCAGAAAAACCCTTAAAGAGAAGGGTAAACAACCCATTCCATTGAGGAGGAAGGCAAGATTTCCTGACCTTGGTAATGGTGGAGAGAATATCATTATACCCCATGTTGTAGAACGTCTCGAAGATATGTGCAGTCGTAATCGAGTTTCGGTTTACCATTGAGTCCACATAAGTTATCCCTAAAAGAGAGCAAAACCTAATTTTGGAGATGGAAGTTTTCTTATCAAATATGTCAATGTAATACACTCCTCAACCTTGATGTAATTTGCAGAAGAATACACTTGAGATAGTACAGACATTGGCACACATTCAACTTTGGAAAGAGCATGCACCAATGGCGAGTATTTGAGGCATTCAACAATCTGCAACATAAAAGAATCATACTTGAACGGAATGAAGTCGATGATTAGGTTTTGGTTAGGCTTGATCATGATGAGAGAGGACTGAGCGGTGTGTTCTTGAATTGAAGACGATTCTGCCATTGTTGAAGCTTGGTGAGGAAGATGAACAGTAGAGAGTTTTTGTCGTTTGGATGCTTGAGAGATTTTGTGAATGGTATAGGAAAAAGGAATATTGAGAAATCCTTTTATACGATTACCATGAGAGAGAAAATCTATAATGATCACGTAGGCAAGATTTTTGGAAACAACGCCTAATTGGATGTGATTTGACAATTGTTACCCCCGAAAAGTGTGTCAGTTGGCGTGACGATAGGTGACGTTCCATATTTCACGCACCTTTATTTGAAACTTATCCATTCAACGTCTCTTCATATTATTTAAATGTTTCAACTTCCTTTCAAAGAAATGAAACCATCTTCACTTCTTAGTCCAAGGAGATGGACCGAGCTCCTTTCGCCTTTTAACATATAAGACCACCAGTGAATTTAGCGGCGAAACCACAGAATTGAAAATTACCATTAGTATCAAGAACCAGACTTTTGGAAGATCATAAAGATTTTCGTGCAAGAGTGTGCCAATGAAAAAGAAAAAAAGCAAATTGTTTATTTGGGGTGTTAATGATGTCACGAGAGACATAAAACGAATGATCCTCGACACGAATCTCTTCCTTCAAAGTCAAGAGAGACTTAAAAGTGTCTGTTTGGTTTCCTGTATAAGTACGATCAAATGCCTGTTAAGAAGCTATGAAAGGCATCTTTTCAAAGTTAGGTAATAGGGGTGGCTTTCGCTTCAACTTAACTACGGACCTTGACGTAAGACCGAAATTTGAGTGAAGTACTTATGTGGCTAGTGTAGCCAAAAACATCAAGTAGGTTTGTTCATTTTTCAGTGACTTGGTGATAAATAGTGAAATCTCAAAACAAAACGAAAAACTAGATCTCGTGGCTGGAAATTTCCTTGTGTTGGAACATTTCATAAAGATCTCACAAAAACAAAGGAGATTTCCTAGAACCTTCCACATGAGTGGTGTCGTTAGTTCATTGGTGAAAAACTAGAACATTAAATTGTTCATCGTCAATTCATTAAAGGTATTGGATTGTGGGTATCACTTAGATCATGGTGAAATGAAACTAAGATCATTAACACAGGTGTTGTGTAACCATAAACCTCAGTGGTACATTCTAAGAGTCTCAAGGGTTACTTTTATGGAATTGAAGATAATGGAGAAGAATTTGTGAGATGGGTAAAGAACCGAAAGTACCTCTGCTATATATAAGTGACCAAGTAGAAAACTCTTAACTCAATATGAGAAGAATAAGGCAGCTCATGACTTCAGTGAATTTGGCAGCCTTGTTGGGAAGAAACGATTGGTATATATCGAATCAGTAAGGCTTCACGATAGAGTCGTTGAGGCTTTGGACAACATACAACAACATGTTTCTAGGGACACTTAGCTAGTAGACAGAGTGAAAGTATATACCTTCACCATGATGCATTGTTGAGACTAGCAGCAACTGTGTTAGAATGTAGTTAAAATAACTAAAAGAAAATATTTTTGTATTTTTAAAATTTTTGAAAAAGAAATAAAAACAAAAAGGAAAAATACTTTTGTAATTTTAAATTTTCTTAAAAAGAAAATAAAAACAGAAAATAGAATTTTTTTTTTTGTAATTTTAAATTTTCTAAAAAAGAAATAAAAACAGAAAGTAGAATAATGTACAAAAAGTATACATCAAGTTTCAATCGAACATTCTCCTTTGATGGATGAAGCAAAATATACCGAGCGTTTGGTATAGTTCGGTGCCCGAGAAAGTTGGAACCGAAATAGACTGAGCGTTCGCTCTATTTCGCTTGTTAAAAAATTAAAGAGGCGAAAGCAAAAGGTGTACTTAAGGAAGTGTAGATGGTTTCGGTATAGATTCAGCTTCCATCATTCCCAAGCCTTGGAGTATTCTGTTGAAGGTTGCTTCAGGCAAGGCTTTCATGAATATGTCAGCCAATTCATCAGCGGATCGAATGAACTGAACTTCAACATTACCATCTTCTATGTGATCCTTGATAAAGTGATATCACAATGCAATGTGTTTCGTCTTTGAATGTTGCACTAGGTTGTGACAAATACGGAAAACGCTTTTTGACTCACAGTAAAGGGGAATCTTCTTCATATTTAGGACATAATCTTGTAGTTGGATTTGTATCCAGACGACCTGTGAGGTACAAGATGTTGCAGCTATATATATTCAGCTTCAACAGTGGATAGGGATACACACCTTTGTTTCTTGGACTGCCAGCCGACGAGTTTACCATCAAGAAATTGACATCCTCCAGGTGTGCTCTTGCGGTCTAGACCACATCCTCCAAGACCGGCATCGGAAAACGCTTGAATGAAGAAGCCTAATTTAGCTGGATACCATATTCTGAGAGACGAGGTTCGTTTCAAGTATCTGAGGATGTTTTTAACAGCCACCATCTGAGGCTCGCGTGGATTGGCTTGGAACCTGGCACAATAGCAAACATAAAATATGGTATCTGGTCTACTAGCTATAAGATACATTAGTGACCCTATCATTTGACGATAGAGAGTCATATCAGCAGCCGGTTTTTCCAGAGATGGAGTTAGCTTCATTCTAAATGCCATTGGAACCTTCACTTTTGATTCTCCCATCATGCCAAATTTTTCCGGAAAGGTCTTTGTGTAAGCCTCCTAATTGATAAAAATACCTTCTGGTCCCTGTATTATGTTCATGCCAAGGAAAAAGTTAATCGGATCCATTGAGCTCATCTCAAATTTAGTCTCCATCAATTTTCGGAAAGCAACTGTTAAGCTAGGATTCGTGGAAACAAAGATGATGTCATCGATGTAAATTTGGACTATCATAAGGTGGTCACATTCTTTCTTGCGAAAGAAGGTTGGGTCAACCAAACCTTGATTGAATTTAAACATTTTTAGAAAGTGAGTTAAAGTTTCATACCAGGCTCTAGGAGCTTGCTTTAGACTGTAAACCGCCTTGTCCAGAATGTAGCAATGATCAAGGTATTTCTCATTCACAAAACTCGTTGGTTGTTCAACATATGCGGTTTCTTCCAACTCCCCATTTAGGAAAGCACACTTGACATCCATTTGAAAAACTTCAAAATTCTTATGTGCAGCATATGCCAGAAAGATCTGTACTGATTCTAAGCTTGCTACTGGAGTGAAGGTTTCTTCATAATCGATCCCTTCTTCCTGACAATATCCTTTCACCACAAGTCTCACTTTGTTCCTTATGATGTTGCATTCTTTATCCATCTTGTTATGAAACACCCATTTTAAACCTACCACAGAGGCATCAGGTGGTGTGGGAATCAATATCCAAACCTTGTTTCGTTCAAACTCATTGAGTTCGTCTTGCATGGACTGAACCTAATCAGAGTGATCGAGTGCAGTGTTAACTATTTCCGGTTCTATCTTGGAGAAGAACGAATTAAACATGCAATATTCCACTTGAGAGAATAAAGCAGTTCACTTCGCTTTAACTTGAGAGCATGTAAGGACTCCCTCAGATGATTCACCAATTACCTGTGATTTCGGATGATCTCTTATCTATTTAGTAAGAGGGGGTAATTTCGATCGTAGGCAGGATCTAGTTCGACATCTACTTCTTCTTTAAATTTTGATTGATCATCATTAGCAATGCATTCGTACTATAATTCTCCCCCTCGAATGATGACATGGTTTCAGTTATAGGTTGAGATGGCTCCCCCTCAAATGGACAGTTGTTGGTCATGGTTGGAGATGGGTTCTCCCCCTGGAAAGAAGAAGCGAATTTGTCTGTTGAAGACGAACCCTCCCCTGTAATGGAGTGCTTTCTTTTGGAGGTTCACTTGAGCTTGAAGGTTCGCTTTCCATTTCTTTTGCAGCGTCATCGATTATCTTCTTTAGATTATCAATTTTGTTATCGGCTGCCTTTGCTTCGGAGTTGATGGCTTTTTCTGGTTCATCAAAGAGTAACATGTACTCTTTAAACAGATTGGATACCGGTATGGTGACTAGACGTGTCTTAGGAAAGATTTCCTCCATTGGACCTTCGCTTGATTGAATATTCTTCATGTACGTGTCATCAAACATGACGTAATAGGTTTCTACTATCTTCTTCGATCTTTTTTTTAGAACCCAAGAAAATCCCTTCGTAAGCTTTCATATCAAACTTATTTTGGTTCTCTTTGGAATTGAAGACGAAACATCTGGAACCAAAGACATGGAAAAACTTCACAATGGGTTTGTGATTATTAAGAATTTCATATGGAGTAATTGAAAATCGTTTATTGAGAAAGGTTCGGTTATGGGTATAGCAAGCAGCAGTAATAGCATTGGCCCAGAAATACAAAGGAAGAGAAGTGAAGCTAAGCATGGTTCGAGTAGCCTCACACATCGAACGATTTCGCCTTTCAACTACACCGTTTTGTTGTGGAGTATAAGGAGCAGAAAAGTTGTGTGTGACTCCCTTTTCGGCTAGAAATTCTTCAACATCTTTGTTCTTCAATTCCAATCCGTTGTCGCTTCTTATATTTCTGAACACCTTTCTTAGTTGAAGCTCTACTTGTTTTATAAAGTTCTTGAGTTTAGGAGTCGCCTCTAATTTTTGTTTAAGAAAATATAACCAAGTAAATCGTGAAAAATCATCGACAATAACAAGGATATACTTACTACCATCAACACTCTCAATTACCGAAGCCCCATAAAGATCGATGTGCAGCAGTTCAAGAGGTTCAATAATCTTTGTGTTCACAAGAGTTGGATGACTCTTCCTGCTTTGCTTCCCCATTTCACATGAAGCGCAAAGATGATCTTTATCAAGCTTTAAGAGGGGAAGACCTCGCACATGATCACCAAGAATGAGCTTGTTGATATCTTTGAAGTTAAGGTGCGAGAGTCTTCAGTGCGTTAACCAGCTATCATCAGAATTAGCCTTTGTTAACAAGCAGACAACAAGTTTCCCTCATACCGGATTTAGATTTAACGGATACATCTCTCCTTTTTGTTGTGACTTCAGTAGAACCGTTTTCTTTTTCTTCTATATGATCTCTGATCCTTCATCATCGAATGAAACCTTCAGGCCATTACCCACAACCAATTACGACACACTGATCAAGTTGTGTTGTAATTCTTCCACATAGGCAACTTTACGGATTGAGAAATCCCATTCATGATCATGCTATAGCCTTTTATTATACTATAAGATTTGTTTCCATACTTGACACATGCACCATCTTTGAGAGCACGAAAATCCCTTAGCTCTTCCTTTCTCCCTGTCATGTGACGTGAGCAACCACTATCAATATACCATTCGTCGTTAAACTGATCGTTACGAATAACCTGCAAAAATTCAGCAGATTTAGGAACCCAAAGTTGTTTGGGTCCTGGTGAGCCTTTTACAGAACATGGAAAAGCGATAGAAAGGTCAAGCATGAACATTCATTTTATTAGAGTGGTTTCATCTTTCCTTTTAATGGTGAAAACCTTAATTTTGATATCTGCTTTATTTGAATCAATTTGTTTTTCTTTTTGTTGATTCTTAACAAATTCTTTCTTATCTTTCCTATGGTTAGTGGCCATCTTCTCTGTCCGACCTTCTAAATCTGAGACGAGCTTTCCCTTCCCTTTAACATCCTTGATAGGAGTTTTCTTTGGTTATGATTTAGGATTATTCGGTTTCTCAAAAAAGCTTTTAGGAACTGATGACCTACGAGCGAAACTACCATTATGTTTCTGTGAAGCTCAGGAATGACAGTGTGTACACTGTTCGGGGTTCGTATTTTGATTCAAATATTTTTCTTTTCGTACATAGTTGGAGTTTTGGGATTGCCAAAACTGTTTCCTCTTATTGAGATTCTTTTGATATCTCCTGTTTCGTTGACGTTTCTGCTCTGCAAGTTGCTTGGAAGATTTGTGAATATTCACATTCGGTTGCGTCTTCCTGGCATAAGGTTCAGTTCTTATCGAATGAGGTTCGATTATACCTTTTAAAGATTCATTCTGAACATCCTTGGTTCCACTTGTGTTGGCTTTATCGAACCTTGAAGGTTTACTTAGTGGTTCAACAACATATCTATTTTTGACTCTCCACGAGGTTCGTTCGGACAAGCCTTTCGTTTCATCAGCATTGTCGATTAGGGCTAACCAAAAATGATTATCACATATGTCAGCATTATCTTCATCTACCAAGGTTGGTAAGTCAACTCTATGTTCCTTAGTTACTCCAACAGTAGTGTAAACCTGATTTGGTATGGTTTGTACCTTTTGGTATACCACAGCCTTTTCCTTCAAGACTTTGATCTTTTCTTTAGACAAGCGAGCGAACTCAACAGAATTTTCGGATATAAGGAATTTTGGTTCAGGTTCGGTTTTAATAAATTCAGAACAGTCAACCTCATCCTCTACATATATTTCACTTATGTCACTGTCCTCATCAAATTCCGATGTATTTTCAACATTAATCTTGTTATCTGAACTTAACTTAGAACTCGATGAATCAAATTTCTGTACAGTTTCGGTCTTTATTTTCAATTTATCATCTTCATCCAATAAGTTTCTGAGCATGTCCTTGTGGTCCTTGGACTTAATAAATGACTCAATTTTGTCCAGTCCAATTCTGTAGGCTTCAAAAGTTTCTTCAGATGAGAAAACTGATTCACAATTATAGCAATCATCATCTATTTCGTCTTCCTTTAATTCAAGGAAAGGCAAAATCATTTTGTGAATTTTGTTGCCTATCTCACAATCTAAATGCAACTAAGTAATGTTGGAATAAAGACGTTTAGCAATCAAGCAAAAAATATTCCTTTGTTTCAAAAACTTTAAAATGTCACGTTGCAAATAAATCACTTCGTCTCTAGCCCTAGCCAAATCTAATTCCTTCTTCTCTATCCATATCCTTCGCTCCTCACTCTTGGAAGACACCCTGCTGATTTGATCAGTTAGGTTAGAATTTGTGAGGCGTGTTTGTTTTAGGCTACCACTTAAACTACTAAAGGTGAATTTTAAATCATTTAATTCTTTTTCATAGTTAGAAACATGTATTTTGAGAGATTCAAGGATGGGATTTACCTTTATGATCAACCGATCGCACTCGTTGATCTTTTCTCCAACTAGTTTCGCGGTAAAGCATTTGTCTTCCCTTTCCTTCGCTTCATCACACCCACCATCTGTAGCATAGCCTCTCATTTTTGTTATTCTAGATGTCACCATCAGACGCTTTCTAGCAAACTCAGAGCGTTCTTCCTTTGCAACAAATGCTCTGCCATGAGTGGGCTTGCGAACTTCCTCATCTTTCGAGTCAGTTGACCATACCTCTACTCTACCGAACTCGTTTTCTTCAATATTTTCCTACACGATTAACACAGACATGGATTTATCGCTAGACTTTTTCTTCTTGGTCTCTTCAAGCTTACGCATGTAGTAAGCTTCATCATTTTCACCCTCGTTCTTCTCATTCATTCTCCTTAGCATGCATTCTGTCGCTAGATGGTTTTTGCCATTACAGTAATTACCGTCAAATCTTGAGTAACCCACAAATTTGCTCTCCTTATTTTATTCTTCTTTCTGAGGAGTGCTTTTAATCTCTTCTTTCTCTTTCTCCGAACTGTAGCTTCCCTGCCAGTTTCGGTTCTTGGTGGGGAACTTCTTTCTAGCAAACCGCTTAGGATTTGATACCATTAATGCATATTCTTCATTTGTCAGTTCACACTCAGAAAGATTTGACTCTTCTTCTTCTTCAACTAACTTCTTACCCTTTGAGATATGAGCCAAGGATCCCATTCCAGAAACTACCTTCGTTTCCTTTGTCACAAAAATTTCATGTGACTTGAGAATTCCCACGAGCCTCACCAACGAGTAGGATTTAAACTGTTCATGAGCTTTAACTGTTGAAACCACTGCCATCCATTCTGTCCTTAGACCATTCATAAAAGTGACCTTCTGCTCAATCACCTCTCTGCCAATTCCATGCTTAATCATCTTACTGAGAAGATGATTATAATGATCGAATGTTTGAATGAGACTTTCATCTGGCTTTTGCTTGAAGTCACCAAACTCCGAAAGTAGAATAGATTGAGTTGAACGCTCGAGATCCTTATCGGTGGAATATAACTCCTTAAGCCTGTCCCAAATCTCCTTTGCAGTAGTGCACGAGCTCACTAGACGAAAAGTGTCAGATTGTAAAGCGAATCTGATCATTCTCATGGCTAACCAACTTGTCCTTCTCATCTTGAGGGACGTATTTTGCATCGATCATCAGCTGATTGTACTCTTTTTGTGTCTTGATAGTTTTGTTGGTTCTGAAGTGGACGAAAGGACCCACAGTGATAGCCTCCCAGAATAAATATCCATCAATGAATTACATAGCCTCCCGCTTAACAGATGACGACTCAACAAATTTGATAAAAGCAGAAACCCTAAAGATTTTCTTCAAACTGAAGAGATGCATATGAATTACACAGCCTCCCGCTCTAATACCAATTGATGAGATTAAAACACTTTAAAATCGATGAGATTCTTAACAAGTAACAGAATAACACAAAACAAATAAGAACACAAGATGAATCAAACTGATGTTGAATGATTAATAAGCCACAACCTCAGAAGAACTCTATTAAGAATTGCTATTGTAGAGGTGTGGTAGGGTTACAATAATGAAATCAACAACTGACTAATGCACGGTGCATGCATGCACAATATAAAGTAAACCCTAATAAATGAAACACGGCTGGACAGGCCCAGTACCGTGAAAACAATGGACTTTAAGCAAAAAGCCGAATGACGCAATATTTCTAACTCGACACCTAGGAAATCTTAGGAGGTGATTCGGTGCCAAGAATCTTATCTTATTGGGGATTATTTGGATTGATAAGGGAGTGACTTGGTGGACTCGGGGAGATCCTTCTAGAAAGTACTGATAGATTTGGAAGATAGTATGGGCCCATACTACTGGAAGCAGAGGATCTGTACTCGAGTCAAGGAAAGCCACGATGATACAAGGAAGCTTATAAAGTATGAGATTCCACGATATATATATATATATATATATATATATATGTGTGTGTGTGTGTGTGTGTATGTGTGTGTGTATTTTTTTGTGTATGTGTATGTGTTCTAATGGTTTGAATGGTATATTTTCAGAACGGTGGTCACTGAAGGAGGATATGGTAGTGGTTTTGGTGCCAATACGGGAGTTCATTTCATCAGAGATTACCCACATCATTCCTGAGCATACTCATGTGATCTTTGGTACAATCAAGGAGGGTATCATGGAGATTCTGGATGAACGCATCAACGATTTTCGTTCTGAAATGGTGGCGATGATGGGAGCTTGCACTTTGACTTTTGTGAGTTCCGAGCATGTTGGGCTCCGGATTTCTTCGGGAAGAAGGACCATTGCGAGCAGACATTGGTTGGAAGACGTCGGGAACGCCATCTGATCTAGCCTTTGTCCATAGGAGGTGAAGGTCAGACTTTCATCCTATTTTTTTTAATACAAAGGTCGATACTGGTGGGAGGAGGTTAGACACGCCTTGGTAGGCGAGGCAATTGAGTCGATGACTTGGGAGGATTTCGTGTCTAGGTTTCGAGCTGAGTTTGCACCAATGATTGAGGGCTAGCAATTGTCGGGGGAGGTCTAGGACCTTTTCCACACTATTGAGACAGTGGTAGAGATCACTACTATGTTTCAAGAGAGGGTGATGTTGGTTTCGCAGTATGTGGCAGACGAGGAGGTGAAGAAGGTGAGATATCACTAGATGATGAGGAGTGATATCAATCAGTTTATGAGCTATTCCAGTTGTAAGACACTGGATGACATGATAGCATAATCCAGTGATAGGGAGATTGACTTGGAGATGGAGAAGAAGAGGAAGCCGTATCATGTTCAAAGTTTGGAGGGTTCGAGAAAAGAGGCCCAACGTTTTTGACTCGAGGTCAAGGGGCCAGTAGGACTGGGGCCACTGCGATAAGTGTGGCAAGGCACACGATCGGGCGTGTAGAGTGGGTGGTTATGGCTGCTTCAAGTGCGACAGGACGGGTTATTTCAATAGGGATTGCACCGCCACTACTGCCACCCAGGTATCTGATCTGATTTGCTTTCGTTGCAATCAGATGGGCCATAAGAAGGTCAATTGTCTGAGTTTAGCAGCAGGGGGAGCAGATGCATCTCCCACTCTGGTGACTTTGAGGATTACGGATGGCCTCCATGGTAAGGTGGATGCGTCTGTTGTGAGGAGCATGGCTTTTTAACTGACAACTGAGGAGGCTCGTGCAGCACCCGATATGGTGACGGGTATGTATCTTCTCCTTATGTATTTATTTATGCTAATTTTATGCTTATATATTTATGTTTTGTTTTAGGATCATTCCTTGTGAAAGGTATCTACGATTTTGTATAGTTTGATTCAGGGGCTACCTGATCTTTTATATCCTTTTTGTTTAACAAGAGGTTTGCTGATGCTTCGGGGAAGCTGGATTTTCCATTAGAAGTTGAGATTGCTGATAATCGTCCTGTACGGGTGTCGAGGGTTCATCGAGGTTGTGTCTTGGAGTTTTCAGTGAGCACTGCCCGACTGATTTGCTTCCTATTCCCCCGCATGAGAGCAAGGTCATTATGGGGATGGATTGGTTAGTAGGTTTTAAGTTTAACGGCTAGGGTCAAGGTTGTTCTAGATTTGTTGCCTATGTGATGGATTCCTGGGAGAAGGGTAAGGCGACTGTGCATGATGTACCGATTGTTCGAGAATATCCGGATATGTTCTCGGATGACTTGCCTGGAGTGCCTTCGAAGAGGTAGGTTTAGGTTCGGATTGACTTGGTTCATGGTGCGGCACCGATAGCCAAAGCACCTTATTAGTTAGCACCTCCTGAGATGCAGGGATTGTCTACACAGCTGGAGGAGCTGTTAGACGAGGGATTTATTCGATCGAGTAGTTCTCCTTGGGGAGCGTCGATCCTGTTTGTGAAGAAGAAGGATGAGTCACATCGAATGTGTATTGACTATCGGGAGCTGAATATGCTAACGGTGAAGAACCGTTATCCACTCCTGAGGATTGACGATTTATTTTACCAGCTTTAGGGTGCATTTTGGTTTTCCAAGATTGATTTGTGTTCAGGTTATAATCAGATGAGGTTTAGAGAGGAAGATATGCATAAGACGGCCTTCCGAACTCATTATTGTCATTACGAGTTTGTGGTGATGCCCTTCAGGCTCACCAAAACTCCAGCTGCATTCATGGATCTCATGAATCGTGTATGCATACCCATGTTGGATCGGTCTATGATTGTGTTTATTTATGACATCCTGGTCTATTATAAGACCTAGGAGCTGCATGACGAGTATTCGAGGGAGGTATTAGAGACTATAAAGAGGGTGAGGTTGTATGTGAAGTTCTTAAAGTGTGAGTTTTGGTTGCACGAGGTGCAGTAACTGGGGCACCTTGTCAACCAGAACAGTATTAGGGTCGATCCAGCCAAGGTCGAGGCAGTAATGAGGTTGGAGCTTCTGAGGTCTCCATCTAAGATTCAGAGTTTCCTTGGATTGGGAGGTTACTACCGGCGATTAATTCAGGAGATTTATAAGAAATGAATCAAACTCAACTCTATTTACATTGAAGAAAGAAATATGGGTAGGAAACCTACAATATGTTTTTCGAGATTATTTATTCTTGGTTTATTACTCTATCGATTATTATATTATGTATAATTATATTTCTTAACAATCACGTTCATAATGTTAATTAAATATTGTTATATATTCATTTCATTAGAAAGGTTAGGATCTTGATTGAGTTCTTGAAATTTAGCTGGGAAAGTAAATTCGTCATAGGATTGAACAAGTACATCGATGTTGTGACTACAATTTACCGTAGGTGCGAAATTGAAGATGAAGTTTGAGGACGTGGACACTCCTTAAAGAGGGTAATTAAGATATTTATCGTTATTTGTCTTTTTGAGTTTCAAATGTGTTGCAATCTAAAAAGAAATTTTATAGGGAAAGTAGTAACCGTTAAAACAATTTGCTTTACTCATAACCTTTTATTGGTGATAGTTTAATATTTATATATGGCATAGTTTTTGTTTCTTAAATTTAACAGATTCTTTGAAAGAAACCAAGAAAAAAACTGGTATCTTGAATGGGATGAACATATATCTACCATGTGAAGATAATGGATATCTACACATGAGATTGAAACAATCATAACAAAACATTAGATTAGTCTGAAAAACAACATGATATTTATGTTGGATTAGTGTCTAAGTCCATAACTATTTTGGTATGTACTTGACCCAATGGTGCATGGTCCTTTTGGGTTGCCTTCACCAAAGCAACTTGATTGGAGAAATAAATAAAGAGAGAGAGGATAATATGATTTATTAATATGTTATAAGAATAATATATTAAAGGAGAAATCATATTTGTTTAATTAATATTTGTCAATAATTAATTAAGAATTAGTTTTGTGATCAAATGTAATTAATTAAACTAGAGGGGCTGAATTGTAATTATGTGATAGTTACAAAATAAGGTAAGAGATATCTTATTGATAGGTTAGACGAATTTAAGGATAAAGAGCCTTAGAATTCGAGTATGATAAGGATTCAAGGATTATCTTATGGGTTGCTTAATGGATAAGCAACTAGATAAGGATAATGACTGAAACCCTATCTCTACACCTATATAAACACCCCTTGGCTCATGAATTCGTGCATCCCTTCCCAAGAAGTCTTAGAGACGAATGCTAACCTCTCTCCTCTCTCTTTATACCTTCTCCACTTGCTTATGGTGTTTGTAAGCCATTAGAGGAATGACACTTGTGACTCTCAGCTTTCCAAGGTCAATTCAAGGAGGAATTGGATTGTTATTACTACATAACAATCAAGGTAATATCTTAAACCTAATTATATGTTAATATTGATTTCCATATGCTAGAATTAGGGTTTATAGTCTTGGATTCAAAGTATGTGCAATAGAGAAACCTAGATCCAAGCTTTAGGGTTTGTATGAGCACATAGGATGTCTTATAACCAAAACCCATCAGTGGTATCAGAGCCATGATTGATTTCTATTGTATTGATGCATATTTGATCGAAATAAGCACTGAAAATCGATTTTTTAAGTTTCTGAATGTTTGACTCGCCGAGTCACTTGGTGAACTCGCCGAGTCAGCTGTACTCGACGAGTCCAGGTCCAGACTCGACGAGTCAAAGGGTCTGACAGCTCAGATTCGCGATTTTCTTCCTGTTTTGCCTTTGGATAATTACCATAAACATGTTTTTGTGATGAAATCCGAATTTTTTCATTATTATGTGATTATCCTTACCTAAATAGAAGATAATTGTTAAAATTTAGATAATCACTTGTTTTATTAGATAAAGTTTTATTATTTGTAATTTAGATTTGAATTATCTTGTGAAATAGTTTCAAATTTTCCCTTTAGGTTTTATAGTTTAAATTTGAACCCAAAAGTTTTGTTGTTTTGAAATTTAAATAGTTAAAACCCTAATGTTTTGAAAAAGGTTTCAAAACTTGCCCTCAACTTTTTGGAATTTAAATTTTGATTAAATAGTTTAATTTTGATGCATATTTAAATTCTAAACCCTTATGGTTTGAAATGTTTCAAAACTTGCCCTCAAGTTTTGGAATTTAAAGGTTGATTAAAAGTTTAATTAGAAATGTTAAATTCTAAAACTCTAGTATTGTTTTGAAAAAGTTCAAATCACACCCTTATGGTTTTATTAATTAATTAAGGTGTATAATTAAAAGAGGTTTAATAAATCCATAAAAGTTTAGGTTAACCATTTAATAGAATTAAAAGTGTAATTGTTAAAGTTAACCACATAGTATTTTAAAAGTTATAAAATACACCCTATACTATATATAACATTAAAAGTCTAACATTATATATATGTATAACTAAAAGTCAGTCTTACCATTAGTAGGCCTCATTCACGAAGCTGGTCTATAAGGGGTGTTTAAGGAAATTGCCTATAAAATGGCGATTGAATGGGTATCCACTCTTACCCACCGCACTCTTGACTAGTGGAGGGTCGTTAGCCGAACGGGTAAGATAGGACGAAACCTTCCATTATAAGTATAATGAATTACTAAAGTAACTAAATATTTTCATAAAATTCCCAATCTTAGTTACTTAGGCAAAAGTGAATTGATGCAATTCCATGAAATTACACTTTGTGCCCTTGCAAAGACGTTAGTGGAGCGTGTGTGGTTAACCGGCACACTAAATGGGTCTAAGCAAAGGTAGCAAAGGGTGACTCAATGTTTGTCATAGTTCGGTGGAGCGTGTGTGGTTTACCGGCACATCGAATAGGTGACTGTAACATGTGAGGGCACCATGTAGTTTGCATGGTTATTCACACCCGCTTTGTGATCCTCGGCATACCAGTCACAAACAAGAGGGGCATATCGAGATATAAACATGCCATTGAAAGTTCAATGTACCTCAAAGGATCTAGGAGTTTTCATAGATTTAAAACTTAAATTTCTTTTTTCGTTTTTTTTATGGTGGAAATTAGTGAATCGTCATTCACTAACCTTCAAATATTCTGCAACTAGATTACGGCATCCCTTTTCTAGGTTGTAGCGTATTGTGTTGGGTCCTAGCCTTGGAATTTCATTTGGGTGATCTACCAAGGACTCAATCTATCAACTAACTTGAATTCGTTTTTCTCCCGTTTTGTAGATGTCAAAGTTCGACAACTATGGTCTTCTCAAATCCCCTGGAACAAGCATTCCACATGAAGATGATATTCCACGATTCGATCGAGGAACAAGAAATCATGCTTCACATCCTCTACCTCCTCCAATTATTCTCCCTAACCCACAAGTTCAAAGGCTTGAAAAGTTCAAGATCACTCAAGCCCTTTTGGCAAGTAAACATAAAGAAGGAAAGTCCGTGTGTGCACACGTCCTAGGGATGAAGTCACACATTGATAAGTTAAGAATGTTGGGATCCGTTGTCTGTGAAGAAATGGCTGTTGATTGGGTTCTTCAGTCACTTCCCAACTCATATAGTGAGTTCGTAAGAGAGTACTATATGATGAACTACGACGTGACCCTTATAGATCTCACCTATATGCTTGTTGCTGCTGAATCTGCAATGATTTGGCGCAATAGAAAAACAAAGTTGATTGGTGAATCTCCCTTCGAGACCTCTATGGATATAGACAATGGCAATGAAAGACATGCTATGATCGAAAAGTTTGATCATAAGAGAAAGACGATGTCTGAAGTAGTTCCATGTCCTGTTCCAAAAGAGTCGATTTGCTTTTATTGCCAAGAGAAAAGGCATTGGAGACGAAGCTGCCCCATTTACCTTAGATATCTAAGAGATGGGAGAGTCGAAACGTATGGCTCTAATATAGGTAAAATCCATTTACTAACTCTTTTAAGCTTCTATTCTAGATTCTTAATACATAATGTAATAAGATTACAAATGATGTTTTGTAGGATCGAAGAAAAGAAAGGGAGCTTAAGGGAAGAAGTGAGCAGAATCTAACCGTGAAGGAATGGATTTCGATCGCGTTTCTCGAAGATTAGATTCTTGAGCTACTACTTAGAGTTAGAATTAGATTGCTAAGAAAGATGTATTAGCATAAGTTTTTCAATGAATTGCATTGTAAGGACAAATTTTTCCACAATAAAATAAATTTTGATTATAAATTTTATTTGTTTATCCTTGCAATGGCGTGTATGAAAAATTGATGTTAAAATGTTTCTATTATTAGCAATAATGGATTTGGTTCTTATTGTGTTATTTATGGAAAGTTGAGGATTTACCAAATAGGGAGAGTTTCTCATCGCCCAAAGTTTCAATTGGAAAGAAATTTGGAATCACGCAACTTGGTTGCACGATGAATGAGAAATTTCATATTTGGAAATTAGACAAATTCATTGACAAAGTGTCAAGTGAGGGACTAAGAGATCGAGCACACAATGTTGCGTGTTGATCAAGTCAACCATAAGAGTAACAATGATATTCGTCATGATTTACTAAAGGTTTAGTAAATATGATTATACTTACAAGATTAAGTGTAATTTTGAATTGATTAAAGGGTTTAGATCAATAGCAGAACGAATAACAAGAATCAAGTAGGCAGAGAGATAAAAGTTTCTCCATTCTAAGAAGAAGGGAGAGTACCTTTTATGCTTTATGATAGGTCTTAATGATTAAGAACCATATCTCAATTGATCCTCTAAGTGAGTCTTAGTACAATTGTATGTCTAAGAAGAGGAATCAAGAATTGAAGAAATGGTTAAATCAACAAATCAATCATACTTCGTTCCAATAACAAGTCTTAAAGTTAAGATTGTGACATTGAGTGAAAGGTATTAAGAAGGTTTGTAACTTTCATTAAATGTGGAAAGTTGTGATGTCTTGGATAAGACAAAGACCAACTAGGACCAATTTATGAAGTGTTTTGATAAAAGCTACACTAACTCTTGAATATTTGTTTGTCAAGAAATGGTTATTGACAAGAGAACCTTATATGTCAAGGAGTCAGTGGGAGTCTTAATTGTCTTGAAAGGTTTCAAGAACAAATCAAATAAACCTTATCGATCATCACTAGCACACGAGTTGAGGTTTACAACCTATCGTGTTGACATTATTTGGATTCCGTGCCAATCCAATCGAGTTAATTATTCATGAGAGTTCTATGAGTTCTCATTTTGAATGCATAAAAGGCAAAGCACCTTAATCAATGAAAGGTACATTGATAAGAAAAGGTGAGCCGCTTAACTACTTGGAAGACATGGTGGGCAGCTGTGCTACCATAAGGCAAGAAATCAAGATTAAGAAAGCTCGGTCCATATGAGTTTGAATTTGTCATAAACTTTGGTTTTAACAAATTCACATGGATAGGAACACATACACCGCTTTAAATCTAAGTGTCATAAGATTTCCTCCTTCATGAAAATGATTGTGAAGAAATGCTTTCACTAAGAGAGATTTTAAGAAGATAGTGATTGTAAAATTGCATTCTCAAATTCAATCATGGTTACGGCATCCCTTTCCATAATTTGAATTGTGAGGTTTGGCAATTAGTCTTAATTGTTTAGACACACATATGAACTATCGAAGGTAAAGGTGTATAAGTTCAAGAAGCATTGATAAAGGATTATCAAAGCACTAAGTATTAGAAACATGAACTTAAGAAATTCAATAAGTATTGTTTTCTGAAAGTTAAGATGTTTATAAATACATGTCGAAGCTAGTGGGAGCATAAGTGTTATGTTTTATAATCATCATCATGATAGTGGGAGCATAAATGTTATGATTGTATGATGATTAAGGCGAGTATTGCAAGGTTAGCAATATTAATTATAGAAAACAAGAGTCATACTTTGCAAAGTCGCAATAGTTGAAGAGTTGTTTTGCTATAATTAAGGGAGAGAATATTATGCTTCATTTCAAATCTAAAGGTTTAGGTTGAGAAATGTTAATAAATTTAGTCAAAGGTACATAGTGTGTTCTTAAAATTTTGATTATGATTACGGCATCCCTCTTCACAATTCGAATTTTGAGAACATAGCAAATAAAACATTATGCATCGTGTCCCATACGCTTCGGGTATAAGATCGATTGCAAATGCTTTAATGTTTGACCATTCTAAATTTTTCCAAATGTCGAGCGCATTTAGAGGGAAAAGGGACTAGAATTGGTTTTGACTAAAAACAATTAAACAACTATCAAAGGACAATCCAAAGTTCGACGAGGATTGGTCGCTTGTGAATAGTTGGAAGTATAGTATTGGAAAATATGGAAATGTGTCCATATTGGATGGACCATATCGACATCATTACGAATAGATAAGATTCTATTAAGAATGAGTTGTCATATGGAACATATGGAAGTGTGTCCATATTGGGAATTGAATATTGAGAAATCTATGATTAGATTAGAAACTTCTATGCAAAAGGATGTTCAAAGAATGTACTTTGAGTGAGAGACATCACGTCTATGGAATTGTCTTGTAACAATCTCCGATAGAGGACTTTGTAATATCATTGGCAATAGTCTTTGTGACCTTGGTGCAGTGACATTACGAAAGGATAAGTTGCATAGAATATTAGAATCTAGCATATTCTATAAGTAGCAAGAATTTGATATTCATTAACTTATGGAAAAGGATTTGGAGTTGAGAAATGAGAATGATTGGAAATGTGTTCAATATGATCTATTTCACAAAGTAAGAACCATAGGTAAACATTGTGTGCATGCTAGGAGCATGGGACAAGTGTTGTAATTCAAGTAAGAAGTTGATTACCCGGAACTACAAATAATGAGTAATCAATATGGTGATAAATAAAAGGTGTTTTATTTATGCTCAACGGGTTGAGGCCATATGAGATTAGTATTATTCTTGTGTTTCACATTTGCATGTTTTGACTTCTAGAATAATTGAGTTTATTAAGAATAATCGAATTATTCAAACGGGCCACAGTCGTTCATATGTTGGAAGTAGATATGAATGAAGATTGTCATGAATTGGTGTGTGGATTGTCTAAAGAGCATTAGACATAAGCAAATGTTTGCTGCAACGTTCATGAGTGCTTACGAATATGATTTGAGCATTGGATTAAACCCACGCTCACTTGGATCACTCCATGAATTGTATCACGAGTGATTGGTGAGACGATAACATCTTATATTCTTGAAACCGAGATGTGTGAGTTGTATCTTGCGAATCGGTTGCACATTGATAATATGTAAACGCACTAGTAACTTGGTGTTATAAAACATATTATTGTGTGTGATTCGGTGAGTGAGTGCAAGCGAGCATTGTATCAAAGTTTATCCATTCCTTTTATTCAAAGTAGGATAAAAGCGATATCTTTGGGCCCCTCGATGGTTTAGTGATGACATACGTAAATGCTCGGCCGGGCTAGGGCTAATTTGATTTGTTCAATTAGTCTGTTGTCATAAATCTGAAATCGAGATAGAGTACAAAGAGAATGATTTGAAATCATATCTCATATGATATCTAGAATGGAGGAATATATGATCCCTTATCTAAGGACACGCGTATCTGATATGATCAGAGTTGACAGCGGCTTTAGAAAGCTACGATTGCAGATCGGGATCTGAAGTCATACGCAGAATAGTTATTAGACTTATCCAAGTGGGAGACTGTTGGATTAGTGTCTAAGTCAATAACTATTTTGGTATGTACTTAACCCGATGGTGCATGGTCCTTTTGGGTTGTCTTCACCAAAGCAACTTGATTGGAGAAATAAATAAAGAGAGAGAGGATAATATGATTTATTAATATGTTATAAGAATAATATATTAAAGGAGAAATCATATTTGTTTAATTAATATTGGTCAATAATTAATTAAGAATTAGTTTTGTGATCAAATGTAATTAATTAAACTAGAGGGGCTGAATTGTAATTATGTGATAGTTACAAAATAAGGTAAGAGTTATCTTATTGATAGGTTGGACGAATTTAAGGATAAAGAGCCTTAGAATTCGAGTATGATAAGGATTCAAGGATTATCTTATGGGTTGCTTAATGGATAAGCAACTAGATAACGATAATGACTGAAACCCTATCTCTACACCTATATAAACACCCCTTGGCTCATGAATTCGTGCATCCCTTCCCAAGAAGTCTTAGAGACGAATTCTAACCTCTCTCCTCTCTCTTTATACCTTCTCCACTTGCTTATGGTGTTTGTAAGCCATTAGAGGAGTGACACTTGTGACTCTCAGCTTTCCAAGGTCAATTCAAGGAGGAATTGGATTGTTATTACTACATAACAATCAAGGTAATATCTTAAACCTAATTATATGTTAATATTGATTTCCATATGCTAGAATTAGGGTTTATAGTCTTGGATTCAAAGTATGTGCAATAGAGAAACCTAGATCCAAGCTTTAGGGTTTGTATGAGCACATAGGATGTCTTATAACCAAAACCCATCAATTTAGTGTCAAACCGACATCTAATAGTTATGTATGTAACTCTATAAATACGTACTAGTATATAAACAAACATAATTGAAATCTCGCTAAATTAGCAACGTTTTACCCATTTCGGTGTTAACACTTATATGTTGAAGTCTATTTGGGTGTAATATCCCCAAAAATCTTCATTTTCATTTAGTTTCATTACCAAATTCGTCCATTTATCTAAAATTTTGGTTTCCCTCTCCCACCATGGTTTCCTCAACTCTATATACATTGAAGAAAGAAATAAGGGATGGAAACCTACTATCTATTTTTCGAGATTATTTATTCTTGGTTCATTACTCTATCCATCATTATATTATGTACAATTATATTTCTTAACAATCACATTCTTAATGTTAATTAAAAGTTTTCATACAAAGAAAAAGTTGGGATCTTGATTGAGTTCTTGAAATTTGGCAGGGAAAGTAAATTCATTATAGTCTTGAACAAGTTCATAGATGTTGTGACTGCAATTTACAGTAGGTGTGAAATTGAAAATGAACGTTTAAGGATGAGGTCGTTTCTTAAAGAGGGTAACCAAGAAATTTACCGTTATTTGTCTTTTTGAGTTTCCAATTGTAGCCATTTTATAGTTGCACTTAAAACAATTTGCCTTAGTCGAAACCTTTTAATGGTGATAGTTTAATATTTATATATGTTATAGTTTTTTTTCTTAAATTTAACGGATTCATTTAAAGAAACCACGATAAAATATGGTATCTTGAATGGGATGAACTTGTATCTACCATGTGAACATAATGGATATCTCCACGGGAAATTGAAACTATCGCAACAAGACAATAGATTAGTCTGAAAAACAACATGATATTTAGTGTCAAACTGATATCTAATAGTTACTTATGTCTCAAATCTATAAATACGCACAAGCATATATTGGCTATATACCCATCAGTACAGGAACCATCGATAAAGGGAACCATCGATGTGTATTCCTAAATAATCTCACTTTTCAATTATTCAATCATTTCATTTTACCAAGTTCAATATTAGCGAGATTAGTTAACAAGATTCAAACATCGAAAAAATAGTAAATTAACAAAAAAAATTCTACATAAGAAAATTAAAAGAACAGATAAAAAGAAATACGCCCACTAGTACCGATTTAATAACCACTGCTACAAAGATACTAATAAGACCAACTCCTTTTAGGATTGCATCAATTATTTGTCTATCAAAAAAATGAGCAAAGTTAGCCAATTTTATAATCCCCGCGGTAAAAAAAACTTCCATAAAAAGGATCTATGTAACCCCGATTATATGACCAATCATATATAATTTTTTTATCACCAAGTGATTAACAATTTGATATAGATCATCAACAAACATATATGAAATCTCACTAAATTAGCAACTTTTTACCCTTTTCCGTGTTAGCACTTATATGTTGAAGTCTATTTGAGCCCAATATGCAATTATTATATATTTTTTTTAAGTTTTCATTTTTGCTTGCGTATTCTGTAACAAAGTTAAAATTCAGGATATTAATTTTAACCTAAACAGTACTTGTTTATCCATTTAGTACAACTCCTAAAGTTACTCTGTTCCTTGTAGCCACTCTGTAACAAGAGCCCATGCTCTGTCTCCATAACGATAATGAGGTCGAAAGGTAGGCTCCGCAACTAACAATCTCCCACTTGGAAGATGATCAACCAATCTTGTGCCACCGGAACTTACTCTTTGTAAACCACATGTCTGTATAGTATTTCCTTCTTTCCAACTATCTTTCCTAGTATCTCGAAGGCAATTGAAGCTTTACATAGATTCAACTTCTGTAATATTATTGCCTTTTTAAACATGTCTAGTAGATTGTTAGTACCAAGGATATTTTTGAGGTTCCGAGTCCAATCCTTTATTGATTGTTTGATAAAGTGGTACTTCATCTACACGTATTTTTTTCTTTCATGAAACACTAGATTCTTTGCAAGGTGAAATGCACTATAGTTTTAATAATGTAGGACATAGTCTTTTTACTGCCCAAATCTAATATGAAAATTTTCAAACATATAAGTTTTAAGGACATTTTTTTTTCAATTTCCATACATTATGCTTCTAAGGTTAATAGATGAATACTATTTCCAAAGTGTGAATATCCAACTGATGGTTATACCCGCAATGGTATACAAAAACCCTATTATAGTTTTCCCTAAATATCGATCTAGAACCTCCCATATCTACATCAGTGAAGCCTTCTAAGACTAGTTTCTTTCTTCTGAAAGGTAAGGTAACCACATAAGTGTTTTTCAAGTAGCATAACAACCACTTAATCCCTTCCCAATTTTTTTTCTTCGACTTGACATAAACCTGCTTAGGCCTGGCAATCGTGTCGTATTCGGGTTGGCGTGTCGCGGGTTCGCGGGTTGGCGGGTGAAAATATGCCAACCCAAACACGACCCATTTAAATATACAAGTCACGGGTTGGTGGGTTTGGAACATAAACCCATATATGACCCGCCAACCTATTTATTTATACGGGCTCACAGGTTGGCGGGATCGTGGGTCAGATTTGGGTTCGTGGGTCCAAATTTTAGACATTTAAATATTAAACATCCAAATGAAAATTAAAACAATTTATAGAAACATGCTACAGACTTAGCTTTATAGGTTACGACTTACGACCTTAGACCATCCACTACGAGTCAAAATGTCAAAACAGTCTAATGATCTATGAATCAGTGATATATATTATATAATACTTATTAAATATTAATAGTTGATACATAAATACATTTAGAAATAAAATAAATTTTTTTATTAAGAATATAAACGGGTTGGCAGGTCAACCCATTTATTTTTTGAGAAACCCATATATGACCCGTTTAATAAACGGGTTGGTGGGTTGGCGGGTTTAAAACTCAACCCAAACCCATTTATTTCGTGTCGTGTTGCGTGTCGTATCGAGAATTGCCAGCCCTAAACCTGCTAATGACTACCACTACATGACAATATAAGACTAGTTTTTTTTCTTCAATAAACACATTTCCCCTGTTGCACAAATTTCAACCATATACAATGTTTCCTATCGAAAACAATGATAGACCACCAGGATCATTTTTTGTTGTTAACTCTACACATAATGGAATTTGTATGTAGTGTCGAAGGAAAAACGGTTTAAGAAATTATAATGTTTTTACTAATGACTTTCGATTTTGACCAACTAAACTATATAATTAGAAATGAACGAAAAAGACATTTCAGTTATTGTAGTGTGTCGTTATAGAATGTGTTTTTTAAAGTGAAAACCGAATCTTATATTTTTTTTTTTATTTATTCATAATTTCAATTTGAATGTTTACAATGAATCAAAGAATAAATAATCATGAAGATCAGAAATCGATCAATAAAGAATAAAAAATATGGATATCAAGTTAGTAAGCAGGCTTAAAGGAATCTAGAGGTCTTGCATTCCACTGAAATACCATTGGGAAACCGTTTGCGGTCGTTGCAGTAGTTGTAGATCATGTGCTTGGTTTGCACCCATCGGATCCTATTTCGGCCAGCTGCATCAAGTCCTTGGGTACTCCATGACTGGTTATCATTTATTGAGCTTGTAGATACTGAATTGGGACCAACTTTTTTGGCATTGGCATTGAATTTCCTGTATAACGCGGTGAAAGGCGCATTAGTCCAGTCGGTCTTCACACGCCCACCTTGGGTTGCCCAGTCATCCGCGTTCCACAGGCTGGCATAAACCCTCATGGGTTGGCTCTTGGGAAATGGGACTCCAGCAGCATCATTGTTATTGAACACCCTTACTGGTATGTTATCTATCAAGAAACTGAAGAGACAAAGAGCTTTATATAGGAACAGCAGAAAAACATGAGAAAGGAAGAGAACCAATTAATGTTTATGTTGGATGCGTGACTTACATAATTCTTAGACTGTTCCATACGATGGTATAGGTGTGGAAGGCTGCGGTAGGGTCAAACCAAAGGTGGAACTGCTGTTCTTTGTTTCCTTTCCCTTGTGAATACACATTGGTGTGAATTGTGTAAGGGTTTCCCGTGGAGTTGCCCAAGAACTCGAAGTCGATCTCATCGTGACCCGCACCTTGTGATGACAACTAATGTGATTTAATACAAAGACATGGTTATTATCAGCCTTTAAAAGATTAATACAAATGAGTGATCACAATATATATATAATTCAGATATGAAATTCAAGATTGGAACCGATCGATGGTACTCACGTAGAATGTGGTGACGGTGCCAGCAGAATTGCCTGGTACTAGTTTGAGTTGCATGTCGAACCTTCCAAACAGGTACTCGTGCTTCGACTGGAAACCCGATCCAGAGTATTGGTCGAGTGAAAGTGAAAGATCCTGACCTCCATTCAGAATTTTAGCAAGTTCACCCCCAAAACTGATGTCCATGTCATCGTAAAAACTCCCTGCTGATGCTGCTACTATTAGAATTGATATTAAAAGAACAACTGCACAAAGATTAGAGTTCGACTTTGCCATTATTGTTTGTATGGAGAGAGAGAGAGAGAGAGAGAGAGAGAGAGAGAGAGAGAGAGAGAGAGAGAGAGAGAGAGAGAGAGAGAGAGAGAGAGAGAGAGAGAGAGAGAGAGAGAGAGAGAGATGTTATGTTTGTGAGAAGTAGTACTGATATCGTTTATATAGAGAGGTGTGGCTCCGTTGACAGTTTTCAATAGGAACCATCCTTGTTACTGAAGGATGTCATGATGGCTAATGGATGCACCAATATCTATTGACGCGTGCCAACTAACATTATTCTTCTGGACAAGGGCAGGAGCGGTGGGTTTTTTTTTCTATACGTCTGGCAAATCAAAAGTAGCAAATTTGTCATATTTGGACCGGTGGTTGACATCATACCTAAAATAAAATTGTTTTAATTGTTAATAAGGGAAAATAAAATCCATAAAACTAATTAAAACTAAAACTAATTATATATCTGTCAGGTAAAGGGAACCATCAGCACGGCGGACTACCAACTGATTAACGATTTAATACATATCGTCGACAAATATATATGAAATCTCGCTAAATTATCAATATTTTGCCCATTTCGGTGTTAAAACTTATTGATGATACAACTGTACGCAAATTCCCCTAACATCTTCCTTTTCATTTAGTTTTATTACCAAATTCGTCCAATTTATCCAAAAGATTTGTTTCCCTCTCCCTCCTCGGCTTCCCCTTTAAATGAAAACATCACTTGTACGGAATGGAGATTTATATGAAATGGATCAAACTCAACTCTATGTACATTGAATAGAAAAATATGGGAAGGATAGCTACAATATGTTGTTTGAGATTATTTATTTTTGGTTCATTCAGAACATTATTATTATATCATGTTCAATTATATTTCTTAACTATCACAATCTTAAAGTTGATTAAAAGTCGGCAAATATTGATTTCTTTGGAGTGGTTGGGATCTTGATTGAGTTCTTGAAATTTAATAGGGAAAGTAAATTTGTGATAGGCTTGAACAAGTACATAGATGTTATAATTTACTGTAGCGTGTGAAACCGAAGATGACGTTTGAGGACGAGGACACTCCTTAAAGAGGGTAACTAAGAAATTTACCATTATTTGTTTTTTTGAGTTCTCAAATGTGTTGCAATCTAAAATGCATGTTTATAGGGAAATAACAGCAGTTAAAACAATTTGTCTTAGTCATAACCTTGTAATGTTGATAATTGAATATTTATATATGTTATAGATCTTTTTTCTTAATTTAACGGATTCATTGAAAGAAATCAAGAAAAAAATGGTATCATGAATGGGATGAACATTTATCTACCATGCGAACATAATGGATATATAAACGAGGATTGAAATTATCGTAACAAACCATTACATTAGTCTGAAAACAACATGATATTTAGTGTCAAACCGAAATCTAGTAGTTACATATGTCTTATATCTATAAATATATACCTATATATCCATCAGTGAAGGGAACCAATAATGATAGACTTCTAATTGATCAACGATTTAGTAAAGATCATAAACAAAGATATATAAAATCCCGCTAATATAGCAAATTTGTACCTGGTTAGGTGTTAACACTTATATGTTGATGTCTATTTGAGCCCAATATGCAATTATTGTATTTCGTTTTAGTTTTCATATTTGCTCGCATGTTCTATAACAAAGTTAAAATTCTAGACTATAGTTTTAACACAAATAGTACTTGTTTATCTTTTTAGTACAACTTACACCTAAAGTTATTGTGAAGTCTTTCCTTGTAGCCACTCCGCAACAGGAGTCCATGCTTTGTCTCTATAGCGACCATGAAATGGAAAGGAACACCAGACTCCTCAAGTAACAATCTCATCGACAAACACATATGAAATCTCACTAAATTTCCAACTTTTTTACCTATTTCGGTGGTAACACTTAATGATGATAAAACCGGATGCAAATTCCCCCAAAGATCTTCTTTTCATTAAGTTTCATTACTAAATTCAATCAATTAATCTAAAATTGTGATTTCCCTCTCCTTCCTCGGTTTTCCCTTTAAATGAAAGCATCACTTGTACGAATAAGAGATTTATAAGAAATGGATCAAATGCAACTCTACTTGTATTAAATAAAGAAATATAGGAAGGAAACCTACAATTTGTTTTTCAAGATTATTTATTCTTAATTCGTTATACTTTATACATTATTATATTATGTACAATTATATTTTTAGCAATCACATTCTTAATGTTAATTAAAAGTTATCATAAAAAGAAAAGGTTGGGATCTTGACTGATTTCTTGAAATTTGGAAGGGAAAGTAAATTCATCATAGGATTGATGTTGTGACTGCAATTTACTATAGGTGTGAAATTGAAGATGTCGTTTGAGGACGAGGAACCTATTTAAAGAGGCTACATAAGAAATTACCATTTAATGGTGATAACTGAATATTTATATTTGTTATAGTTTTTTTCTTAAATTTAACGGATTTATTGAAAAAAACCAAGAAAAAAATGGTATCATGAATGGGATGAACATGTATCTACCAGTGAACATAACACATATTTACACGAGAGATTGAAACTATAGTAACAAAACATTAGATTAGTCTCAAAACAACATGATATTTAGTTTCAAACCGACATCTAATAGTTATGCATGTCTCAAATGTATAAATACATACAAGCATTATTAGCTATTCAACGTTGGCTTCCAGTTCATTAAGGATTTAATACAAATCATCGACAAATATATATGAAATCTTCCTGATTTAGCACATTTTTACCCATTTTGGTGTTAAAACTTATATGTTGCAGTCTATTTGAGCCTAATATGCAATTATTGTATTTTTATTAAGTTTTCATTTGTGCTTGCATCTTCTGTAACAATGTTAAAATTCTGGACCTTATTTTTTAGATAAATACACTAATAGAAAAATATCCTTTAATGACAAGAATTGCGTGTCATAGAAGGATACATATGACACGCAAATGCGTGTCAGTGAAGGGCCTATCATAAAAGAAGACCGCACGCATTTATGTGTCGTAACCTTACGACGTGCATTTACAACACACAATGCGTATCATTAAAGCTCGTGTCATAAAGAAAGACAATTTTAAAGGTTTTACAAAAATATTTTTTTAAATGTATTTAATAATTTCCAAATTAGATGACAATTATTGTCTCAAAATATAAAATAGCATATCATTAAAAAAAAAAAAAAAAAGACAATCCATTTAAAAATATATAGTATGTCAAATAATAATAATCATTCCAATGTTTAAATAAATGTAATACAAAAACTATTTCATCATATCTTATCAATTCCCCTAACAATACACCATCTCCGATTAAGACTTGTATTCAGACCAATTCACCTACCTCAAACGCAACAATTGAAACATGAGACCCAACCGATCCTTTATATAGTCCCTTTGGTCCTTTATCTTTCCATATTAGCCCAGGGACCTCTAAGATTCACATGTGTTTCTTCGATCCATTTTTTGGTCGATTCCATGACACCAAAGTATGCTACACCTATTGCAAGAGATCCAGTTACGCCAGTTGCCTCCTCTCTATAAAAAAAACAATACTAAAAAACTAATAGCAAGTGATATAATATTAAATGAATAAATGTTTGATTCGACTAGAGATTCCATCAATGACAGTCACACGTGTGTTTCTCCTTCATTGCTCCAGGATTCTTTTCCACTTTCATTTAATTTACCAAGAATCCAAATGGTTGCAAATTAAATAAAACAAGATTATTAAAAAAAAAAAAAGGTTTCTTATTTCTTTAATGGGTTACATAAAAGTCACCATTTTAGCTTTCATGGATTCATCTTCTAAGTTATCACAACTGTTATTAATACAAATAACATGTATAACAACCTACATAGTTTTATCTTCTATTTCAGGATGGTAATAAAATGGAGAATCGATTTGCTAAATGCATAGTAATACCATACATTTACAAACTCCCCTACAGAAAATTTAGCAAGCAAAAGCAAACATTCCATGAAAATAAACTATCTATAGTCTTTTTCGTATTAGAAAGCACAAACCTAAAGGAAAATTAAGAACGCTAACACTAAATCATCAAAAAAAATCGTCAAACTAATTACAAAGTAACAATCGGATTTTGTAACAAATGAAAACAATTTCCAATCATAATCAATATTTCAAACCTAAAAAGATTCAAAAAATAATATACTTATAAAGCGAATAAGTTATTACCAAGTTAGAGAGAGAGAGAGAGAGAGAGAGAGATCGGGTACATTGGAGGCTTGCTGAGGCTTAGGCGACATCAATGTTCACTCTAGTCTCTAGTAACGACATGTACTCCGGCAAAGACAACTGCACAATGGAGGGAAGATTTTAGGTGGCCAAGTCAGAGGAGTCATGAGAGAACGAGTGTTAATGAATAAGAAAGAGAGAATAAGAAATGATGTGTGTAAAGGACGAGATTTAATGAACCCTATAAACCTAAACATTTTGTAGAGCTGCAAAAAGATGAAAGAGAGATGCACAACCGCGAAATGTCATTAGGTTTCTTCGGTAGATGATTGTATAGAAGAAGGAGGAGACGCATCATAGACATCAAAATGACGAATGGGAGATGATTAGAGAACAAGGCGCCGAGGTTTTTTAATATTTTCGGGATTTCAACCCCCCCCCCCCCCCTACTAATTATTAAAGGATGGGAAATGTGTGTCATTCTTCATGAAAACTTACAAAATGACATGCTTATACGACATGCTTTTTTTTTATAGGTACCCTCCATGTTTTTTTGTGACATTAATTTTAGGGCACGCAAAAATGTGTCTCCTAAATGCTTCAAATTTTGGGAGAGCTGAACCCTTGCATTAAAATAATCCACTAAAGAGGGGGTCCATAACATAGCCATAGTATATTTCCAATGCAATAAAGTTACGTAGTGTCATTTTTCTTTCATAAAGGGGTATTTCCATGGGTTTGCCTTCGTATTGTGTCCATACCGTTGTATTGAATGATTCGGACGCTTGCTTTCTGTTCATATAATGCATACAGCTTTGGTCGCTGGTTGGGCCGGTTCTATGGCCCAGTATGAATTAGCAGTTTTTGATCCTTCTGACCCTGTTCTTGATCCAATGTGGAGACAGCGTATGTTCGTTATACCCTTCATGACTCGTTTAGGAATAACCAATTTATGGGGTGGTTGGAGTATCATGGGGACTTTTATGTATCATAAATCAGTGTGTGTTATGGTTCGCGTGACATTAAAGGGCTGTTTTTTTAGTAGTGATAGTACTTTTTAATCTTTTTAGTACAACTTACACCTAAAGTTACCGAGAAGTCTTTCGTTGTAGCAACTCCGTAATAGGAGCCCTTTCCTTTGTCTTCATAGCGACAATGTGGTTGAAAGAAAGATCAGGCTCCTCAACTCACAATATCCCAGGTGGAAAATAATCAACCAATCTTCTGCCACCTAAACTTAATCTTTGTTAACCACATCTCTCTATAGGCCTTCCTTCTTTCCTACTATCTTTCCAAGTATTTGGAAACCAATTGAAGCTTTACATAGATTCAACTTCTGTAGCATGATTGCCTTGGAAAACATGTCTACTAGATTCTTAGTACCAAGGATCTTCTTCGGGTTCCGAGTCCAATGGCTTATTGATTGTTTGATAAACCGTTACTTCATCTACACATATTTTGTTCTATCATGAATGATTAGATTCTTTGAAAGGTGAAATGCACTGTGGTTTTAATAAAGTAGGACACAGTCTTTTTTTTGCCCAAATATATGAAAATTTTCAACCAAATAAGTTCTAAGAATAATTTTTTCAATTTCCATTCATTATGCTTCTATGGTTAATAGATGAATACTCTTTCCAAAGTGTGGATATCCAACTGATGGTTATACCCGCAATGGTATACAAAAACCCTGTTATGGTTTTCCCTAAATATCTAGAACCTCTCTTATCTACATCATTGAAGCCTTCTAAGACTAGTTTCTTTCTTCTGAAAGGTAAGGTAACCACATAAGTGCTTTTCAAATAGCATAACGACCACTTCATCCCTTCCTAATTTTTTTTCTTGTATTTGACAAAAACCTGCTACTGCCTCCCACTACATTACAATTTAAGATCTAGTGCATAACGTATCATACATGAAGTTACAATTAACTAAGGCGTACGAGACTTTAGTCATTTCTTCCACATACAATGTTTCCTATCGAAAACAATGATAGACCACTAGGATCATTTTTTGTTGTTAATTCTGCACATAATGAAGTTTGTATGTAGTGTCGAAAAAAAAGGATTTTAGAAATTATAATGTTTTTACTAATAACTTTCGATTTTGACCAACTAAACTATATAATTAGATATGAAAGAAAAAGATATTTCAATTATTGTAGTGTGCTGTTAGACAATGCGTTTTTAAAGTGTACATGGAATCTTATACTTGTGTATTTATTTGTAATTTCAATTTGAATGTTTACAATGAATCAAAGAATAAATAATCATGAAGATCAGAAATCGATCAATAAAGAATAAAAAATATGGATATCAAGTTAGTAAGCAGGCTTAAAGGAATCTAGAGGTCTTGCATTCCGCTGAAATACCATTGGGAAACCGTTTGTGGTCGTTGCAGTAGTTGTAGATCATGTGCTTGGTTTGCACCCATCGGATCCTATTTCGGCCAGCTGCATCAAGTCCTTGGGTACTCCATGACTGGTTATCATTTATTGAGCTTGTAGATACTGAATTGGGACCAACTTTTTTGGCATTGGCATTGAATTTCCTGTATAACGCGGTGAAAGGCGCATTAGTCCAGTCGGTCTTCACACGCCCACCTTGGGTTGCCCAGTCATCCGCGTTCCACAGGCTGGCATAAACCCTCATGGGTTGGCTCTTGGGAAATGGGACTCCAGCAGCATCATTGTTATTGAACACCCTTACTGGTATGTTATCTATTAAGAAACTGCAGAGACAAAGAGCTTTATATAGGAACAGCAGAAAAACATGAGAAAGGAAGAGAACCAATTAATGTTTATGTTGGATGCGTGACTTACATAATTCTTAGACTGTTCCATACGATGGTATAGGTGTGGAAGGCTGCGGTAGGGTCAAACCAAAGGTGGAACTGCTGTTCTTTGTTTCCTTTCCCTTGTGAATACACATTGGTGTGAATTGTGTAAGGGTTTCCCGTGGAGTTGCCCAAGAACTCGAAGTCGATCTCATCGTGACCCGCACCTTGTGATGACAACTAATGTGATTTAATACAAAGACATGGTTATTATCAGCCTTTAAAAGATTAATACAAATGAGTGATCACAATATATATATAATTCAGATATGAAATTCAAGATTGGAACCGATCGATGGTACTCACGTAGAATGTGGTGACGGTGCCAGCAGAATTGCCTGGTACTAGTTTGAGTTGCATGTCGAACCTTCCAAACAGGTACTCGTGCTTCGACTGGAAACCCGATCCAGAGTATTGGTCGAGTGAAAGTGAAAGATCCTGACCTCCATTCAGAATTTTAGCACGTTCACCCCCAAAACTGATGTCCATGTCATCGTAAAAACTCCCTGCTGATGCTGCTACTATTAGAATTGATATTAAAAGAACAACTGCACAAAGATTAGAGTTCGACTTTGCCATTATTGTTTGTATGGAGAGAGAGAGAGAGAGAGAGAGAGAGAGAGAGAGAGAGAGAGAGATGTTATGTTTGTGGGAAGTAGTACTGATATCGTTTATATATGTAGGTGTGGCTACGTTGACAATTTTCAACAGGAACCATCCTTCTTACTGAAGGATGTCATGGTGGCTAATGGATGCATCAACATCTATTAACTTGTGCCAACTCACATTATTCTTCTGGACATGGGCAGGAGCGGTGGGTTTTTTTTTCTATACGCCTGGCAACTCAAAATTTGCAAATTTGTCATATTTGGACCGGTGGTTGACATCATACGTAAAATAAAATTGTTTCTATTGTTAATAAGTTGGGAAAATCAAATCTTTAAAAACGCATTTAAAACATTTATCAATCGCGTTTAACACTATTAAAAGTAATCCTCCTTAATAAATAAAGGTTATTTTTTTGTCACATGTCAATCTCTCATAAGTTTTGGCACTTGTCATTTTGTGGTATTTTTGAAATAAATATTATTCAATAGTCAATTTTTGGTTTGTTTTATTTTTTAAAATTAAAGTAATATACTTATATATGTAAAGTATTAAATATCATATATATATATATATATATATATATATATATATATATATATATGATATTAAATTGCAATAAATATGTTTATTCATTTCTTAGTTTAAAGTTGTACATTAAAAAATATTTTCTATTCACATTTTAATATAATGTTTATGTTTTTTTTAAATCAACCCGTGTACTACACGGGTCTCACACCTAGTTATATATATGTTGGTAAAGGGAACCATCAGCACCTACGGATTACCAACTAATTAACGATTTAATACATATACATATCGTCGATAAACATATGAAATCTCGCTAAATTATCAACGTTTTGCTCATTTCGGTGTTAACACTTATTGATGATACAATTGTACGCAAATTCCCCTAACATCTTCCTTTTCATTTAGTTTTATTACCAAATTCGTCCAATTTATCCAAAATATTTGTTTCCCTCTTCCTGTTCAGCTTCCCCTTTAAATGAAAGCATCACTTGTACGGAATGAGAGATTTATATGAAATGGATCATACTCAACTCTATGTACATTGAATAGAGAAATATGGGAAGGATAGCTACAATATGTTCTTTGAGATTATTTATTCTTGGTTCATTCAGAACTCTATTATTATATTGTGTACAATTATATTTCTTAACTATCACATTGTTAAAGTTGATTACATAAGTTTGAAAACAACATGATTTTTAGTGTCAAACCGACATCTAGTAGTTACATATATATATGTCTCAAATCTATAAATATATACCTATATATCCATTGGTGAAGGGAACCAATAATGATAGACTTTTAACTGATCAACGATTTAGTAAAGATCATAAACAAAGATATATAAAATCTTGCTAACATAGCAAATTTGTACCTGTTTAGGTGTTAGCACTTATAAGTTTAGGTGTTAACACTTATATGTTGATGTCTATTTGAGCCTAATATGCATTTATTGTATTTTGTTTTAGTTTTCAGATTTGCTCGCATCTTCTATAACAAAGTTAAAGTTCTAGACTATAGTTTTAACACAAATAGTACTTGTTTATCTTTTTAGTACAAGTTACACCTAAAGTTAATGTGAATTCTTTCCTTGTAGACACTCTGCAACATGAGCCCACGCTTTGTCTCTATAGCGATCAGCCATGAGGTCAAAACGAAGACCAGACTCCTCAACTAACAATCTCATCGACAAACACATATGAAATCTCACTAAATTTGCAACTTTTTTTACTATTTCGGTGTTAACACTTAATGATGATAAAACCGGATGCAAATTCCCCAAACATCTTCCTTTTCTTTCAGTTTCATTACCAAATTCGACCAATTAATCTAAAATTGTGATTTCCCTCTCCTTCCTCAGTTTTCCCTTTAAATGAAAGCATCACTTGTATAAATAAGAGATTTACAAGAAATGGTCAAATACGTGCATTGAAGAAAGAAATATAGGAAGGAAACGTACAATCTGTTTTTTCGAGATTATTTATTCTTAATTCATTATACTCTATTCATTATTATATTATTTAAAATTATATTTTTAACAATCACATTCTTAATGTTAATTAAAAGTTGTCATAAAAAGAAAAGGTTGGGATCTTGATTGAGTTTTTGAATTTGGCAAGGGTTCTTAATGTTAATTAATGTTAATTAAAAGGCGGCGGGGTTTTTAATTTTTGGGGATTTCATCCCCCCCCCCCCCCCCGTGCTAGTTATTAAAGGATGGAAAACGCACTTCTTTCTTTCGTGAAAAATTATAAAATGACAGGCTTGTACGACATGCTTTTTTGATTACGTGCCCTCCGTGTTTTTCTTTTTGTGACACTAATTTTAGGGCATGCAAAAATGTGTGTCCTAAATCCTTCATATTTTGGGAGAGTTGACATTATTTTTAGGGGAAACACTTTTATGTATCACAATACAAGAAAAACACATTTTTGCTACGGAAGGAATCCGTCGTGAAAAGTTGCAATTCCGTTGCAAAAGACGAATAGCGACGGAATTTGCAATGACCTATTTTCGTCCCTAAAAACGTCGTAGTGAGGGTTTGCAACAGAAAAGATAATTCCGTCACAAATGTGACAACATAATGAAATTCGTGGTAGGTGGTATTCCGTCGTTTATTCCGTAGTAGGATTCCATCGCACAATCCGTGGTAGTTATTCCATCACAAATTCTGTGGTGGCGATTCCCTAGCAAATTCCGTGGTGGTGACTCCCTAGCAAATTCCGTGGTGGTGATTCCCTAGCAAATTATGTGGTGATGAATCCCTAGCAAATTCGGTGGTGGTGATTCCCTAGTAATTTCGTGGTGGTCATTCCCTAGAAAAATCCATGGTGGCCATTCCCTAGTAAATTCTATGGTGGTGATTCCGTAGCAAATTTTGTCGTGCTGAATCCCTAGCAAATTTCGTGGTCATGAATCCCTAGTAAATTCCGTTTGATGACTTCCTAGCAAATTTTGTGGTCATGAATCCCTAGCAATTTTTGTGGTGTATATTATATACCATATTCCATATGGACCGATAGATAACTGATTTATAAATTATATCCAAATTATTTTGTAGTAATATATGAAAAACAAAAAAATCAAAACCATTATGTCATAAAATAATACAATAATTATTTATTACATGGAAAAAATTAAGAAAGTTGTTACTCTAAAATACATAATCTGCAAATAAACATATATCAACCTACTATTGTTGTTTGTGTGTAAAGACATTAATAAGATCCAATGTCGTTTGAAGTTGTTTTTCAAGATGCCCGACCCTTGCTTTGCTTTCCTCTTGTTGGGCGTTCATCATTTCTTTTAGCTCTTCATTTTCCTGTTTTTGTTTAGCAACAAGCTCCCTCGTTTCTTCTATTTTATCATTTTTTCCGGAATGTAACATACATCTGTTTTACCGTTCCTATTGGGAACCGCCTTTGCAAAAGAGCCTAATCCATAAAGTCTTTCTTTTTTTATCATGACCACCAACAACAGCATAAAATAGCTTTCCTCAAATTCAACACCTTCAGCTTCCAACTCTTCCCGTTTTTTCTGTATAGGCCATCTACAAAATAAAAATATTATAAGTTAAAAGATATCAAATTTATGAATGATATGGAGTAGCTACAATATAAAAGTTTAACACTGAAATGAATATTACATGAATTTGTCTATCTTTTTCATTTGTGAAAGTGACTCCATCGTGATTCTTCGTGTGTGTATACAGGAACAATTCACTATGGGGTGGATTATGTACTAATTTCCTCTTCTGCATAAATACCATATAAAATATCAAATATACAAATAAACATATATAAACATTGATACGATGTACCATTAAAAAAAATTACCAAAATCAGAAGCTATCTTTAAATGACTTGCGGATCCAACGTTATGTGCTGGTTTTGCTACTCCATCAGCCACACCTTTACGCCTATTCTTCTTGTTCTGCTCATATTTTAGCTTATATTCTTTTGTATTCCATTTTAATTGCCAGGAGTTCCATAATTCCTATGGAATATGAGTAGGTTTAAATACATGTTTGTTTCTTTTTGGGCTCCGCATGCTGAAGAGATATTGGCCATAACTTTGTGCCTCTTTCCTTGCCCAAGCATGCGTCACTAGCGAGTCTATTGTTTCATCCCAACAACATTTTTTCTACACATTAACAATACAAACATAACTTAAGTGTAAATGTTTACCAAACAAAATTTTATCACATATAGCTAATTACATGAAACTCCTCCCAATATAATTTGCGCATTTCTTTGCTTACTTGTCCCCAAACGTACCCTTTTGGATTTACCCTTTGTTTAAATGACTGACTAATAAAGTGTGCACAAGCACCCGGTGGCATTAGCCTGCAAGTAATCATGTGATGTGTTTAGTTATGAATTGATATGTCCGTGTAAACCAAAAGGTTATACATAGAAAAAATTGTAATTAATATTTGATTGGTAACTCACATTTTTTTCCAAACATGAACTGTTAAACATCTATCTGGTCCACAATCTTCAGAAGAATTGTTTCACCTTCTACACTTTCCACTACATATTCATTCATGGTTGGTTGTGTTGGTGATGGGGTAGATTATGGGATAGGTGTTGTTGATGGGGTATATTTTCGGGTAGGTGTTGGGATAGATGTATATGTTGAGGCTGTGGTAGTTCCTTTACTTAAGTAGGGTGTGGTAGTTACTGTAGTTGTAGAGAGGATGGTAGTGTAGATGCAGGTTTTGAGGTTGTGGTAGTAGATATAGGTGTTGATGATGTGGTAGGGGGTGTTGGTGTTGATGACGGCTTAGATGATATAGGTGTTGAAGTTTTGGTTATTGATGTAAGTATTAAGGATTGTATTGTTCCAGTTACTAATGTTTTAGATGTATTTTCTAAGGGCGAAGTGGAAGTTGTAAGTGATGTCGAGTAAGTGGTAGTCATTGTTTATGTTAATGATATAGGTTTAGGGCTTTTGATGGTAGATGTTATAGGTGCTTTGGATGTGGTTGTTGGTATTGGGAAGTCGATTTCTTCATCTTGTAATTGTCTGTTTACAGATTTTGCAGCTGATATCCTGTTGTGTTTCATAACCTGTGGTGCAATGAATTTAGTTGGCTTCACACCGGATGCTCCTTTTACTTTCGAGTTCAACATCTTTCTTGCTTAAAAATTAACAAAAAACTGTAGTCAACGTAGAAGTGGCTTATGGTGTCCATGGATGACATATGGGCCATTGGTCAACCGGTAAACATGGAAGTGGCTTATGGTGTCCATGGATCACATATGGGTCATTAGTCAACATGGTAGTGTCTTATGGTGTCTATGGCTGACATATGGATGACATATGGGTCATTGGTCAACATGGTAGTGGCTTATGGTGTATATGGATGACATATGGGACATTAGTCAACATGGTAGAGGCTTATCGTGTATATGGATGACATATGGGCCATTGGTCAACATGGTAGTGGCTTTATGGTGTCCATGGATGACATATGGGATATTGGTCAACATGGTAGTGGCTTATGGTGTATATGGATGACATATGGGTCGTTGGTCAACATGGTAGTGGCTTATGGTGTATATGGATGACATATTGGTCATTGGTCATTGGTCATCATAGTAGTAGCTTGTGGTGTATATGGATGACATATGGGCCATTGGTCAACATGGTAGTGGCTTATGGTGTCCATGGATGACATATGGATGACATATGAGCCATTGGTCAACATGGTAGTGCCTTATGGTGTATATGAATGACATATAGATCATTGGTCAACATAGTAGTGGCTTGTGGTGTATATGGATGATATATGGGTCATTGGTCAACATGGTAGTGGCTTATGGTGTCCATGGATGATAGATGGGCCATTGGTGAACATGGTAGTGTCTTATGGTGTTCATGGATGACACTTGGGTCATTGGTCAACATAGTAGTGGCTTATGGTGTATATGGATGACATATGGGTCATTGGTCACCGTGGTAGTGGCTTATGGTGTATATGTATGACATATGGGCCATTGGTCAACATGGTAGTGGCTTATGGTGTCCATCGATGACATATGGGACATTGGTCAACATTGTAGTGGCTAATGGTGTATATGGATGACATATGGGTCATTGGTCAACATGGTAGTGGCTTATGGTGTATATGGATGACATATGGGTCATTGGTGAACATGGTATTGGCTTATGATATATATGGATGACATATGGGCCATTAGTCAACATGGTAGTGGCTTATGGTGTCCATGGATGACATTTAGGTTATTGGTCAACATGTTAGTGCCTTATGGTGTATATGGATGACATATGGGCCATTGGTCAACATGGTAGTGGCTTATGGTGTCCATGGATGACATTTGGGTCATTGGTCAACATGGTAGTGGCTTATGGTGTATATGGATGACATATCGGTCATTGGTCAACATGGTAGCGGCTTATGGTGTATATGGATGACATATGGTCCATTGATCAACATGGCAGTGGCTTATGGTGTCCATGGATGACATATGGATGACATTTGGGACATTGGTCAACATGGTAGTGGCTTATGGTGTATATGGATGACATATGGGTCATTAGTCACCATGGTAGTAGCTTATGGTGTATATGGATGACAGATGGGCCATTGGTCAACATGGTAGTGGCGTATGGTGTCCATGTATGACATATGGGCCATTGGTCAACATGGTAGTGGCTTATGGTGTCCATGGATGACGTATGGATGACATTTGGTTCATTGGTCAACATAGTAGTGGCTTATGGTGTCCATGGATGACATATGGGTCATTGGTCAACATAGTAGTGGCTTATGGTGTCCATGGATAACATATGGGTTGCAATATTAATGAGCATAATATTATGGTTTTTTAATTAGAAGAAACAGAAGTTAATTTAGTTTAGCTCGCACACACGTCTTACTTCCTACCTGAAGTAGCAGGTTCAAATCCTACTTATGTCAGTAATTTTATTTAAATTCGTCCCTCTAAATTTAATCAATAATTTTATTTAGCTTCATCTTTTTAAATTTAAAATGTCAATTTATTTACAAAAATGCCAGTAGGTATTGACAAAAATACCCTAACCATTTACGTAGTAACCTTTGTATGTTAAAGGGCAATTATGTCAATTCATAGTCTAAACACTTAGGCGCCATAATTTGTAGTCAGACTTATCCCGTCATTTAAGTTTATCGGCAATTGATCATCTACATTCCATTCCCAACAATCAAAATTCTGGCACGTTGATCAATAAACCCTAAAATCGTTGTTGTTATATAATTTGAATTACACTAGACGCATTTCAACATAATGGCAGCGAGATGTTCATCAGAAAGAATGCAAACAAGACAACAATGAAAAAGAATTACTGCTTTGCTGTCGTACTTGATCGAAAAAATAGTAACTACGGTTGGAGGAAATTCACCAATCGATGCTTTTAAGTGCCAGTTAGTGTAAGTATGATGTGCATTACTTATATTATACTTATATACATATTTAATTTAGTGTTTAATAGATTAATTTTGTTGATTTGTGAATTGTAGTTGCAAACTCTTTAGGGATTCTATAACATCAGACGCAATATATAAAATCATAGACACAAATCGATTAAGGTTTCGTCCATTAAGTATTCAACAATATGAAGTCATAAGCAAATGCAAAAAGTTGAACAACCCACACATACTCTTCAACGATGGAATGGTACTCTTCTTTTAAGCAATCAGATAATTAAGAATTCAATTAGTTTTTTATATTTGTATTTTTATAATTGTATGATTAATTATTGTATGTCAGGCGAAGTATTTTACGGTAGGGGAAGAACTAGCAGGGAAACAGTTGCTTCAAGATGCAGTTGATCATGGGCAGTTGGATGCTATCTTCATTCTGGGAATGATGTTGATGGCCGAAGGTATTGAAAGGAAGCAAGAAGCTCTGATCGTGTTAAATAATGCCTACGTTAATACTAGAAGAAGTTGGAATCTAAGGCATACCTGTAACAAGGTTCAAAACCACTTGGCAAGGAGATCAAAGCAAATAAAATTCCATGGCTTACATAGAAGCTGTGCAAAGCATCCTTATGTGAGCAGTTATGATTCAGCTTTTATGTATCAATGCAGTTGGTTGTTTGTGGGATGGATGTTTTGTTAAGTTTGCTAGGATGTTTGACATTAGTTTGGAGTAGTTACATATATGATTGTTGTTTGATTCACACAATTAGTGATGCATATTTTATGTTTATTTTGGTGTAATGGGAATACATATTTTTAACTTTATTAAATGTTAATATATATATATATATATATATATATATATATATATATATATATGTTAGTTTTTATATGTATGTTATTTTTGTCTTTTTCATTTTACTAACTAAAAGTTCATTGTGACCTAGTTTTGATATAGATTTCAAGGGCACTTTGGTCTATTTGCAATCTCTAAAGTGAAGGCGCCATTTTTTCTATGGAAATAAAAAAAAAAAATTAATCAAGTCGTTATTAAAAGGAAAAAATTGTATATATAGAATTTATATTATAAGTAGATCTATATCTATATTTATTATGAATGTTATTTAAATTTATAATTACCCGTATACTACATGGGTTTTAACCTGGTACTGAATAATATCGACCCACTAATACGACCTAGTATCCATCCAACACATTGAAATCAAGGGTTGTCGAAGGTTCTTTAATCGATAAACACTTTGTTTGAATATGTGTTCTGCAAGTGTCGATCTCAATTAAACCATTCTACTAATTTTCTAAGACTTTATCCAATAATAAAAGTTATTCAACCATTCAAATTAGAAAACGTTGAGGATTTGTTCAGCATTTGGTCATTAGCTTTGTGAAACAAGTCGTTGTTAAGGTACCTTTGCGATGTTTGTATGGTAACTATATATTTACTTCAAATGTCATATATGAATTCAAATCAACATTAATGAACATAAAATTAATATTGTGTTATTGAAATTTATACTTTACAAATTTAAGACAAAGAACAATTCAAGTAGAAAATGGATGTATGAAAGAAAAGATAATAGTAGTTGTATATCGCTTGTTTTCATACAAGGAGTGAAAATATTTATAGATTTTGCTACCACTCAACATAGGTTCATGGATGAAGATAAATTAAATGCCCATGCATAAAATGTCGTAACATACCATATACATAAGTTGATATTGTTAAACATCATTTGTACAAGTTTGGTTTTGTTGACGAATATTGGTTTTGGGATAAACATGGCGAAACATCAATTGATGATGACAATACGTTTTTAGGGGTTGATGATTCAAACACAAATTTTAGAGAAGGTGCATGTTCTTATAGAGAAATGGTCATAGATACAATGGCTACTGATTTAAATAATATTGATCCTGAAGAGGAGCCAAATGCACTAGATAAAAAAAATTCTTTAATATGCTAGATGCAGCCGATAAAGAATTATGGCCTGGATGTAAAAAAAAAGTGACACAACTATCTGCTGTAGCTAGACTATTGAATTTAAAATCAGAGTATCTCATACCTGAGCATAGTTATGACACTATCTTCCAGTTGATAAATGATGTGTTACCAGAGGAGAATAATATGGTAGGTAGTTTATACGAGAGCAAAAAGTTAATACAAGCACTAGGTTTGCTCATGGAGATGATTGACTGATGCAGGTCTGGATGTATGATATATTGGAGTCAAGACAAAGATCTTTGTCGGTGCAAATTCTGCAATGCGGATAGGTACAAACGGTCAAAAAATTTGGCCAGATGTTCTCGCGTATCCTTCAAGAAAATCCATTACTTTCCTTTGACTCCAAGGTTGAAGAGACTGTATGCTTCAGAAGCCACAGCCACTTCCATGCGATGGCACTCTGAGAATCATGGACATGATGCTGGAGTAATGTGTCATCCATCCGGTTCAAAAGCTTAGAAGCACTTTGACAAAAGTCATCCTTCATTTGCAGCAGAAGTACGTAATGTAAAATCAAGCCTAAGTACAGATGGGTTTGCACCACAAGGAGCATTTGGAAAGCAATATTCATCTTAGCATATTATTATAACACCTTATAACTTGCCAACTTCTATATGCATGAAAGAGCCTTACATGTTTTTGACTGCCCTTGTGACAGGACCGTCAAACCCTAAGCATAAAATAGATGTATTTTTGCAACCAATTGTTGCAGAGTTGGAGCAATTATGGGAAGAAGGCGTAGTAACATATGATATATCCTTAAAACAAAATTTCCATCTAAGAGCAGCTTTGATATGGACAATAAGTGATTTTCTAGCATATGCAATGTTGTCCGGATGGCTACAGTAGGTAAGCTAGCATGTCCTCATTGTGGGAAACATACACAAGCATTCAGACTAGAGAATGGTAATAAGATGTCATGGTTTGACTGCCATAGAAGATTTCTACAGGTGAATCACCCATATAGAAAGGATAAAAATAAGTTCAAGAAGAATCGTGAAATGATAGAAGGTCCTCCTCCAAGTAAGAATGGTGAACAAAATTTAAGGAAGATTGAACAATTATGTTTGGTAAAAGTGGCTGAACTAAATGTTGATGATGTAAACATAATATGTGGCGCTCATGGTTGGAAAAAGAAAAGCATATTTTGGGATTTACCATATTGGAAAAAAAATCTCATTAGACATAATTTTGATGTTACGCATATTGTGAAAATTTTATTTGAAACTTTTTTTACACTGTAATGGATGTCAAAGGGAAGATGAAGAACAATGTAGCAGCCAGAAGAGATCTGAAGCTCTATTGTAGGAAGAGAAAAGGAGTCGAAGATAATGAAAGAGCATACTACACTCTGGAGCAAAATCAAAAGAAGGCCATATGCCAATGGGTGGAGAAATTGTGTTTCCCCGATGGTTATGTTTCTAATTTGGGGAGGTGTGTTGCTTTAACAGGGTGTAGACTATTCGGAATGAAAAGCCACGATTGTCATGTTTTTATGCAAAGATTGATGCCAATTGCATTCCGTGAGATGTTGCCAAAACAAGTGTGGGAAGCATTAACAGAGTTGAGTATTTTCTTCAGAACATTAACAGCAACAACAATCACAGCAAAAGACATGGAAATGATTGAAACCGAGATCCCAATAATACTATGTAAATTAGAGACCATCTTTGTCCCTGGTATTTTTTACTCCATGAAACATTTACCAGTACATTTTCCATACGAAGCAAAGATAGTCGGTCATGTCTAATATCGGTGGATGTATCCATTTATCTACCATGCGAACATAATGGATATATAAACGAGGATTGAAATTATCGTAACAAACCATTACATTAGTCTGAAAACAACATGATATTTAGTGTCAAACCGAAATCTAGTAGTTACATATGTCTTATATCTATAAATATATACCTATATATCCATCAGTGAAGGGAACCAATAATGATAGACTTCTAATTGATCAACGATTTAGTAAAGATCATAAACAAAGATATATAAAATCCCGCTAATATAGCAAATTTGTACCTGTTTAGGTGTTAACACTTATATGTTGATGTCTATTTGAGCCCAATATGCAATTATTGTATTTCGTTTTAGTTTTCATATTTGCTCGCATGTTCTATAACAAAGTTAAAATTCTAGACTATAGTTTTAACACAAATAGTACTTGTTTATCTTTTTAGTACAACTTACACCTAAGGTTATTGTGAAGTCTTTCCTTGTAGCCACCCCGCAACAGGAGTCCATGCTTTGTCTCTATAGCGACCATGAAATGGAAAGGAACACCAGACTCCTCAAGTAACAATCTCATCGACAAACACATATGAAATCTCACTAAATTTCCAACTTTTTAACCTATTTTGGTGGTAACACTTAATGATGATAAAACCGGATGCAAATTCCCCCAAAGATCTTCTTTTCGTTAAGTTTCATTACTAAATTCAATCAATTAATCTAAAATTATGATTTCCCTCTCCTTCCTCGGTTTTCCCTTTAAATGAAAGCATCACTTGTACGAATAAGAGATTTATAAGAAATGGATCAAATGCAACTCTACTTGTATTAAAGAAAGAAATATAGGAAGGAAACCTACAATTTGTTTTTCAAGATTATTTATTCTTAATTCATAATACTTTATCCATTATTATATTATGTACAATTATATTTTTAGCAATCACATTCTTTAATGTTAATTAAAAGTTATCATAAAAATAAAAGGTTGGGATCTTGATTGAGTTCTTGAAATTTGGAAGGGAAAGTAAATTCCTCACAGGATTGATGTTGTGACTGCAATTTACTATAGGTGTGAAATTGAAGATGTCGTTTGAGGACGAGGAACCGCTTTAAAGAGGCTACATAAGAAATTACCATTTAATGGTGATAACTGAATATTTATATTTGTTATAGTTTTTTTTCTTAAATTTAACGGATTTATTGAAAAAAACCAAGAAAAAAATGGTATCATGAATGGGATGAACATGTATCTACCAGTGAACATAATAGATATTTACAAGAGAGATTGAAACTATAGTAACAAAACATTAGATTAGTCTCAAAACAACATGATATTTAGTTTCAAACCGACATCTAATAGTTATGCATGTCTCAAATGTATAAATACATACAAGCATATATTAGCTATTCAACGTTGGCTTCCAGTTCATTAAGGATTTAATACAAATCATCGACAAATATATATGAAATCTTCCTGATTTAGCACATTTTTACCCATTTTGCTGTTAAAACTTATATGTTGCAGTCTATTTGAGCCTAATATGCAATTATTGTATTTTTATTAAGTTTTCATTTGTGCTTGCATCTTCTGTAACAAAGTTAAAATTCTGGACCTTAATTTTTAGATAAATACACTAATAGAAAAATATCCTTTAATGACAAGAATTGCGTGTCATAGAAGGATACATATGACACGCATGCGTGTCAGTGAAGGGCCTATCATAAAAGAAGACCGCACGCATTTATGTGTCGTAACCTTACGACGTGCATTTACATCACACAATACGTATCATTAAAGCTCGTGTCATAAAGAAAGACAATTTTAAAGGTTTTACAAAAATATTTTTTTAAATGTATTTAATAATTTCCAAATTAGATGAGAATTATTGTCTCAAAATATAAAATAGCATATCATTAAAAAAAAAAAAAAAAAAGACAATCCATTTAAAAATATATAGTATGTCAAATAATAATAATCATTCCAATGTTTAAATAAATGTAATACAAAAACTATTTCATCATATCTTATCAATTCCCCTAACAATACACCATCTCCGATTAAGACTTGTATTCAGACCAATTCACCTACCTCAAACGCAACAATTGAAACATGAGACCCAACCGATCCTTTATATAGTCCCTTTGGTCCTTTATCTTTCCATATTAGCCTAGGGACCTCTAAGATTCACATGTGTTTCTTCAATCCATTTTTTGGTCGATTCTATGACACCAAAGTATGCTACACCTATTGCAAGAGATCCAGTTACGCCAGTTGCCTCCTCTCTATAAAAAAACAATACTCAAAAACTAATAGCAAGTGATATAATATTAAATGAATAAATGTTTGATTCGACTAGAGATTCCATCAATGACAGTCACGTGTGTTTCTCCTTCATTGCTCCAAGATTCTTTTCCACTTTCATTTAATTTACCAAGAATCCAAATGGTTGCAAATTAAATAAAACAAGATTATTAAAAAAAAAAGGTTTCTTATTTCTTTAATGGGTTACATAAAAGTCACCATTTTAGCTTTCATGGATTCATCTTCTAAGTTATCACAACTGTTATTAATACAAATAACATGTATAACAACCTACATAGTTTATCTTCTATTTCAGGATGGTAATAAAATGGAGAATCGATTTGCTAAATGCATAGTAATACCATACATTTACAAACTCCCCTACAGAAAATTTAGCAAGCAAAAGCAAACATTCCATGAAAATAAACTATCTATAGTCTTTTTCGTATTAGAAAGCACAAACCTAAAGGAAAATTAAGAACACTAACACTAAATCGTCAAACTAATTACAAAGTAACAATCAGATTTTGTAACAAATGAAAACAATTTCCAATCATAATCAATATTTCAAACCTAAAAAGTTTTAAAAAATAATATACTTATAAAGCGAATAAGTTATTACCAAGTTAGAGAGAGAGAGAGAGAGAGAGAGAGAGAGAGAGATCGGGTACATTGGAGACTCGCTGAGGCTTAGGCGACATCAATACTCACTCTAGTCTCCAGTAACGACCTGTACTCCGGCAAAGACAGCTGCACAACGGAGGGAAGATTTTAGGCGGCCAAGTCAGAGGAGTAATGAGAGAACGAGTGTTAATGAATAAGAAATTGAGAATAAGAAATGATGTGTGTAAAGGACGAGATTTAATGAACCCTATAAACCTAAACATTTTGTAGAGCTGCAAAAAGATGAAAGGGAGATGCACAACCGCGAAATGTCATTAGGTTTTCTTCGGTAGATGATTGTACAGAAGAAGGAGGAGACGCATCATAGACATCAAAATGACGAATGGGAGATGATTAGAGAACAAGGCGCCGAGGTTTTTTAATATTTTCGGGATTTCAACCCCCCCCCCCCCCCCCCCCCCCCCCCCCCGCTAGTTATAAAAGGATGGGAAACGTGTGTCATTCCTCATGAAAACTTACAAAATGACACGCTTATACGACATACTTTTTTTGATAGGTACCCTCAATGTTGTTTTGTGACATTAATTTTAGGGCACACAAAAATGTATCTCCTAAATGCTTCAAATTTTGGGAGAGCTGAACCCTTGCGTTGAAATAATCCACTAAAGAGGGGGTCCATAACATAGCCAGAGTATATTTCCAATGCAATAAAGTTACGTAGTGTCTTTTTTCTTTCATAAAGGGGTATTTTCATGGGTTTCCCTTCGTATCGTGTTCATACCGTTGTATTGAATGGTCCCGGACGCTTGCTTTCTGTTCATATAATGCATACAGTTTTGGGTGCTGGTTGGGCGGTTTCTATGGCCCTGTATGAATTAGCAGTTTTTGATCCTTCTGACCCTGTTCTTGATCCAATAATGTGGAGACAGCAGATGTTCGTTACATTCTTCATGACTCGTTTAGGAATAACCAATTCATGGGGTGGTTGGAGTATCACGGTGAGTTTTATGTATTATAAATCAGTGTGTGTCATGGTTCGCATGCCATTAAAGGGCTGTTTTTTAGTAGTGATAGTACTTTTTAATCTTTTTAGTACAACTTACACCTAAAGTTACCGAGAAGTCTTTCGTTGTAGCAACTCCGTAATAGGAGCCCTTTCCTTTGTCTTCATAGCGACAATGTGGTTGAAAGAAAGATCAGGCTCCTCAACTCACAATATCCCAGGTGGAAAATAATCAACCAATCTTCTGCCACCTAAACTTAATCTTTGTTAACCACATCTCTCTATAGGCCTTCCTTCTTTCCAACTATCTTTCCAAGTATTTGGAAACCAATTGAAGCTTTACATAGATTCAACTTCTGTAGCATGATTGCCTTGGAAAACATGTCTACTAGATTCTTAGTACCAAGGATCTTCTTCGGGTTCCGAGTCCAATGGCTTATTGATTGTTTGATAAACTGTTACTTCATCTACACATATTTTGTTCTATCATGAATGATTAGATTCTTTGAAAGGTGAAATGCACTGTGGTTTTAATAAAGTAGGACACAGTCTTTTTTTTGCCCAAATATATGAATATTTTCAACCAAATAAGTTCTAAGGATAATTTTTTCAATTTCCATTCATTATGCTTCTATGGTTAATAGATGAATACTCTTTCCAAAGTGTGGATATCCAACTGATGGTTATACCCGGAATGGTATACAAAAACCCTGTTATGGTTTTCCCTAAATATCTAGAACATCTCTTATCTACATCACTGTTATGGTTTTCCCTAAATATCTAGAACATCTCTTATCTACATCACAGAAGCCTTCTAAGACTAGTTTCTTTCTTCTGAAAGGTAAGGTAACCACATACGTGATTTTTCAAATAGCATACGAGACTTTAGCCATTTCTTCCACATACAATGTTTCCTATCGAAAACAATGATAGACCTCTAGGATCATTTTTTGTTGTTAATTCTACACATAATGAAGTTTGTATGTAGTGTCGAAAAAAAAAGGATTTTAGAAATTATAATGTTTTTACTAATGACTTTCGATTTTGACCAACTAAACTATATAATTAGATATGAACGAAAAAGATATTTCAATTATTGTAATGTGCTGTTAGACAATGCGTTTTTAAAGTGTAAATGGAATCTTATAATTGTGTATTTATTTGTATTTTCAATTTGAATGTTTACAATGAATCAAAGAATAAATAATCATGAAGATCAGAAATCGATCAATAAAGAATAAAAAATATGGATATCAAGTTAGTAAGCAGGCTTAAAGGAATCTAGAGGTCTTGCATTCCACTGAAATACCATTGGGAAACCGTTTGCGGTCGTTGCAGTAGTTGTAGATCATGTGCTTGGTTTGCACCCATCGGATCCTATTTCGGCCAGCTGCATCAAGTCCTTGGGTACTCCATGACTGGTCATCATTTATTGAGCTTGTAGATACTGAATTGGGACCAACTTTTTTGGCATTGGCATTGAATTTCCTGTATAACGCGGTGAAAGGCGCATTAGTCCAGTCAGTCTTCACACGCCCACCTTGGGTTGCCCAGTCATCCGCGTTCCACAGGCTGGCATAAACCCTCATGGGTTGGCTCTTGGGAAATGGGACTCCAGCAGCATCATTGTTATTGAACACCCTTACTGGTATGTTATCTATCAAGAAACTGAAGAGACAAAGAGCTTTATATAGGAACAGCAGAAAAACATGAGAAAGGAAGAGAACCAATTAATGTTTATGTTGGATGCGTGACTTACATAATTCTTAGACTGTTCCATACGATGGTATAGGTGTGGAAGGCTGCGGTAGGGTCAAACCAAAGGTGGAACTGCTGTTCTTTGTTTCCTTTCCCTTGTGAATACACATTGGTGTGAATTGTGTAAGGGTTTCCCGTGGAGTTGCCCAAGAACTCGAAGTCGATCTCATCGTGACCCGCACCTTGTGATGACAACTAATGTGATTTAATACAAAGACATGGTTATTATCAGCCTTTAAAAGATTAATACAAATGAGTGATCACAATATATATATAATTCAGATATGAAATTCAAGATTGGAACCGATCGATGGTACTCACGTAGAATGTGGTGACGGTGCCAGCAGAATTGCCTGGTACTAGTTTGAGTTGCATGTCGAACCTTCCAAACAGGTACTCGTGCTTCGACTGGAAACCCGATCCAGAGTATTGGTCGAGTGAAAGTGAAAGATCCTGACCTCCATTCAGAATTTTAGCACGTTCACCCCCAAAAGTGATGTCCATCTCATCGTAAAAACTCCCTGCTGATACTGCTACTATTAGAATTGATATTAAAAGAACAACTGCACAAAGATTAGAGTTCGACTTTGCCATTATTGTTTGTATGGAGAGAGAGAGAGAGAGAGAGAGAGAGAGAGAGAGAGAGAGAGAGAGATGTTATGTTTGTGAGAAGTAGTACTGATATCGTTTATATAGAGAGGTGTGGCTGCGTTGACAGTTTTCAATAGGAACCATCCTTGTTACTGAAGGATGTCATGATGGCTAATGGATGCACCAATATCTATTGACGCGTGCCAACTAACATTATTCTTCTGGACAAGGGCAGGAGCGGTGGGTTTTTTTTTCTATACGTCTGGCAAATCAAAAGTAGCAAATTTGTCATATTTGGACCGGTGGTTGACATCATACCTAATATAAATTTGTTTTAATTGTTAATAAGGGAAAATAAAATCCTTAAAACTAATTAAAACTAAAACTAATTATATATCTGTCGGTAAAGGGAACCATCAGCACCGGCGGATCACCAACTGATTAACGATTTAATACATATCGTCGACAAATATATATGAAATCTCGCTAAATTATCAACGTTTTGCCCATTTCGGTGTTAAAACTTATTGATGATACAACTGTATGCAAATTCCCCTAACATCTTCCTTTTCATTTAGTTTTATTACCAAATTCGTCCAATTTATCCAAAAGATTGGTTTCCCTCTCCCTCCTCGGCTTCCCCTTTAAATGAAAACATCACTTGTACGGAATGGAGATTTATATGAAATGGATCAAACTCAACTCTATGTACATTGAATAGAAAAATATGGGAAGGATAGCTACAATATGTTGTTTGAGATTATTTATTTTTGGTTCATTCAGAACATTATTATTATATCATGTACAATTATATTTCTTAACTATCACATTCTTAAAGTTGATTAAAAGTCGGCATATATTGATTTCTTCGGAGTGGTTGGGATCTTGATTGAGTTCTTGAAATTTAATAGGGAAAGTAAATTTGTGATAGGCTTGAACAAGTACATAGATGTTATAATTTACTGTAGGTGTGAAACCGAAGATGACGTTTGAGGACGAGGACACTCCTTAAAGAGGGTAACTAAGAAATTTACCATTATTTGTTTTTTTGATTTCTCAAATGTGTTGCAATCTAAAATGCATGTTTATAGGGAATAATAGCAGTTAAAACAATTTGTCTTAGTCATAACCTTGTAATGTTGATAATTGAATATTTATATATGTTATAGATTTTTTTTTTCTTAATTTAACGGATTCATTGAAAGAAATCAAGAAAAAAATGGTATCATCAATGGGATGAACATTTATCTACCATGCGAACATAATGGATATCTACACGAGGATTGAAATTATCGTAACAAAACATTACATTAGTCTGAAAACAACATGATATTTAGTGTCAAACCAAAATATAGTAGTTACATATGTCTCATATATATAAATATATACCTATATATCCATTTGTGAAGGGAACCAATAATGATAGACTTCTAATTGATCAACGATTTAGTAAAGATCATAAACAAAGATATATAAAATCCCGCTAATATAGCAAATTTGTACCTGTTTAGGTGTTAACACTTATATGTTGATGTCTATTTGAGCCCAATATGCAATTATTGTATTCCGTTTTAGTTTTCATATTTGCTCGTATGTTCTATAACAAAGTTAAATTCTAGACTATAGTTTTAACACAAATAGTACTTGTTTATCTTTTTAGTACAACTTACACCTAAAGTTATTATGAAGTCTTTCCTTGAAGCCACTCCGCAACAGGAGTCCATGCTTTGTCTCTATAGCGACCATGAAATGGAAAGGAACACCAGACTCCTCAAGTAACAATCTCATCGACAAACACATATGAAATCTCACTACATTACCAACTTTTTTACCTATTTCGGTGGTAACACTTAATGATGATAAAACCGGATGCAAATTCCCCCAAAGATCTTCTTTTCATTAAGTTTCATTACTAAATTCAATCAATTAATCTAAAATTGTGAGTTCCCTCTCCTTCCTCGGTTTTCCCTTTAAATGAAAGCATCACTTGTACGAATAAGAGATTTATAAGAAATGGATCAAATGCAACTCTACTTGTATTAAATAAAGAAATATAGGAAGGAAACCTACAATTTGTTTTTCAAGATTATTTATTCTTAATTCGTTATACTTTATCCATTATTATATTATGTACAATTATATTTTTAGCAATCACATTCTTAATGTTAATTAAAAGTTATCATAAAAAGAAAAGGTTGGGATCTTGACTGATTTCTTGAAATTTGGAAGGGAAAGTAAATTCATCATAGGATTGATGTTGTGACTGCAATTTACTATAGGTGTGAAATTGAAGATGTCGTTTGAGGACGAGGAACCTCTTTAAAGAGGCTACATAAGAAATTACCATTTAATGGTGATAACTGAATATTTATATTTGTTATAGTTTTTTTCTTAAATTTAACGGATTTATTGAAAAAAACCAAGAAAAAAATGGTATCATGAATGGGATGAACATGTATCTACCAATGAACATAACACATATTTACACGAGAGATTGAAACTATAGTAACAAAACATTAGATTAGTCTCAAAACAACATGATATTTAGTTTCAAACCGACATCTAATAGTTATGCATGTCTCAAATGTATAAATACATACCAGCATTATTAGCTATTCAACGTTGGCTTCCAGTTCATTAAGGATTTAATACAAATCATCGACAAATATATCTGAAATCTTCCTGATTTAGCACATTTTTACCCATTTTGGTGTTAAAACTTATATGTTGCAGTCTATTTGAGCCTAATATGCAATTATTGTATTTTTATTAAGTTTTCATTTGTGCTTGCATCTTCTGTAACAAAGTTAAAATTCTGGACCTTAATTTTTAGATAAATACACTAATAGAAAAATATCCTTTAATGACAAGAATTGCGTGTCATAGAAGGATACATATGACACGCAAATGCGTGTCAATGAAGGGCCTATCATAAAGGAAGATCGCACGCATTTATGTGTCGTAACCTTACGACGTGCATTTACGACACACAGTGCGTATCATTAAAGCTCGTGTCATAAAGAAAGACAATTTTAAAGGTTTTAAAAAAATATTTTTTTAAATGGATTTAATAATTTCCAAATTAGATGACAATTATTGTCTCAAAATATAAAATAGCATATCATTAAAAAAAAAAAAAAAGACAATCCATTTAAAAAGATATAGTATGTCAAATAATAATAATCATTCCCATGTTTAAATAAATGTAATACAAAAACTATTTCATCATATCTTATCAATTCCCCTAACAATACACCATCTCCGATTAAGACTTGTATTCAGACCAATTCACCTACCTCAAACGCAACAATTGAAACATGAGACCCAACCGATCCTTTATATAGTCCCTTTGGTCCTTTATCTTTCCATATTAGCCTAGGGACCTCTAAGATTCACATGTGTTTCTTCAATCCATTTTTTGGTCGATTCGATGACACCAAAGTATGCTACACCTATTGCAAGAGATCCAGTTACCCCAGTTGCCTCCTCTCTATAAAAAAACAATACTCAAAAATTAATAGCAAGTGATATAATACTAAATGAATAAATGTTTGATTCGACTAGAGATTCCATCAATGACAGTCACGTGTGTTTCTCCTTCATTGCTCAAAGATTCTTTTCCACTTTCATTTAATTTACCAAGAGTCCAAATGGTTGCAAATTAAATAAAACAAGATTATTAAAAAAAAGGTTTCTTATTTCTTTAATGGGTTACATAAAAGTCACCATTTTAGCTTTCATGGATTCATCTTCTAAGTTATCACAACTTTTATTAATACAAATAACATGTATAACAACCTACATAGTTTTATCTTCTATTTCAGGATGGTAATAAAATGGAGAATCGATTTGCTAAATGCATAGTAATCCCATACATTTACAAACTCCCCTACAGAAAATTTAGTAAGCAAAAGCAAACATTCCATGAAAATAAACTATCTATAATCTTTTTCGTATTAGAAAGCACAAACCAAAAGGAAAATTAAGAATGCTAACACTAAATCATCAAAAAAAATCGTCAATCTAATTACAAAGTAACAATTGGATTTTGTAACAAATGAAAACAATTTCCAATCATAATCAATATTTCAAACCTAAAAAGTTTAAAAAAATAATATACTTATAAAACGAATAAGTTATTACCAAGTTAGAGAGAGAGAGAGAGAGAGAGAGAGAGAGATCCGGTACATTGGAGGCTCGCTGAGGCTTAGGCGACATCAATGTTCACTCTAGTCTCCAGTAACGACCTGTACTCCGGCAAAGACAGCTGCACAATGGAGGAAAGATTTTAGGCGGCCAAGTCACAGGAGTCATGAGAGAACGAGTGTTAATGAATAAGAAAGAGAGAATAAGAAATGATGTGTGTAAAGGACGAGATTTAATGAACCCTATAAACCTAAACATTTTGTAGAGCTGCAAAAAGAAGAAAGGGATATGCACAACCGCGAAATGTCATTGGGTTTTCTTCGGATGATGTTTGTACAGAAGAAGGAGGAGACGCATCATAGACATCAAAATGACGAATGGGAGGTGATTAGAGAACAAGGCGCCGAGGTTTTTTAATATTTTCGGGTTTTCAACCCCCCCCCCCCCCCCCCCCCCCCGCTAGTTATTAAAGGATGGGAAACGTGTGTCATTCCTCATGAAAACTTACAAAATGACATGCTTATACGACATACTTTTTTTGATAGGTACCCTCAATGTTGTTTTGTGACATTAATTTTAGGGCATGCAAAAATTTGTCTCCTAAATGCTTCAAATTTTGGGAGAGCTGAACCCTTGCGTTGAAATAATCCACTAAAGAGGGGGTCCATAACATAGCCACAGTATATTTCCAATGCAATAAATGTAGTGTCTTTTTTCTTTCATCAAGGGGTATTTTCATGGGTTTGCCTTCGTATCGTGTTCATACCGTTGTATTGAATGATCCCGGACGCTTGCTTTCTTTTCATATAATGCATACAGCTTTGGTTGCTGGTTGGGCCGGTTCTATGGCCCTGTATGAATTAGCAGTTTTTGATCCTTCTGACCCTGTTCTTGATCCAATGTGGAGACAGCATATGTTCGTTACACCCTTCATGACTCGTTTAGGAATAACCAATTCATCGGGTGGTTGGAGTATCACGGGGAGTTTTATGTATCATAAATCATTGTGTGCCATGGTTCGCATGCCATTAAAGTGCTGTTTTTTAGTAGTGATAGTACTTTTTAATCTTTTTAGTACAACTTACACCTAAAGTTACCGAGAAGTCTTTCGTTGTAGCAACTCAGTAATAGGAGCCCTTTCCTTTGTCTTCATAGCGACAATGTGGTTGAAAGAAAGATCAGGCTCCTCAACTCACAATATCCCAGGTGGAAAATAATCAACCAATCTTCTGCCACCTAAACTTAATCTTTGTTAACCACATCTCTCTATAGGCCTTCCTTCTTTCCAACTATCTTTCCAAGTATCTAGAAACCAATTGACGCTTTACATAGATTCAACTTTTGTATCATGATTGCCTTGGAAAACATGTCTACTAGATTCTTACTACCAAGGATCTTCTTTGGGTTCCGAGTCCAATGGCTAATTGATTGTTTGATAAACCGTTACTTCATCTACACATACTTTGTTCTATCATGAATGATTAGATTCTTTGAAAGGTGAAATGCACTATGGTTTTAATAAAGTAGGACACAGTCTTTTTTTGCCCAAATATATGAAAATTTTCAACCAAATAAGTTCTAAGGATAATTTTTTCAATTTCCATTCATTATGCTTCTATGGTTAATAGATGAATACTCTTTCCAAAGTGTGGATATCCAACTGATGGTTACACCCGCAATGGTATACAAAAACCCTGTTATGGTTTTCCCTAAATATCTAGAACATCTCTTATCTACATCACTGAAGCCTTCTAAGACTAGTTTGTTTCTTCTGAAAGGTAAGGTAACCACATAAGTGCTTTTCAAATAGCATAACGACCACTTCATCCCTTCCTAATTTTTTTCTTGTATTTGACATAAACCTGCTACTGCCTCCCACTACATTACAATTTAAGATCTAGTGCATAACGTATCATATATACATGAAGTTACAATTAACTAAGGCATACGAGACTTTAGCCATTTCTTCCACATACAATGTTTCCTATCGAAAACAATGATAGACCTCTAGGATCATTTTTTGTTGTTAATTCTACACATAATGAAGTTTGTATGTAGTGTCGAAAAAAAAAGGATTTTAGAAATTATAATGTTTTTACTAATGACTTTCGATTTTGACCAACTAAACTATATAATTAGATATGAACGAAAAAGATATTTCAATTATTGTAGTGTGCTGTTAGACAATGCGTTTTTAAAGTGTACATGGAATCTTATACTTGTGTATTTATTTGTATTTTCAATTTGAATGTTTACAATGAATCAAAGAATAAATAATCATGAAGATCAGAAATCGATCAATAAAGAATAAAAAATATGGATATCAAGTTAGTAAGCAGGCTTAAAGGAATCTAGAGGTCTTGCATTCCGCTGAAATACCATTGGGAAACCGTTTGCGGTCGTTGCAGTAGTTGTAGATCATGTGCTTGGTTTGCACCCATCGGATCCTATTTCGGCCAGCTGCATCAAGTCCTTGGGTACTCCATGACTGGTTATCATTTATTGAGCTTGTAGATACTGAATTGGGACCAACTTTTTTGGCATTGGCATTGAATTTCCTGTATAACGCGGTGAAAGGCGCATTAGTCCAGTCAGTCTTCACACGCCCACCTTGGGTTGCCCAGTCATCCGCGTTCCATAGGCTGGCATAAACCCTCATGGGTTGGCTCTTGGGAAATGGGACTCCAGCAGCATCATTGTTATTGAACACCCTTACTGGTATGTTATCTATCAAGAAACTGCAGAGACAAAGAGCTTTATATAGGAACAGCAGAAAAACATGAGAAAGGAAGAGAACCAATTAATGTTTATGTTGGATGCGTGACTTACATAATTCTTAGACTGTTCCATACGATGGTATAGGTGTGGAAGGCTGCAGTAGGGTCAAACCAAAGGTGGAACTGCTGTTCTTTGTTTCCTTTCCCTTGTGAATACACATTGGTGTGAATTGTGTAAGGGTTTCCCGTGGAGTTGCCCAAGAACTCGAAGTCGATCTCATCGTGACCCGCACCTTGTGATGACAACTAATGTGATTTAATACAAAGACATGGTTATTATCAGCCTTTAAAAGATTAATACAAATGAGTGATCACAATATATATATATATATATATATATATATATAATTCAGATATGAAATTCAAGATTGGAACCGATCGATGGTACTCACGTAGAATGTGGTGACGGTGCCAGCAGAATTGCCTGGTACTAGTTTGAGTTGCATGTCGAACCTTCCAAACAGGTACTCGTGCTTCGACTGGAAACCCGATCCAGAGTATTGGTCGAGTGAAAGTGAAAGATCCTGACCTCCATTCAGAATTTTAGCACGTTCACCCCCAAAACTGATGTCCATGTCATCGTAAAAACTCCCTGCTGATGCTGCTACTATTAGAATTGATATTAAAAGAACAACTGCACAAAGATTAGAGTTCGACTTTGCCATTATTGTTTGTATGGGGAGAGAGAGAGAGAGAGAGAGAGAGAGAGAGAGAGAGAGAGAGAGAGAGATGTTATGTTTGTGAGAAGTAGTACTGATATCGTTTATATAGAGAGGTGTGGCTACGTTGACAGTTTTCAATAGGAACCATCCTTGTTACTGAAGGATGTCATGATGGCTAATGGATGCACCAATATCTATTGACGCGTGCCAACTCACATTATTCTTCTGGACAAGGGCAGGAGCGGTGGGTTTTTTTTTTCTATACGTCTGGCAAATCAAAAGTAGCAAATTTGTCATATTTGGACCGGTGGTTGACATCATACCTAATATAAAATTGTTTTAATTGTTAATAAGGGAACCATCAGCACCGGCGGACTACCAACTGATTAACGATTTAATACATATCGTCGACAAATATATATGAAATCTCGCTAAATTATCAACGTTTTGCCCATTTCGGTGTTAAAACTTATTGATAATACAACTGTACGCAAATTCCCCTAACATCTTCCTTTTCATTTAGTTTTATTACCAAATTCGTCCAATTTATCCAAAAGATTTGTTTCCCTCTCCCTCCTCGGCTTCCCCTTTAAATGAAAACATCACTTGTACGGAATGGAGATTTATATGAAATGGATCAAACTCAACTCTATGTACATTGAATAGAAAAATATGGGAAGGATAGCTACAATATGTTGTTTGAGATTATTTATTTTTGGTTCATTCAGAACATTATTATTATATCATGTACAATTATATTTCTTAACTATCACATTCTTAAAGTTAATTAAAAGTCGGAAAATATTGATTTCTTTGAAGTGGTTGGGATCTTGATTGAGTTCTTGAAATTTAATAAGGAAGGTAAATTTGTGATAGGCTTGAACAAGTACATAGATGTTATAATTTACTGTAGCGTGTGAAACCGAAGATGACGTTTGAGGACGAGGACACTCCTTAAAGAGGGTAACTAAGAAATTTACCATTATTTGTTTTTTTGAGTTCTCAAATGTGTTGCAATCTAAAATGCATGTTTATAGGGAAATAACAGCAGTTAAAACAATTTGTCTTAGTCATAACCTTGTAATGTTGATAATTGAATATTTATATATGTTATAGATTTTTTTTCTTAATTTAACGGATTCATTGAAAGAAATCAAGAAAAAATGGTATCATGAATGCGATGAACATTTATCTACCATGCGAACATAATGGATATATAAACGAGGATTGAAATTATCGTAACAAACCATTACATTAGTCTGAAAACAACATGATATTTAGTGTCAAACCGAAATCTAGTAGTTACATATGTCTTATATCTATAAATATATACCTATATATCCATCAGTGAAGGGAACCAATAATGATAGACTTCTAATTGATCAACGATTTAGTAAAGATCATAAACAAAGATATATAAAATCCTGCTAATATAGCAAATTTGTACCTGTTTAGGTGTTAACACTTATATGTTGATGTCTATTTGAGCCCAATATGCAATTATTGTATTTCGTTTTAGTTTTCATATTTGCTCGCATGTTCTATAACAAAGTTAAAATTCTAGACTATAGTTTTAACACAAATAGTACTTGTTTATCTTTTTAGTACAACTTACACCTAAAGTTATTGTGAAGTCTTTCCTTGTAGCCACTCCGCAACAGGAGTCCATGCTTTGTCTCTATAGCGACCATGAAATGGAAAGGAACACCAGACTCCTCAAGTAACAATCTCATCGACAAACACATATGAAATCTCACTACATTACCAACTTTTTTACCTATTTCGGTGGTAACACTTAATGATGATAAAACCGGATGCAAATTCCCCCAAAGATCTTCTTTTCATTAAGTTTCATTACTAAATTCAATCAATTAATCTAAAATTGTGAGTTCCCTCTCCTTCCTCGGTTTTCCCTTTAAATGAAAGCATCACATGTACGAATAAGAGATTTATAAGAAATGGATCAAATGCAACTCTACTTGTATTAAATAAAGAAATATAGGAAGGAAACCTACAATTTGTTTTTCAAGATTATTTATTCTTAATTCGTTATACTTTATCCATTATTATATTATGTACAATTATATTTTTAGCAATCACATTCTTAATGTTAATTAAAAGTTATCATAAAAAGAAAAGGTTGGGATCTTGACTGATTTCTTGAAATTTGGAAGGGAAAGTAAATTCATCATAGGATTGATGTTGTGACTGCAATTTACTATAGGTGTGAAATTGAAGATGTCGTTTGAGGACGAGGAACCTCTTTAAAGAGGCTACATAAGAAATTACCATTTAATGGTGATAACTGAATATTTATATTTGTTATAGTTATTTTCTTAAATTTAACGGATTTATTGAAAAAAACCAAGAAAAAAATGGTATCATGAATGGGATGAACATGTATCTACCAATGAACATAACACATATTTACACGAGAGATTGAAACTATAGTAACAAAACATTAGATTAGTCTCAAAACAACATGATATTTAGTTTCAAACCGACATCTAATAGTTATGCATGTCTCAAATGTATAAATACATACCAGCATTATTAGCTATTCAACGTTGGCTTCCAGTTCATTAAGGATTTAATACAAATCATCGACAAATATATATGAAATCTTCCTGATTTAGCACATTTTTACCCATTTTGGTGTTAAAACTTATATGTTGCAGTCTATTTGAGCCTAATATGCAATTATTGTATTTTTATTAAGTTTTCATTTGTGCTTGCATCTTCTGTAACAAAGTTAAAATTCTGGACCTTAATTTTTAGATAAATACACTAATAGAAAAATATCCTTTAATGACAAGAATTGCGTGTCATAGAAGGATACATATGACACGCAAATGCGTGTCAATGAAGGGCCTATCATAAAGGAAGATCGCACGCATTTATGTGTCGTAACCTTACGACGTGCATTTACGACACACAGTGCGTATCATTAAAGCTCGTGTCATAAAGAAAGACAATTTTAAAGGTTTTAAAAAAATATTTTTTTAAATGGATTTAATAATTTCCAAATTAGATGACAATTATTGTCTCAAAATATAAAATAGCATATCATTAAAAAAAAAAAAAAAAGACAATCCATTTAAAAAGATATAGTATGTCAAATAATAATAATCATTCCCATGTTTAAATAAATGTAATACAAAAACTATTTCATCATATCTTATCAATTCCCCTAACAATACACCATCTCCGATTAAGACTTGTATTCAGACCAATTCACCTACCTCAAACGCAACAATTGAAACATGAGACCCAACCGATCCTTTATATAGTCCCTTTGGTCCTTTATCTTTCCATATTAGCCTAGGGACCTCTAAGATTCACATGTGTTTCTTCAATCCATTTTTTGGTCGATTCGATGACACCAAAGTATGCTACACCTATTGCAAGAGATCCAGTTACCCCAGTTGCCTCCTCTCTATAAAAAAACAATACTCAAAAACTAATAGCAAGTGATATAATACTAAATGAATAAATGTTTGATTCGACTAGAGATTCCATCAATGACAGCCACGTGTGTTTCTCCTTCATTGCTCAAAGATTCTTTTCCACTTTCATTTAATTTACCAAGAGTCCAAATGGTTGCAAATTAAATAAAACAAGATTATTAAAAAAAAGGTTTCTTATTTCTTTAATGGGTTACATAAAAGTCACCATTTTAGCTTTCATGGATTCATCTTCTAAGTTATCACAACTTTTATTAATACAAATAACATGTATAACAACCTACATAGTTTTATCTTCTATTTCAGGATGGTAATAAAATGGAGAATCGATTTGCTAAATGCATAGTAATCCCATACATTTACAAACTCCCCTACAGAAAATTTAGTAAGCAAAAGCAAACATTCCATGAAAATAAACTATCTATAATCTTTTTCGTATTAGAAAGCACAAACCAAAAGGAAAATTAAGAACGCTAACACTAAATCATCAAAAAAAATCGTCAATCTAATTACAAAGTAACAATTGGATTTTGTAACAAATGAAAACAATTTCCAATCATAATCAATATTTCAAACCTAAAAAGTTTAAAAAAATAATATACTTATAAAACGAATAAGTTATTACCAAGTTAGAGAGAGAGAGAGAGAGAGAGATCCGGTACATTGGAGGCTCGCTGAGGCTTAGGCGACATCAATGTTCACTCTAGTCTCCAGTAACGACCTGTACTCCGGCAAAGACTGCTGCACAATGGAGGAAAGATTTTAGGCGGCCAAGTCACAGGAGTCATGAGAGAACGAGTGTTAATGAATAAGAAAGAGAGAATAAGAAATGATGTGTGTAAAGGACGAGATTTAATGAACCCTATAAACCTAAACATTTTGTAAAGCTGCAAAAAGAAGAAAGGGATATGCACAACCGCGAAATGTCATTGGGTTTTCTTCGGATGATGTTTGTACAGAAGAAGGAGGAGACGCATCATAGACATCAAAATGACGAATGGGAGGTGATTAGAGAACAAGGCGCCGAGGTTTTTTAATATTTTCGGGTTTTCAACCCACCCCCCCCCCCCCCCCCCCCCCCGCTAGTTATTAAAGGATGGGAAACGTGTGTCATTCCTCATGAAAACTTACAAAATGACATGCTTATACGACATACTTTTTTTGATAGGTACCCTCAATGTTGTTTTGTGACATTAATTTTAGGGCACGCAAAAATTTGTCTCCTAAATGCTTCAAATTTTGGGAGAGCTGAACCCTTGCGTTGAAATAATCCACTAAAGAGGGGGTCCATAACATAGCCATAGTATATTTCCAATGCAATAAATGTAGTGTCTTTTTTCTTTCATCAAGGGGTATTTTCATGGGTTTGCCTTCGTATCGTGTTCATACCGTTGTATTGAATGATCCCGGACGCTTGCTTTCTTTTCATATAATGCAAACAGCTTTGGTTGCTGGTTGGGCCGGTTCTATGGCCCTGTATGAATTAGCAGTTTTTGATCCTTCTGACCCTGTTCTTGATCCAATGTGGAGACAGCATATGTTCGTTACACCCTTCATGACTCGTTTAGGAATAACCAATTCATCGGGTGGTTGGAGTATCACGGGGAGTTTTATGTATCATAAATCATTGTGTGCCATGGTTCGCATGCCATTAAAGTGCTGTTTTTTAGTAGTGATAGTACTTTTTAATCTTTTTAGTACAACTTACACCTAAAGTTACCGAGAAGTCTTTCGTTGTAGCAACTCAGTAATAGGAGCCCTTTCCTTTGTCTTCATAGCGACAATGTGGTTGAAAGAAAGATCAGGCTCCTCAACTCACAATATCCCAGGTGGAAAATAATCAACCAATCTTCTGCCACCTAAACTTAATCTTTGTTAACCACATCTCTCTATAGGCCTTCCTTCTTTCCAACTATCTTTCCAAGTATCTAGAAACCAATTGACGCTTTACATAGATTCAACTTTTGTATCATGATTGCCTTGGAAAACATGTCTACTAGATTCTTACTACCAAGGATCTTCTTTGGGTTCCGAGTCCAATGGCTAATTGATTGTTTGATAAACCGTTACTTCATCTACACATACTTTGTTCTATCATGAATGATTAGATTCTTTGAAAGGTGAAATGCACTATGGTTTTAATAAAGTAGGACACAGTCTTTTTTTGCCCAAATATATGAAAATTTTCAACCAAATAAGTTCTAAGGATAATTTTTTCAATTTCCATTCATTATGCTTCTATGGTTAATAGATGAATACTCTTTCCAAAGTGTGGATATCCAACTGATGGTTACACCCGCAATGGTATACAAAAACCCTGTTATGGTTTTCCCTAAATATCTAGAACATCTCTTATCTACATCACTGAAGCCTTCTAAGACTAGTTTGTTTCTTCTGAAAGGTAAGGTAACCACATAAGTGCTTTTCAAATAGCATAACGACCACTTCATCCCTTCCTAATTTTTTTCTTGTATTTGACATAAACCTGCTACTGCCTCCCATTACATTACAATTTAAGATCTAGTGCATAACGTATCATATATACATGAAGTTACAATTAACTAAGGCATACGAGACTTTAGCCATTTCTTCCACATACAATGTTTCCTATCGAAAACAATGATAGACCTCTAGGATCATTTTTTGTTGTTAATTCTACACATAATGAAGTTTGTATGTAGTGTCGAAAAAAAAAGGATTTTAGAAATTATAATGTTTTTACTAATGACTTTCGATTTTGACCAACTAAACTATATAATTAGATATGAACGAAAAAGATATTTCAATTATTGTAGTGTGCTGTTAGACAATGCGTTTTTAAAGTGTACATGGAATCTTATACTTGTGTATTTATTTGTATTTTCAATTTGAATGTTTACAATGAATCAAAGAATAAATAATCATGAAGATCAGAAATCGATCAATAAAGAATAAAAAATATGGATATCAAGTTAGTAAGCAGGCTTAAAGGAATCTAGAGGTCTTGCATTCCGCTGAAATACCATTGGGAAACCGTTTGCGGTCGTTGCAGTAGTTGTAGATCATGTGCTTGGTTTGCACCCATCGGATCCTATTTCGGCCAGCTGCATCAAGTCCTTGGGTACTCCATGACTGGTTATCATTTATTGAGCTTGTAGATACTGAATTGGGACCAACTTTTTTGGCATTGGCATTGAATTTCCTGTATAACGCGGTGAAAGGCGCATTAGTCCAGTCAGTCTTCACACGCCCACCTTGGGTTGCCCAGTCATCCGCGTTCCATAGGCTGGCATAAACCCTCATGGGTTGGCTCTTGGGAAATGGGACTCCAGCAGCATCATTGTTATTGAACACCCTTACTGGTATGTTATCTATCAAGAAACTGCAGAGACAAAGAGCTTTATATAGGAACAGCAGAAAAACATGAGAAAGGAAGAGAACCAATTAATGTTTATGTTGGATGCGTGACTTACATAATTCTTAGACTGTTCCATACGATGGTATAGGTGTGGAAGGCTGCAGTAGGGTCAAACCAAAGGTGGAACTGCTGTTCTTTGTTTCCTTTCCCTTGTGAATACACATTGGTGTGAATTGTGTAAGGGTTTCCCGTGGAGTTGCCCAAGAACTCGAAGTCGATCTCATCGTGACCCGCACCTTGTGATGACAACTAATGTGATTTAATACAAAGACATGGTTATTATCAGCCTTTAAAAGATTAATACAAATGAGTGATCACAATATATATATATATATATAATTCAGATATGAAATTCAAGATTGGAACCGATCGATGGTACTCACGTAGAATGTGGTGACGGTGCCAGCAGAATTGCCTGGTACTAGTTTGAGTTGCATGTCGAACCTTCCAAACAGGTACTCGTGCTTCGACTGGAAACCCGATCCAGAGTATTGGTCGAGTGAAAGTGAAAGATCCTGACCTCCATTCAGAATTTTAGCACGTTCACCCCCAAAACTGATGTCCATGTCATCGTAAAAACTCCCTGCTGATGCTGCTACTATTAGAATTGATATTAAAAGAACAACTGCACAAAGATTAGAGTTCGACTTTGCCATTATTGTTTGTATGGGGAGAGAGAGAGAGAGAGAGAGAGAGAGAGAGAGAGAGAGAGAGAGAGATGTTATGTTTGTGAGAAGTAGTACTGATATCGTTTATATAGAGAGGTGTGGCTACGTTGACAGTTTTCAATAGGAACCATCCTTGTTACTGAAGGATGTCATGATGGCTAATGGATGCACCAATATCTATTGACGCGTGCCAACTCACATTATTCTTCTGGACAAGGGCAGGAGCGGTGGGTTTTTTTTTTCTATACGTCTGGCAAATCAAAAGTAGCAAATTTGTCATATTTGGACCGGTGGTTGACATCATACCTAATATAAAATTGTTTTAATTGTTAATAAGGGAACCATCAGCACCGGCGGACTACCAACTGATTAACGATTTAATACATATCGTCGACAAATATATATGAAATCTCGCTAAATTATCAACGTTTTGCCCATTTCGGTGTTAAAACTTATTGATAATACAACTGTACGCAAATTCCCCTAACATCTTCCTTTTCATTTAGTTTTATTACCAAATTCGTCCAATTTATCCAAAAGATTTGTTTCCCTCTCCCTCCTCGGCTTCCCCTTTAAATGAAAACATCACTTGTACGGAATGGAGATTTATATGAAATGGATCAAACTCAACTCTATGTACATTGAATAGAAAAATATGGGAAGGATAGCTACAATATGTTGTTTGAGATTATTTATTTTTGGTTCATTCAGAACATTATTATTATATCATGTACAATTATATTTCTTAACTATCACATTCTTAAAGTTAATTAAAAGTCGGAAAATATTGATTTCTTTGAAGTGGTTGGGATCTTGATTGAGTTCTTGAAATTTAATAAGGAAGGTAAATTTGTGATAGGCTTGAACAAGTACATAGATGTTATAATTTACTGTAGCGTGTGAAACCGAAGATGACGTTTGAGGACGAGGACACTCCTTAAAGAGGGTAACTAAGAAATTTACCATTATTTGTTTTTTTGAGTTCTCAAATGTGTTGCAATCTAAAATGCATGTTTATAGGGAAATAACAGCAGTTAAAACAATTTGTCTTAGTCATAACCTTGTAATGTTGATAATTGAATATTTATATATGTTATAGATTTTTTTTCTTAATTTAACGGATTCATTGAAAGAAATCAAGAAAAAATGGTATCATGAATGCGATGAACATTTATCTACCATGCGAACATAATGGATATATAAACGAGGATTGAAATTATCGTAACAAACCATTACATTAGTCTGAAAACAACATGATATTTAGTGTCAAACCGAAATCTAGTAGTTACATATGTCTTATATCTATAAATATATACCTATATATCCATCAGTGAAGGGAACCAATAATGATAGACTTCTAATTGATCAACGATTTAGTAAAGATCATAAACAAAGATATATAAAATCCTGCTAATATAGCAAATTTGTACCTGTTTAGGTGTTAACACTTATATGTTGATGTCTATTTGAGCCCAATATGCAATTATTGTATTTCGTTTTAGTTTTCATATTTGCTCGCATGTTCTATAACAAAGTTAAAATTCTAGACTATAGTTTTAACACAAATAGTACTTGTTTATCTTTTTAGTACAACTTACACCTAAAGTTATTGTGAAGTCTTTCCTTGTAGCCACTCCGCAACAGGAGTCCATGCTTTGTCTCTATAGCGACCATGAAATGGAAAGGAACACCAGACTCCTCAAGTAACAATCTCATCGACAAACACATATGAAATCTCACTAAATTTCCAACTTTTTTACCTATTTCGGTGGTAACACTTAATGATGATAAAACCGGATGCAAATTCCCCCAAAGATCTTCTTTTCATTAAGTTTCATTACTAAATTCAATCAATTAATCTAAAATTGTGATTTCCCTCTCCTTCCTCGGTTTTCCCTTTAAATGAAAGCATCACTTGTAAGAATAAGAGATTTATAAGAAATGGATCAAATGCAACTCTACTTGTATTAAATAAAGAAATATAGGAAGGAAACCTACAATTTGTTTTTCAAGATTATTTATTCTTAATTCGTTATACTTTATCCATTATTATATTATGTACAATTATATTTTTAGCAATCACATTCTTAATGTTAATTAAAAGTTATCATAAAAAGAAAAGGTTGGGATCTTGACTGATTTCTTGAAATTTGGAAGGGAAAGTAAATTCATCATAGGATTGATGTTGTGACTGCAATTTACTATAGGTGTGAAATTGAAGATTTCGTTTGAGGACGAGGAACCTCTTTAAAGAGGCTACATAAGAAATTACCATTTAATGGTGATAACTGAATATTTATATTTGTTATAGTTATTTTCTTAAATTTAACGGATTTATTGAAAAAAACCAAGAAAAAAATGGTATCATGAATGGGATGAACATGTATCTACCAGTGAACATAACACATATTTACACGAGAGATTGAAACTATAGTAACAAAACATTAGATTAGTCTCAAAACAACATGATATTTAGTTTCAAACCGACATCTAATAGTTATGCATGTCTCAAATGTATAAATACATACAAGCATTATTAGCTATTCAACGTTGGCTTCCAGTTCATTAAGGATTTAATACAAATCATCGACAAATATATATGAAATCTTCCTGATTTAGCACATTTTTACCCATTTTGGTGTTAAAACTTATATGTTGCAGTCTATTTGAGCCTAATATGCAATTATTGTATTTTTATTAAGTTTTCATTTGTGCTTGCATCTTCTATAACAATGTTAAAATTCTGGACCTTATTTTTTAGATAAATACACTAATAGAAAAATATCCTTTAATGACAAGAATTGTGTGTCATAGAAGGATACATATGACACGCAAATGCGTGTCAGGGATGGGCCTATCATAAAAGAAGACCACACGCATTTATGTGTCGTAACCTTACGACGTGCATTTACAACACACAATGCGTATCATTAAAGCTCGTGTCATAAAGAAAGACAATCCATTTAAAAATATATTGTATGTCAAATAATAATAATCATTCCAATGTTTAAATAAATGTAATACAAAAACTATTTCATCATATCTTATCAATTCCCCTAACAATACACCATCTCCGATTAAGACTTGTATTCAGACCAATTCACCTACCTCAAACGCAACAATTGAAACATGAGACCCAACCGATCCTTTATATAGTCCCTTTGGTCCTTTATCTTTCCATATTAGCCCAGGGACCTCTAAGATTCACATGTGTTTCTTCAATCCATTTTTTGGTCGATTCTATGACACCAAAGTATGCTACACCTATTGCAAGAGATCCAGTTACGCCAGTTGCCTCCTCTCTATAAAAAAAACAATACTCAAAAACTAATAGCAAGTGATATAATATTAAATGAATAAATGTTTGATTCGACTAGAGATTCCATCAATGACAGTCACACGTGTGTTTCTCCTTCATTGCTCCAGGATTCTTTTCCACTTTCATTTAATTTACCAAGAATCCAAATGGTTGCAAATTAAATAAAACAAGATTATTAAAAAAAAAAAAAAAAGGTTTCTTATTTCTTTAATGGGTTACATAAAAGTCACCATTTTAGCTTTCATGGATTCATCTTCTAAGTTATCACAACTGTTATTAATACAAATAACATGTATAACAACCTACATAGTTTTATCTTCTATTTCAGGATGGTAATAAAATGGAGAATCGATTTGCTAAATGCATAGTAATACCATACATTTACAAACTCCCCTACAGAAAATTTAGCAAGCAAAAGCAAACATTCCATGAAAATAAACTATCTATAGTCTTTTTTGTATTAGAAAGCACAAACCTAAAGGAAAATTAAGAACGCTAACACTAAATCATCAAAAAAAATCGTCAAACTAATTACAAAGTAACAATCGGATTTTGTAACAAATGAAAACAATTTCCAATCATAATCAATATTTCAAACCTAAAAAGATTCAAAAAATAATATACTTATAAAGCGAATAAGTTATTACCAAGTTAGAGAGAGAGAGAGAGAGAGAGAGATCGGGTACATTGGAGGCTTGCTGAGGCTTAGGCGACATCAATGTTCACTCTAGTCTCTAGTAACGACATGTACTCCGGCAAAGACAACTGCACAATGGAGGGAAGATTTTAGGCGGCCAAGTCAGAGGAGTCATGAGAGAACGAGTGTTAATGAATAAGAAAGAGAGAATAAGAAATGATGTGTGTAAAGGACGAGATTTAATGAACCCTATAAACCTAAACATTTTGTAGAGCTGCAAAAAGATGAAAGAGAGATGCACAACCGCGAAATGTCATTAGGTTTCTTCGGTAGATGATTGTATAGAAGAAGGAGGAGACGCATCATAGACATCAAAATGACGAATGGGAGATGATTAGAGAACAAGGCGCCGAGGTTTTTTAATATTTTCGGGATTTCAACCCCCCCCCCCCCCCTACTAATTATTAAAGGATGGGAAATGTGTGTCATTCTTCATGAAAACTTACAAAATGACATGCTTATACGACATGCTTTTTTTTTATAGGTACCCTCCATGTTTTTTTGTGACATTAATTTTAGGGCACGCAAAAATGTGTCTCCTAAATGCTTCAAATTTTGGGAGAGCTGAACCCTTGCATTAAAATAATCCACTAAAGAGGGGGTCCATAACATAGCCATAGTATATTTCCAATGCAATAAAGTTACGTAGTGTCATTTTTCTTTCATAAAGGGGTATTTCCATGGGTTTGCCTTCGTATTGTGTCCATACCGTTGTATTGAATGATTCGGACGCTTGCTTTCTGTTCATATAATGCATACAGCTTTGGTCGCTGGTTGGGCCGGTTCTATGGCCCAGTATGAATTAGCAGTTTTTGATCCTTCTGACCCTGTTCTTGATCCAATGTGGAGACAGCGTATGTTCGTTATACCCTTCATGACTCGTTTAGGAATAACCAATTTATGGGGTGGTTGGAGTATCATGGGGACTTTTATGTATCATAAATCAGTGTGTGTTATGGTTCGCGTGACATTAAAGGGCTGTTTCTTTAGTAGTGATAGTACTTTTTAATCTTTTTAGTACAACTTACACCTAAAGTTACCGAGAAGTCTTTCGTTGTAGCAACTCCGTAATAGGAGCCCTTTCCTTTGTCTTCATAGCGACAATGTGGTTGAAAGAAAGATCAGGCTCCTCAACTCACAATATCCCAGGTGGAAAATAATCAACCAATCTTCTGCCACCTAAACTTAATCTTTGTTAACCACATCTCTCTATAGGCCTTCCTTCTTTCCTACTATCTTTCCAAGTATTTGGAAACCAATTGAAGCTTTACATAGATTCAACTTCTGTAGCATGATTGCCTTGGAAAACATGTCTACTAGATTCTTAGTACCAAGGATCTTCTTCGGGTTCCGAGTCCAATGGCTTATTGATTGTTTGATAAACCGTTACTTCATCTACACATATTTTGTTCTATCATGAATGATTAGATTCTTTGAAAGGTGAAATGCACTGTGCTTTTAATAAAGTAGGACACAGTCTTTTTTTTGCCCAAATATATGAAAATTTTCAACCAAATAAGTTCTAAGAATAATTTTTTCAATTTCCATTCATTATGCTTCTATGGTTAATAGATGAATACTCTTTCCAAAGTGTGGATATCCAACTGATGGTTATACCCGCAATGGTATACAAAAACCCTGTTATGGTTTTCCCTAAATATCTAGAACCTCTCTTATCTACATCATTGAAGCCTTCTAAGACTAGTTTCTTTCTTCTGAAAGGTAAGGTAACCACATAAGTGCTTTTCAAATAGCATAACGACCACTTCATCCCTTCCTAATTTTTTTTTCTTGTATTTTACAAAAACCTGCTACTGCCTCCCACTACATTACAATTTAAGATCTAGTGCATAACGTATCATACATGAAGTTACAATTAACTAAGGCGTACGAGACTTTAGTCATTTCTTCCACATACAATGTTTCCTATCGAAAACAATGATAGACCACTAGGATCATTTTTTGTTGTTAATTCTGCACATAATGAAGTTTGTATGTAGTGTCGAAAAAAAAGGATTTTAGAAATTATAATGTTTTTACTAATAACTTTCGATTTTGACCAACTAAACTATATAATTAGATATGAATGAAAAAGATATTTCAATTATTGTAGTGTGCTGTTAGACAATGCGTTTTTAAAGTGTACATGGATGTCAAGTTAGTAAGCAGGCTTAAAGGAAGCAGGCTTAAAGGAATCTAGAGGTCTTGCATTCCGCTGAAATACCATTGGGAAACCGTTTGCGGTCGTTGCAGTAGTTGTAGATCATGTGCTTGGTTTGCACCCATCGGATCCTATTTCGGCCAGCTGCATCAAGTCCTTGGGTACTCCATGACTGGTTATCATTTATTGAGCTTGTAGATACTGAATTGGGACCAACTTTTTTGGCATTGGCATTGAATTTCCTGTATAACGCGGTGAAAGGCGCATTAGTCCAGTCGGTCTTCACACGCCCACCTTGGGTTGCCCAGTCATCCGCGTTCCACAGGCTGGCATAAACCCTCATGGGTTGGCTCTTGGGAAATGGGACTCCAGCAGCATCATTGTTAGTGAACACCCTTACTGGTATGTTATCTATCAAGAAACTGCAGAGACAAAGAACTTTATATAGGAACAGCAGAAAAACATGAGAAAGGAAGAGAACCAATTAATGTTTATGTTGGATGCGTGACTTACATAATTCTTAGACTGTTCCATACGATGGTATAGGTGTGGAAGGCTGCGGTAGGGTCAAACCAAAGGTGGAACTGCTGTTCTTTGTTTCCTTTCCCTTGTGAATACACATTGGTGTGAATTGTGTAAGGGTTTCCCGTGGAGTTGCCCAAGAACTCGAAGTCGATCTCATCGTGACCCGCACCTTGTGATGACAACTAATGTGATTTAATACAAAGACATGGTTATTATCAGCCTTTAAAAGATTAATACAAATGAGTGATCACAATATATATATAATTCAGATATGAAATTCAAGATTGGAACCGATCGATGGTACTCACGTAGAATGTGGTGACGGTGCCAGCAGAATTGCCTGGTACTAGTTTGAGTTGCATGTCGAACCTTCCAAACAGGTACTCGTGCTTCGACTGGAAACCCGATCCAGAGTATTGGTCGAGTGAAAGTGAAAGATCCTGACCTCCATTCAGAATTTTAGCACGTTCACCCCCAAAACTGATGTCCATGTCATCGTAAAAACTCCCTGCTGATGCTGCTACTATTAGAATTGATATTAAAAGAACAACTGCACAAAGATTAGAGTTCGACTTTGCCATTATTGTTTGTATGGAGAGAGAGAGAGAGAGAGAGAGAGAGAGAGAGAGAGAGATGTTATGTTTGTGGGAAGTAGTACTGATATCGTTTATATATGTAGGTGTGGCTACGTTGACAATTTTCAACAGGAACCACCCTTCTTACTGAAGGATGTCATGGTGGCTAATGGATGCATCAACATCTATTAACGCGTGCCAACTCACATTATTCTTCTGGACATGGGCAGGAGCGGTGGGTTTTTTTTTTCTATACGCCTGGCAACTCAAAATTTGCAAATTTGTCATATTTGGACCGGTGGTTGACATCATACGTAAAATAAAATTGTTTCTATTGTTAATAAGTTGGGAAAATCAAATCTTTAAAAACGCATTTAAAACATTTATCAATCGCATTTAACACTATTAAAACTAATCCTCCTTAATAAATAAAGGTTTTTTTTTGCCACATGTCAATCTCTCATAAATTTTGGCACTTGTCATTTTGTGGTATTTTTGAAATAAATATTATTCAATAGTCAATTTTTGGTTTGTTTTATTTTTTTAAATTAAAGTAATATACTTATATATGTAAAGTATTAAATATCATATATATATATATATATATATATATATATATATATATATATATATATATATATATATGATATTAAATTGCAATAAATATGTTTATTCCTTTCTTAGTTTAAAGTTGTACATTAAAAAATATTTTCTATTTACATTTTAATATAATGTTTATGTTTTTTTTAAATCAACCCGTGTACTACACGGGTCTCACACCTAGTTATATATATGTTGGTAAAGGGAACCATCAGCACCTACGGATTACCAACTAATTAACGATTTAATACATATACATATCGTCGATAAACATATGAAATCTCGCTAAATTATCAACGTTTTGCTCATTTCGGTGTTAACACTTATTGATGATACAATTGAACGCAAATTCCCCTAACATCTTCCTTTTCATTTAGTTTTATTACCAAATTCGTCCAATTTATCCAAAATATTTGTTTCCCTCTTCCTGTTCAGCTTCCCCTTTAAATGAAAGCATCACTTGTACGGAATGAGAGATTTATATGAAATGGATCATACTCAACTCTATGTACATTGAATAGAGAAATATGGGAAGGATAGCTACAATATGTTCTTTGAGATTATTTATTCTTGGTTCATTCAGAACTCTATTATTATATTGTGTACAATTATATTTCTTAACTATCACATTGTTAAAGTTGATTACATTAGTTTGAAAACAACATGATATTTAGTGTCAAACCGACATCTAGTAGTTACATATATATGTCTCAAATCTATAAATATATACCTATATATCCATTGGTGAAGGGAACCAATAATGATAGACTTCTAACTGATCAACGATTTAGTAAAGATCATAAACAAAGATATATAAAATCTTGCTAACATAGCAAATTTGTACCTGTTTAGGTGTTAGCACTTATAAGTTTAGGTGTTAACACTTATATGTTGATGTCTATTTGAGCCTAATATGCATTTATTGTATTTTGTTTTAGTTTTCAGATTTGCTCGCATCTTCTATAACAAAGTTAAAGTTCTAGACTATAGTTTTAACACAAATAGTACTTGTTTATCTTTTTAGTACAAGTTACAGCTAAAGTTAATGTGAATTCTTTCCTTGTAGACACTCTGCAACATGAGCCCACGCTTTGTCTCTATAGCGATCAGCCATGAGGTCAAAACGAAGACCAGACTCCTCAACTAACAATCTCATCGACAAACACATATGAAATCTCACTAAATTTGCAACTTTTTTTACTATTTCGGTGTTAACACTTAATGATGATAAAACCGGATGCAAATTCCCCAAACATCTTCCTTTTCTTTAAGTTTCATTACCAAATTCGACCAATTAATCTAAAATTGTGATTTCCCTCTCCTTCCTCAGTTTTCCCTTTAAATGAAAGCATCACTTGTATAAATAAGAGATTTACAAGAAATGGTCAAATACGTGCATTGAAGAAAGAAATATAGGAAGGAAACGTACAATCTGTTTTTTCGAGATTATTTATTCTTAATTCATTATACTCTATTCATTATTATATTATTTAAAATTATATTTTTAACAATCACATTCTTAATGTTAATTAAAAGTTGTCATAAAAAGAAAAGGTTGGGATCTTGATTGAGTTTTTGAATTTGGCAAGGGTTCTTAATGTTAATTAATGTTAATTAAAAGGCGGCGGGGTTTTTAATTTTTGGGGATTTCATCCCCCCCCCCCCCCCCCCCCCCGTGCTAGTTATTAAAGGATGGAAAACACACTTCTTTCTTTCGTGAAAAATTATAAAATGACAGGCTTGTACGACATGCTTTTTTGATTACGTGCCCTCCGTGTTTTTCTTTTTGGACACTAATTTTAGGGCATGCAAAAATGTGTGTCCTAAATCCTTCATATTTTGGGAGAGTTGACATTATTTTTAGGGGAAACACTTTTACGTATCACAATACAAGAAAAACACATTTTTGCTACGGAAGGAATCCGTCGTGAAAAGTTGCAATTCCGTTGCAAAAGACGAATAGCGACGGAATTTGCAATGACCTATTTTCGTCCCTAAAAACGTCGTAGTGAGGGTTTGCAACAGAAAAGATAATTCCGTCACAAATGTGACAACATAATGAAATTCGTGGTAGGTGGTATTCCGTCGTTTATTCCGTAGTAGGATTCCATCGCACAATCCGTGGTAGTTATTCCATCACAAATTCTGTGGTGGCGATTCCCTAGCAAATTCCGTGGTGGTGACTCCCTAGCAAATTCCGTGGTGGTGATTCCCTAGCAAATTATGTGGTGATGAATCCCTAGCAAATTCGGTGGTGGTGATTCCCTAGTAATTTCGTGGTGGTCATTCCCTAGAAAAATCCATGGTGGCCATTCCCTAGTAAATTCTATGGTGGTGATTCCGTAGCAAATTTCGTCGTGCTGAATCCCTAGCAAATTTCGTGGTCATGAATCCCTAGTAAATTCCGTTTGATGACTTCCTAGAAAATTTTGTGGTCATGAATCCCTAGCAATTTTTGTGGTGTATATTATATACCATATTCCATATGGACCGATAGATAACTGATTTATAAATTATATCCAAATTATTTTGTAGTAATATATGAAAAACAAAAAAATCAAAACCATTATGTCATAAAATAATACAATAATTATTTATTACATGGAAAAAATTAAGAAAGTTGTTACTCTAAAATACATAATCTGCAAATAAACATATATCAACCTACTATTGTTGTTGTTGTGTAAAGACATTAATAAGATCCAATGTCATTTGAAGTTGTTTTTCAAGATGCCCGACCCTTGCTTTGCTTTCCTCTTGTTGGGCGTTCATCATTTCTTTTAGCTCTTCATTTTCCTGTTTTTGTTTAGCAACAAGCTCCCTAGTTTCTACTATTTTATCATTTTTTCCGGAATGTAACATACATCTGTTTTACCGTTCCTATTGGGAACCGCCTTTGCAAAAGAGCCTAATCCATAAAGTCTTTCTTTTTTTTATCATGACCACCAACAACAGCATAAAATAGCTTTCCTCAAATTCAACACCTTCAGCTTCCAACTCTTCCCATTTTTCTGTATAGGCCATCTACAAAATAAAAATATTATAAGTTAAAAGATATCAAATTTATGAATGATATTATGGAGTAGCTACAATATAAAAGTTTAACACTGAAATGAATATTACATGAATTTGTCTATCTTTTTCATTTGTGAAAGTGACTCCATCGTGATTCTTCGTGTGTGTATACAGGAACAATTCACTATGGGGTGGATTATGTACTAATTTCCTCTTCTGCATAAATACCATATAAAATATCAAATATACAAATAAACATATATAAACATTGATACGATGTACCATTAAAAAAAATTACCAAAATCAGAAGCTATCTTTAAATGACTTGCGGATCCAACGTTATGTGCTGGTTTTGCTACTCCATCAGCCACACCTTTACGCCTATTTTTCTTGTTCTGCTCATATTTTAGCTTATATTCTTTTGTATTCCATTTTAATTGCCAGGAGTTCCAAAATTCCTATGGAATATGAGTAGGTTTAAAGCCATGTTTGTTTCTTTTTGGGCTCCGCATGCTGAAGAGATATTGGCCATAACTTTGTGCCTCTTTCCTTGCCCAAGCATGCGTCACTAGCGAGTCTATTGTTTCATCCCAACAACATTTTTTCTACACATTAACAATACAAACATAACTTAAGTGTAAATGTTTACCAAACAAAATTTTATCACATATAGCTAATTACATGAAACTCCTCCCAATATAATTTGCGCATTTCTTTGCTTACTTGTCCCCAAACGTACCCTTTTGGATTTACCCTTTGTTTAAATGACTAACTAATAAAGTGTGCACAAGCACCCGGTGGCATTAGCCTGCAAGTAATCATGTGATGTGTTTAGTTATGAATTGATATGTCCATGTAAACCAAAAGGTTATACATAGAAAAAATTGTAATTAAGATTTGATTGGTAACTCACATTTTTTTCCAAACATGAACTGTTAAACATCTATCTGGTCCACAATCTTCAGAAGAATTGTTTCACCTTCTACACTTTCCACTACATATTCATTCATGGTTGGTTGTGTTGGTGATGGGGTAGATTCTGGGATAGGTGTTGTTGATGGGGTATATTTTCGGGTAGGTGTTGGGATAGATGTATATGTTGAGGCTGTGGTAGTTCCTTTACTTAAGTAGGGTGTGGTAGTTACTGTAGTTGTAGAGAGGATGGTAGTGTAGATGCAGGTTTTGAGGTTGTGGTAGTAGATATAGGTGTTGATGATGTGGTAGGGGGTGTCGGTGTTGATGACGGCTTAGATGATATAGGTGTTGAAGTTTTGGTTATTGATGTAAGTATTAAGGATTGTATTGTTCCAGTTACTAAAGTTTTAGATGTATTTTCTAAGGGCGAAGTGGAAGTTGTAAGTGATGTCGAGTAAGTGGTAGTCATTGTTTATGTTAATGATATAGGTTTAGGGCTTTTGATGGTAGATGTTATAGGTGCTTTGGATGTGGTTGTTGGTATTGGGAAGTCGATTTCTTCATCTTGTAATTGTCTGTTTACAGATTTTGCAGCTGATATCCTGTTGTGTTTCATAACCTATGGTGCAATGAATTTAGTTGGCTTCACACCGGATGCTCCTTTTGCTTTCGAGTTCAACATCTTTCTTGCTTAAAAATTAACAAAAAACTGTAGTCAACGTAGAAGTGGCTTATGGTGTCCATGGATGACATATGGGCCATTGGTCAACCGGTAAACATGGAAGTGGCTTATGGTGTCCATGGATGACATATGGGTCATTGGTCAACATGGTAGTGTCTTATGGTGTCTATGGCTGACATATGGGTCATTGGTCAACATGGTAGTGGCTTATGGTGTATATGGATGACATATGGGACATTAGTCAACATGGTAGAGGCTTATCGTGTATATGGATGACATATGGGCCATTGGTCAACATGGTAGTGGCTTTATGGTGTCCATGGATGACATATGGGATATTGGTCAACATGGTAGTGGCTTATGGTGTATATGGATGACATATGGGTCATTGGTCAACATGGTAGTGGCTTATGGTGTATATGGATGACATATTGGTCATTGGTCATTGGTCATCATAGTAGTAGCTTATGGTGTATATGGATGACATATGGGCCATTGGTCAACATGGTAGTGGCTTATGGTGTCCATGGATGACATATGGATGACATATGAGCCATTGGTCAACATGGTAGTGCCTTATGGTGTATATGAATGACATATAGATCATTGGTCAACATAGTAGTGGCTTGTGGTGTATATGGATGATATATGGGTCATTGGTCAACATGGTAGTGGCTTATGGTGTCCATGGATGACAGATGGGCCATTGGTGAACATGGTAGTGGCTTATGGTGTTCATGGATGACACTTGGGTCATTGGTCAACATAGTAGTGGCTTATGGTGTATATGGATGACATATGGGTCATTGGTCACCGTGGTAGTGGCTTATGGTGTATATGTATGACATATGGGCCATTGGTCAACATGGTAGTGGCTTATGGTGTCCATCGATGACATATGGGCCATTGGTCAACATTGTAGTGGCTAATGGTGTATATGGATGACATATGGGTCATTGGTCAACATGGTAGTGGCTTATGGTGTATATGGATGACATATGGGTCATTGGTGAACATGGTATTGGCTTATGATATATATGGATGACATATGGGCCATTAGTCAACATGGCAGTGGCTTATGGTGTCCATGGATGACATTTAGGTTATTAGTCAACATGTTAGTGTCTTATGGTGTATATGGATGACATATGGGCCATTGGTCAACATGGTAGTGGCTTATGGTGTCCATGGATGACATTTGGGTCATTGGTCAACATGGTAGTGGCTTATGGTGTATATGGATGACATATCGGTCATTGGTCAACATGGTAGCGGCTTATGGTGTATATGGATGACATATGGGTCATTAGTCACCATGGTAGTAGCTTATGGTGTATATGGATGACAGATGGGCCATTGGTCAACATGGTAGTGGCGTATGGTGTCCATGTATGACATATGGGCCATTGGTCAACATGGTAGTGGCTTATGGTGTCCATGGATGACGTATGGATGACATTTGGTTCATTGGTCAACATAGTAGTGGCTTATGGTGTCCATGGATGACATATGGGTCATTGGTCAACATAGTAGTGGCTTATGGTGTCCATGGATAACATATGGGTTGCAATATTAATGAGCATAATATTATGGTTTTTTAATTAGAAGAAACATAAGTTAATTTAGTTTAGCTCGCACACACGTCTTACTTCCTACCTGAAGTAGCAGGTTCAAATCCTACTTATGTCAGTAATTTTATTTAAATTCGTCCCTCTAAATTTAATCAATAATTTTATTTAGCTTCATCTTTTTAAATTTAAAATGTCAATTTATTTACAAAAATGCCAGTAGGTATTGACAAAAATACCCTAACCATTTACGTAGTAACCTTTGTATGTTAAAGGGCAATTATGTCAATTCATAGTCTAAACACTTAGGCACCATAATTTGTAGTCAGACTTATCCCGTCATTTAAGTTTATCGGCAATTGATCATCTACATTCCATTCCCAACAATCAAAATTCTGGCACGTTGATCAATAAACCCTAAAATCGTTGTTGTTATATAATTTGAATTACACTAGACGCATTTCAACATAATGGCAGCGAGATGTTCATCAGAAAGAATGCAAACAAGACAACAATGAAAAAGAATTACTGCTTTGCTGTCGTACTTGATCGAAAAAATAGTAACTACGGTTGGAGGAAATTCACCAATCGATGCTTTTAAGTGCCAGTTAGTGTAACTATGATGTGCATTACTTATATTATACTTATATACATATTTAATTTAGTGTTTAATAGATTAATTTTGTTGATTTGTGAATTATAGTTGCAAACTCTTTAGGGATTCTATAACATCAGACGCAATATATAAAATCATAGACACAAATCGATTAAGGTTTCGTCCATTAAGTATTCAACAATATGAAGTCATAAGCAAATGCAAAAAGTTGAACAACCCACACATACTCTTCAACGATGGAATGGTACTCTTCTTTTAAGCAATCGGATAATTAAGAATTCAATTAGTTTTTTATATTTGTATTTTTATAATTGTATGATTAATTATTGTATGTCAGGCGAAGTATTTTACGGTAGGGGAAGAACTAGCAGGGAAACAGTTGCTTCAAGATGCAGTTGATCATGGGCAGTTGGATGCTATCTTCATTCTGGGAATGATGTTGATGGCCGAAGGTATTGAAAGGAAGCAAGAAGCTCTGATCGTGTTAAATAATGCCTACGTTAATACTAGAAGAAGTTGGAATCTAAGGCATACCTGTAACAAGGTTCAAAACCACTTGGCAAGGAGATCAAAGCAGATAAAATTCCATGGCTTACATAGAAGCTGTGCAAAGCATCCTTATGTGAGCAGTTATGATTCAGCTTTTATGTATCAATGCAGTTGGTTGTTTGTGGGATGGATGTTTTGTTAAGTTTGCTAGGATGTTTGACATTAGTTTGGAGTAGTTACATATATGATTGTTGTTTGATTCACACAATTAGTGATGCATATTTTATGTTTATTTTGGTGTAATGGGAATACATATTTTTAACTTTATTAAATGTTAATATATATATATATATATATATATATATATATATATATATATATATATATATATATATGTTAGTTTTTATATGTATGTTATTTTTGTCTTTTTCATTTTACTAACTAAAAGTTCATTGTGACCTAGTTTTGATATAGATTTCAAGGGCACTTTGGTCTATTTGCAATCTCTAAAGTGAAGGCGCCATTTTTGCTATGGAAATAAAAAAAATTTAATCAAGTCGTTATTAAAAGGAAAATATTGTATATATAGAATTTATATTATAAGTAGATCTATATCTATATTTATTATGAATGTTATTTAAATTTATAATTACCCGTATACTAGATGGGTTTTAACCTGGTACTGAATAATATCGACCCACTAATATGACCTAGTATCCATCCAACACATTGAAATCAAGGGTTGTCGAAGGTTCTTTAATCGATACACACTTTGTTTGAATATGTGTTCTGCAAGTGTCGATCTCAATTAAACCATTCTACTAATTTTCTAAGACTTTATCCAATAATAAAAGTTATTCAACCATTCAAATTAGAAAACTTTGAGGATTTGTTCAGCATTTGGTCATTAGCTTTGTGAAACAAGTCGTTGTTAAGGTACCTTTGCGATGTTTGTATGGTAACTATATATTTACTTCAAATGTCATATATGAATTCAAATCAACATTAATGAACATAAAATTAATATTGTGTTATTGAAATTTATACTTTACAAATTTAAGACAAAGAACAATTCAAGTAGAAAATGGATGTATGAAAGAAAAGATAATAGTATTTGTATATCGCTTGTCTTCATACAAGGAGTGAAAATATTTATAGATTTTGCTACCACTCAACATAGGTTCATGGATGAAGATAAATCAAATGCCCATGCATAAAATGTCGTAACATACCATATACATAAGTTGATATTGTTAAACATCATTTGTACAAGTTTGGTTTTGTTGACGAATATTGGTTTTGGGATAAACATGGCGAAACATCAATTGATGATGACAATACGTTTTTAGGGGTTGATGATTCAAACACAAATTTTAGAGAAGGTGCATGTTCTTATAGAGAAATGGTCATAGATACAATGGCTCCTGATTTAAATAATATTGATCCTGAAGAGGAGCCAAATGCACTAGATAAAAAAAATTCTTTAATATGCTAGATGCAGCCGATAAAGAATTATGGCCTGGATGTAAAAAAAAGTGACACAACTATCTGCTGTAGCTAGACTATTAAATTTAAAATCAGAGTATCTCATACCTGAGCATAGTTATGACACTATCTTCCAGTTGATAAATGATGTGTTACCAGAGGAGAATAATATGGTAGGTAGTTTATACGAGAGCAAAAAGTTAATACAAGCACTAGGTTTGCTCATGGAGATGATTGACTGATGCAGGTCTGGATGTATGATATATTGGAGTCAAGACAAAGATCTTTGTCGGTGCAAATTCTGCAATGCAGATAGGTACAACGGTCAAAAAATTTGGCCAGATGTTCTCGCGTATCCTTCAAGAAAATCCATTACTTTCCTTTGACTCCAAGGTTGAAGAGACTGTATGCTTCAGAAGCCACAGCCACTTCCATGCGATGGCACTCTGAGAATCATGGACATGATGCTGGAGTAATGTGTCATCCATCCGGTTCAAAAGCTTAGAAGCACTTTGACAAAAGTCATCCTTCATTTGCAGCAGAAGTACGTAATGTAAGATCAAGCCTAAGTACAGATGGGTTTGCACCACAAGGAGCATTTGGAAAGCAATATTCATCTTAGCATATTATTATAACACCTTATAACTTGCCAACTTCTATATGCATGAAAGAGCCTTACATGTTTTTGACTGCCCTTGTGACAGGACCGTCAAACCCTAAGCATAAAATAGATGTATTTTTGCAACCAATTGTTGCAGAGTTGGAGCAATTATGGGAAGAAGGCGTAGTAACATATGATATATCCTTAAAACAAAATTTCCATCTAAGAGCAGCTTTGATATGGACAATAAGTGATTTTCTAGCATATGCAATGTTGTCCGGATGGCTACAGTAGGTAAGCTAGCATGTCCTCATTGTGGGAAACATACACAAGCATTCAGACTAGAGAATGGTAATAAGATGTCATGGTTTGACTGCCATAGAAGATTTCTACAGGTGAATCACCCATATAGAAAGGATAAAAATAAGTTCAAGAAGAATCGTGAAATGATAGAAGGTCCTCCTCCAAGTAAGAATGGTGAACAAAATTTAAGGCAGATTGAACAATTATGTTTGTTAAAAGTGGCTGAACTAAATGTTGATGATGTAAACATAATATGTGGCGCTCATGGTTGGAAAAAGAAAAGCATATTTTGGGATTTACCATATTGGAAAAAAAATCTCATTAGACATAATTTTGATGTTACACATATTGTGAAAATTTTATTTGAAACTTTTTTTACACTATAATGGATGTCAAAGGGAAGATGAAGAACAATGTAGCAGCCAGAAGAGATCTGAAGCTCTATTGTAGGAAGAGAAAAGGAGTCGAAGATAATGAAAGAGCATACTACACTCTGGAGCAAAATCAAAAGAAGGCCATATGCCAATGGGTGGAGAAATTGTGTTTCCCCGATGGTTATGTTTCTAATTTGGGGAGGTGTGTTGCTTTAACAGGGTGTAGACTATTCGGAATGAAAAGCCACGATTGTCATGTTTTTATGCAAAGATTGATGCCAATTGCATTCCGTGAGATGTTGCCAAAACAAGTGTGGGAAGCATTAACAGAGTTGAATATTTTCTTCAACACATTAACAGCAACAACAATCACAGCAAAAGACATGGAAATGATTGAAACCGAGATCCCAATAATACTATGTAAATTAGAGACCATCTTTGTCCCTGGTATTTTTTACTCCATGAAACATTTACCAGTACATTTTCCATACGAAGCAAAGATAGTCGGTCATGTCTAATATCGGTGGATGTATCCATTTATCCACCATGCGAACATAATGGATATCTAAACGAGGATTGAAATTATCGTAACAAAACATTACATTAGTCTGAAAACAACATGATATTTAGTGTCAAACCGAAATCTAGTAGTTACATATGTCTTATATCTATAAATATATACCTATATATCCATCATTGAAGAGAACCAATAATGATAGACTTCTAATTGATCAACGATTTAGTAAAGATTATAAACAAAGATATATAAAATCTCGCTAATATAGCAAATTTGTACCTGTTTAGGTGTTAACACTTATATGTTGATGTCTATTTGAGCCCAATATGCAATTATTGTATTTCGTTTTAGTTTTCATATTTGCTCGCATGTTCTATAACAAAGTTAAAATTCTAGACTATAGTTTTAACACAAATAGTACTTGTTTATCTTTTTAGTACAACTTACACCTAAGGTTATTGTGAAGTCTTTCCTTGTAGCCACTCCGCAACAGGAGTCCATGCTTTGTCTCTATAGCGACCATGAAATGGAAAGGAACACCAGACTCCTCAAGTAACAATCTCATCGACAAACACATATGAAATCTCACTAAATTTCCAACTTTTTTACCAATTTTGGTGGTAACACTTAATGATGAAAAAACCGGATGCAAATTCCCCCAAAGATCTTCTTTTCATTAAGTTTCATTACTAAATTCAATCAATTAATCTAAAATTGTGATTTCCCTCTCCTTCCTCGGTTTTCCCTTTAAATGAAAGCATCACTTGTACGAATAACAGATTTATAAGAAATGGATCAAATGCAACTCTACTTGTATTAAAGAAAGAAATATAGGAAGGAAACCTACAATTTGTTTTTCAAGATTATTTATTCTTAATTCATTATACTTTATCCATTATTATATTATGTACAATTATATTTTTAGCAATCACATTCTTAATGTTAATTAAAAGTTATCATAAAAATAAAAGGTTGGGATCTTGATTGAGTTCTTGAAATTTGGAAGGGAAAGTAAATTCCTCATAGGATTGATGTTGTGACTGCAATTTACTATAGGTGTGAAATTGAAGATGTCGTTTGAGGACGAGGAACCGCATTAAAGAGGCTACATAAGAAATTACCATTTAATGGTGATAACTGAATATTTATATTTGTTATAGTTTTTTTCTTAAATTTAACGAATTTATTGAAAAAAACCAAGAAAAAAATGGTATCATGAATGGGATGAACATGTATCTACCGGTGAACATAATAGATATTTACAAGAGAGATTGAAACTATAGTAACAAAACATTAGATTAGTCTCAAAACAACATGATATTTAGTTTAAAACCGACATCTAATAGTTATGCATGTCTCAAATGTATAAATACATACAAGCATATATTAGCTATTCAACGTTGGCTTCCAGTTCATTAAGGATTTAATACAAATCATCGACAAATATATATGAAATCTTCCTGATTTAGCACATTTTTACCCATTTTGGTGTTAAAACTTATATGTTGCAGTCTATTTGAGCCTAATATGCAATTATTGTATTTTTATTAAGTTTTCATTTGTGCTTGCATCTTCTGTAACAAAGTTAAAATTCTGGACCTTAATTTTTAGATGAATACACTAATAGAAAAATATCCTTTAATGACAAGAATTGCGTGTCATAGAAGGATACATATGACACGCAAATGCGTGTCAGTGAAGGGCCTATCATAAAAGAAGACCGCACGCATTTATGTGTCGTAACCTTACGACGTGCATTTACAACACACAATGCGTATCATTAAAGCTCGTGTCATAAAGAAAGACAATTTTAAAGGTTTTACAAAAATATTTTTTTAAATGTATTTAATAATTTCCAAATTAGATGACAATTATTGTCTCAAAATATAAAATAGCATATCATTAAAAAAAAAAAAAAAAGACAATCCATTTAAAAATATATAGTATGTCAAATAATAATAATCATTCCAATGTTTAAATAAATGTAATACAAAAACTATTTCATCATATCTTATCAATTCCCCTAACAATACACCATCTCCGATTAAGACTTGTATTCAGACCAATTCACCTACCTCAAACGCAACAATTGAAACATGAGACCCAACCGATCCTTTATATAGTCCCTTTGGTCCTTTATCTTTCCATATTAGCCCAGGGACCTCTAAGATTCACATGTGTTTCTTCAATCCATTTTTTGGTCGATTCTATGACACCAAAGTATGCTACACCTATTGCAAGAGATCCAGTTACGCCAGTTGCCTCCTCTCTATAAAAAAAACAATACTCAAAAACTAATAGCAAGTGATATAATATTAAATGAATAAATGTTTGATTCGACTAGAGATTCCATCAATGACAGTCACGTGTGTTTCTCCTTCATTGCTCCAAGATTCGTTTCCACTTTCATTTAATTTACCAAGAATCCAAATGGTTGCAAATTAAATAAAACAAGATTATTAAAAAAAAAAGGTTTCCTATTTCTTTAATGGGTTACATAAAAGTCACCATTTTAGCTTTCATGGATTCATCTTCTAAGTTATCACAACTGTTATTAATACAAATAACATGTATAACAACCTAGATAGTTTTATCTTCTATTTCAGGATGGTAATAAAATGGAGAATCGATTTGCTAAATGCATAGTAATACCATACATTTACAAACTCCCCTACAGAAGATTTAGCAAGCAAAAGCAAACATTCCATGAAAATAAACTATCTATAGTCTTTTTCGTATTAGAAAGCACAAACCTAAAGGAAAATTAAGAACACTAACACTAAATCATCAAAAAAATCGTCAAACTAATTACAAAGTAACAATCGGATTTTGTAACAAATGAAAACAATTTCCAATCATAATCAATATTTCAAACCTAAAAAGTTTTAAAAAATAATATACTTATAAAGCGAATAAGTTATTACCAAGATATATATATATATATATATATATATATATATATATATATATATATATATATAGAGAGAGAGAGAGAGAGAGAGATCGGGTACATTGGAGACTCGTTGAGGCTTAGGCGACATCAATACTCACTCTAGTCTCCAGTAACGACCTGTACTCCGGCAAAGACAGCTGCACAATGGAGGGAAGATTTTAGGCGGCCAAGTCAGAGGAGTAATGAGAGAACGAGTGTTAATGAATAAGAAAGTGAGAATAAGAAATGAGGTGTGTAAAGGACGAGATTTAATGAACCCTATAAACCTAAACATTTTGTAGAGCTGCAAAAAGATGAAAGGGAGATGCACAACCGCGAAATGTCATTAGGTTTTCTTCGGTAGATGATTGTACAGAAGAAGGAGGAGACGCATCATAGACATCAAAATGACGAATGGGAGATGATTAGAGAACAAGGCGCCGAGGTTTTTTAATATTTTCGGGATTTCAACCCCCCCCCCCCCCCGCTAGTTATAAAAGGATGGGAAACGTGTGTCATTCCTCATGAAAACTTACAAAATGACACGCTTATACGACATACTTTTTTTGATAGGTACCCTCAATGTTGTTTTGTGACATTAATTTTAGGGCACACAAAAATGTGTCTCCTAAATGCTTCAAATTTTGGGAGAGCTGAACCCTTGCGTTGAAATAATCCACTAAAGAGGGGGTCCATAACATAGCCATAGTATATTTCCAATGCAATAAAGTTACGTAGTGTCTTTTTTCTTTCATAAAGGGGTATTTTCATGGGTTTCCCTTCGTATCGTGTTCATACCGTTGTATTGAATGGTCCTGGACGCTTGCTTTCTGTTCATATAATGCATACAGCTTTGGTTGCTGGTTGGGCGGTTTCTATGGCCCTGTATGAATTAGCAGTTTTTGATCCTTCTGACCCTGTTCTTGATCCAATAATGTGGAGACAGCAGATGTTCGTTACATTCTTCATGACTCGTTTAGGAATAACCAATTCATGGGGTGGTTGGAGTATCACGGTGAGTTTTATGTATCATAAATCAGTGTGTGTCATGGTTCGCATGCCATTAAAGGGCTGTTTTTTAGTAGTGATAGTACTTTTTAATCTTTTTAGTACAACTTACACCTAAAGTTACCGAGAAGTCTTTCGTTGTAGCAACTCCGTAATAGGAGCCCTTTCCTTTGTCTTCATAGCGACAATGTGGTTGAAAGAAAGATCAGGCTCCTCAACTCACAATATCCCAGGTGGAAAATAATCAACCAATCTTCTGCCACCTAAACTTAATCTTTGTTAACCACATCTCTCTATAGGCCTTCCTTCTTTCCAACTATCTTTCCAAGTATTTGGAAACCAATTGAAGCTTTACATAGATTCAACTTCTGTAACATGATTGCCTTGGAAAACATGTCTACTAGATTCTTAGTACCAAGGATCTTCTTCGGGTTCCGAGTCCAATGGCTTATTGATTGTTTGATAAACTGTTACTTCATCTACACATATTTTGTTCTATCATGAATGATTAGATTCTTTGAAAGTTGAAATGCACTATGGTTTTAATAAAGTAGGACACAATCTTTTTTTTGCCCAAATATATGAATATTTTCAAGCAAATAAGTTCTAAGGATAATTTTTTCAATTTCCATTCATTATGCTTCTATGGTTAATAGATGAATACTCTTTCCAAAGTGTGGATATCCAACTGATGGTTATACCCGCAATGGTATACAAAAACCCTGTTATGGTTTTCCCTAAATATCTAGAACATCTCTTATCTACATCACTGTTATGGTTTTCCCTCAATATCTAGAACATCTCTTATCTACATCACAGAAGCCTTCTAAGACTAGTTTCTTTCTTCTGAAAGGTAAGGTAACCACATAAGTGCTTTTCAAATAGCATAACGACCACTTCATCCCTTCCTAATTTTTTTCTTGTATTTGACATAAACCTGCTACTGCCTCCCACTACATTACAATTTAAGATCTAGTGCATAACGTATCATAAATGAAGTTACAGTTAACTAAGGCATACGAGACTTTAGCCATTTCTTCCACATACAATGTTTCCTATCGAAAACAATGATAGACCACTAGGATCATTTTTTGTTGTTAATTCTACACATAATGAAGTTTGTATGTAGTGTCGAAAAAAAAGGATTTTAGATATTATAATGTTTTTACTAATGACTTTCGATTTTGACCAACTAAACTATATAATTAGATATGAACGAAAAAGATATTTCAATTATTGTAATGTGCTGTTAGACAATGCGTTTTTAAAGTGTAAATGGAATCTTATACTTGTGTATTTATTTGTATTTTCAATTTGAATGTTTACAATGAATCAAAGAATAAATAATCATGAAGATCAGAAATCGATCAATAAAGAATAAAAAATATGGATATCAAGTTAGTAAGCAGGCTTAAAGGAATCTAGAGGTCTTGCATTCCACTGAAATACCATTGGGAAACCGTTTGCGGTCGTTGCAGTAGTTGTAGATCATGTGCTTGGTTTGCACCCATCGGATCCTATTTCGGCCAGCTGCATCAAGTCCTTGGGTACTCCATGACTGGTGATCATTTATTGAGCTTGTAGATACTGAATTGGGACCAACTTTTTTGGCATTGGCATTGAATTTCCTGTATAACGCGGTGAAAGGCGCATTAGTCCAGTCAGTCTTCACACGCCCACCTTGGGTTGCCCAGTCATCCGCGTTCCACAGGCTGGCATAAACCCTCATGGGTTGGCTCTTGGGAAATGGGACTCCAGCAGCATCATTGTTATTGAACACCCTTACTGGTATGTTATCTATCAAGAAACTGAAGAGACAAAGAGCTTTATATAGGAACAGCAGAAAAACATGAGAAAGGAAGAGAACCAATTAATGTTTATGTTGGATGCGTGACTTACATAATTCTTAGACTGTTCCATACGATGGTATAGGTGTGGAAGGCTGCGGTAGGGTCAAACCAAAGGTGGAACTGCTGTTCTTTGTTTCCTTTCCCTTGTGAATACACATTGGTGTGAATTGTGTAAGGGTTTCCCGTGGAGTTGCCCAAGAACTCGAAGTCGATCTCATCGTGACCCGCACCTTGTGATGACAACTAATGTGATTTAATACAAAGACATGGTTATTATCAGCCTTTAAAAGATTAATACAAATGAGTGATCACAATATATATATAATTCAGATATGAAATTCAAGATTGGAACCGATCGATGGTGCTCACGTAGAATGTGGTGACGGTGCCAGCAGAATTGCCTGGTACTAGTTTGAGTTGCATGTCGAACCTTCCAAACAGGTACTCGTGCTTCGACTGGAAACCCGATCCAGAGTATTGGTCGAGTGAAAGTGAAAGATCCTGACCTCCATTCAGAATTTTAGCACGTTCACCCCCAAAACTGATGTCCATCTCATCGTAAAAACTCCCTGCTGATGCTGCTACTATTAGAATTGATATTAAAAGAACAACTGCACAAAGATTAGAGTTCGACTTTGCCATTATTGTTTGTATGGAGAGAGAGAGAGAGAGAGAGAGAGAGAGAGAGAGAGAGAGATGTTATGTTTGTGAGAAGTAGTACTGATATCGTTTATATAGAGAGGTGTGGCTCCGTTGACAGTTTTCAATTGGAACCATCCTTGTTACTGAAGGATGTCATAATGGCAAATGGATGCACCAATATCTATTGACGCGTGCCAACTCACATTATTCTTCTGGACAAGGGCAGGAGCGGTGGGTTTTTTTTTCTATACGTCTGGCAAATCAAAAGTAGCAAATTTGTCATATTTGGACCGGTGGTTGACATCATACCTAAAATAAAATTGTTTTAATTGTTAATAAGGGAAAATAAAATCCATAAAACTAATTAAAACTAAAACTAATTATATATCTGTCAGGTAAAGGGAACCATCAGCACGGCGGACTACCAACTGATTAACGATTTAATACATATCGTCGACAAATATATATGAAATCTCGCTAAATTATCAATATTTTGCCCATTTCGGTGTTAAAACTTATTGATGATACAACTGTACGCAAATTCCCCTAACATCTTCCTTTTCATTTAGTTTTATTACCAAATTCGTCCAATTTATCCAAAAGATTTGTTTCCCTCTCCCTCCTCGGCTTCCCCTTTAAATGAAAACATCACTTGTACGGAATGGAGATTTATATGAAATGGATCAAACTCAACTCTATGTACATTGAATAGAAAAATATGGGAAGGATAGCTACAATATGTTGTTTGAGATTATTTATTTTTGGTTCATTCAGAACATTATTATTATATCATGTTCAATTATATTTCTTAACTATCACAATCTTAAAGTTGATTAAAAGTCGGCAAATATTGATTTCTTTGGAGTGGTTGGGATCTTGATTGAGTTCTTGAAATTTAATAGGGAAAGTAAATTTGTGATAGGCTTGAACAAGTACATAGATGTTATAATTTACTGTAGCGTGTGAAACCGAAGATGACGTTTGAGGACGAGGACACTCCTTAAAGAGGGTAACTAAGAAATTTACCATTATTTGTTTTTTTGAGTTCTCAAATGTGTTGCAATCTAAAATGCATGTTTATAGGGAAATAACAGCAGTTAAAACAATTTGTCTTAGTCATAACCTTGTAATGTTGATAATTGAATATTTATATATGTTATAGATTTTTTTTCTTAATTTAATGGATTCATTGAAAGAAATCAAGAAAAAAATGGTATCATGAATGGGATGAACATTTATCTACCATGCGAACATAATGGATATATAAACGAGGATTGAAATTATCGTAACAAACCATTACATTAGTCTGAAAACAACATGATATTTAGTGTCAAACCGAAATCTAGTAGTTACATATGTCTTATATCTATAAATATATACCTATATATCCATCAGTGAAGGGAACCAATAATGATAGACTTCTAATTGATCAACGATTTAGTAAAGATCATAAACAAAGATATATAAAATCCCGCTAATATAGCAAATTTGTACCTGTTTAGGTGTTAACACTTATATGTTGATGTCTATTTGAGCCCAATATGCAATTATTGTATTTCGTTTTAGTTTTCATATTTGCTCGCATGTTCTATAACAACGTTAAAATTCTAGACTATAGTTTTAACACAAATAGTACTTGTTTATCTTTTTAGTACAACTTACACCTAAAGTTATTGTGAAGTCTTTCCTTGTAGCCACTCCGCAACAGGAGTCCATGCTTTGTCTCTATAGCGACCATGAAATGGAAAGGAACACCAGACTCCTCAAGTAACAATCTCATCGACAAACACATATGAAATCTCACTAAATTTCCAACTTTTTTACCTATTTCGGTGGTAACACTTAATGATGATAAAACCGGATGCAAATTCCCCCAAAGATCTTCTTTTCATTAAGTTTCATTACTAAATTCAATCAATTAATCTAAAATTGTGATTTCCCTCTCCTTCCTCGGTTTTCCCTTTAAATGAAAGCATCACTTGTACGAATAAGAGATTTATAAGAAATGGATCAAATGCAACTCTACTTGTATTAAATAAAGAAATATAGGAAGGAAACCTACAATTTGTTTTTCAAGATTATTTATTCTTAATTCGTTATACTTTATCCATTATTATATTATGTACAATTATATTTTTAGCAATCACATTCTTAATGTTAATTAAAAGTTATCATAAAAAGAAAAGGTTGGGATCTTGACTGATTTCTTGAAATTTGGAAGGGAAAGTAAATTCATCATAGGATTAATGTTGTGACTGCAATTTACTATAGGTGTGAAATTGAAGATGTCGTTTGAGGACGAGGAACCTCTTTAAAGAGGCTACATAAGAAATTACCATTTAATGGTGATAACTGAATATTTATATTTGTTATAGTTTTTTTCTTAAATTTAACGGATTTATTGAAAAAAACCAAGAAAAAAATGGTATCATGAATGGGATGAACATGTATCTACCAGTGAACATAACACATATTTACACGAGAGATTGAAACTATAGTAACAAAACATTAGATTTGTCTCAAAACAACATGATATTTAGTTTCAAACCGACATCTAATAGTTATGCATGTCTCAAATGTATAAATACATACAAGCATTATTAGCTATTCAACGTTGGCTTCCAGTTCATTAAGGATTTAATACAAATCATCGACAAATATATATGAAATCTTCCTGATTTAGCACATTTTTACCCATTTTGGTGTTAAAACTTATATGTTGCAGTCTATTTGAGCCTAATATGCAATTATTGTATTTTTATTAAGTTTTCATTTGTGCTTGCATCTTCTGTAACAATGTTAAAATTCTGGACCTTATTTTTTAGATAAATACACTAATAGAAAAATATCCTTTAATGACAAGAATTGCGTGTCATAGAAGGATACATATGACACGCAAATGCGTGTCAGTGAAGGGCCTATCATAAAAGAAGACCGCACGCATTTATGTGTCGTAACCTTACGACGTGCATTTACAACACACAATGCGTATCATTAAAGCTCGTGTCATAAAGAAAGACAATTTTAAAGGTTTTACAAAAATATTTTTTTAAATGTATTTAATAATTTCCAAATTAGATGACAATTATTGTCTCAAAATATAAAATAGCATATCATTAAAAAAAAAAAAAAAAAAGACAATCCATTTAAAAATATATAGTATGTCAAATAATAATAATCATTCCAATGTTTAAATAAATGTAATACAAAAACTATTTCATCATATCTTATCAATTCCCCTAACAATACACCATCTCCGATTAAGACTTGTATTCAGACCAATTCACCTACCTCAAACGCAACAATTGAAACATGAGACCCAACCGATCCTTTATATAGTCCCTTTGGTCCTTTATCTTTCCATATTAGCCCAGGGACCTCTAAGATTCACATGTGTTTCTTCAATCCATTTTTTGGTCGATTCTATGACACCAAAGTATGCTACACCTATTGCAAGAGATCCAGTTACGCCAGTTGCCTCCTCTCTATAAAAAAAACAATACTCAAAAACTAATAGCAAGTGATATAATACTAAATGAATAAATGTTTGATTCGACTAGAGATTCCATCAATGACAGTCACGTGTGTTTCTCCTTCATTGCTCCAAGATTCGTTTCCACTTTCATTTAATTTACCAAGAATCCAAATGGTTGCAAATTAAATAAAACAAGATTATTAAAAAAAAAAGGTTTCTTATTTCTTTAATGGGTTACATAAAAGTCACCATTTTAGCTTTCATGGATTCATCTTCTAAGTTATCACAACTGTTATTAATACAAATAACATGTATAACAACCTACATAGTTTTATCTTCTATTTCAGGATGGTAATAAAATGGAGAATCGATTTGCTAAATGCATAGTAATACCATACATTTACAAACTCCCCTACAGAAAATTTAGCAAGCAAAAGCAAACATTCCATGAAAATAAACTATCTATAGTCTTTTTCGTATTAGAAAGCACAAACCTAAAGGAAAATTAAGAACGCTAACACTAAATCATCAAAAAAAATCGTCAAACTAATTACAAAGTAACAATCGGATTTTGTAACAAATGAAAACAATTTCCAATCATAATCAATATTTCAAACCTAAAAAGATTCAAAAAATAATATACTTATAAAGCGAATAAGTTATTACCAAGTTAGAGAGAGAGAGAGAGAGAGAGAGAGATCGGGTACATTGGAGGCTTGCTGAGGCTTAGGCGACATCAATGTTCACTCTAGTCTCTAGTAACGACATGTACTCTGGCAAAGACAACTGCACAATGGAGGGAAGATTTTAGGCGGCCAAGTCAGAGGAGTCATGAGAGAACGAGTGTTAATGAATAAGAAAGAGAGAATAAGAAATGATGTGTGTAAAGGACGAGATTTAATGAACCCTATAAACCTAAACATTTTGTAGAGCTGCAAAAAGATGAAAGAGAGATGCACAACCGCGAAATGTCATTAGGTTTCTTCGGTAGATGATTGTATAGAAGAAGGAGGAGACGCATCATAGACATCAAAATGACGAATGGGAGATGATTAGAGAACAAGGCGCCGAGGTTTTTTAATATTTTCGGGATTTCAACCCCCCCCCCCCCCCTTACTAATTATTAAAGGATGGGAAATGTGTGTCATTCTTCATGAAAACTTACAAAATGACATGCTTATACGACATGCTTTTTTTTATAGGTACCCTCCATGTTTTTTTGTGACATTAATTTTAGGGCACGCAAAAATGTGTCTCCTAAATGCTTCAAATTTTGGGAGAGCTGAACCCTTGCATTAAAATAATCCACTAAAGAGGGGGTCCATAACATAGCCATAGTATATTTCCAATGCAATAAAGTTACGTAGTGTCATTTTTCTTTCATAAAGGGGTATTTCCATGGGTTTGCCTTCGTATTGTGTCCATACCGTTGTATTGAATGATTCGGACGCTTGCTTTCTGTTCATATAATGCATACAGCTTTGGTCGCTGGTTGGGCCGGTTCTATGGCCCAGTATGAATTAGCAGTTTTTGATCCTTCTGACCCTGTTCTTGATCCAATGTGGAGACAGCGTATGTTCGTTATACCCTTCATGACTCGTTTAGGAATAACCAATTTATGGGGTGGTTGGAGTATCATGGGGACTTTTATGTATCATAAATCAGTGTGTGTTATGGTTCGCGTGACATTAAAGGGCTGTTTCTTTAGTAGTGATAGTACTTTTTAATCTTTTTAGTACAACTTACACCTAAAGTTACCGAGAAGTCTTTCGTTGTAGCAACTCCGTAATAGGAGCCCTTTCCTTTGTCTTCATAGCGACAATGTGGTTGAAAGAAAGATCAGGCTCCTCAACTCACAATATCCCAGGTGGAAAATAATCAACCAATCTTCTGCCACCTAAACTTAATCTTTGTTAACCACATCTCTCTATAGGCCTTCCTTCTTTCCTACTATCTTTCCAAGTATTTGGAAACCAATTGAAGCTTTACATAGATTCAACTTCTGTAGCATGATTGCCTTGGAAAACATGTCTACTAGATTCTTAGTACCAAGGATCTTCTTCGGGTTCCGAGTCCAATGGCTTATTGATTGTTTGATAAACCGTTACTTCATCTACACATATTTTGTTCTATCATGAATGATTAGATTCTTTGAAAGGTGAAATGCATTGTGGTTTTAATAAAGTAGGACACAGTCTTTTTTTTGCCCAAATATATGAAAATTTTCAACCAAATAAGTTCTAAGAATAATTTTTTCAATTTCCATTCATTATGCTTCTATGGTTAATAGATGAATACTCTTTCCAAAGTGTGGATATCCAACTGATGGTTATACCCGCAATGGTATACAAAAACCCTGTTATGGTTTTCCCTAAATATCTAGAACCTCTCTTATCTACATCATTGAAGCCTTCTAAGACTAGTTTCTTTCTTCTGAAAGGTAAGGTAACCACATAAGTGCTTTTCAAATAGCATAACGACCACTTCATCCCTTCCTAATTTTTTTTCTTGTATTTGACAAAAACCTGCTACTGCCTCCCACTACATTACAATTTAAGATCTAGTGCATAACGTATCATACATGAAGTTACAATTAACTAAGGCGTACGAGACTTTAGTCATTTCTTCCACATACAATGTTTCCTATGGAAAACAATGATAGACCACTAGGATCATTTTTTGTTGTTAATTCTGCACATAATGAAGTTTGTATGTAGTGTCGAAAAAAAAGGATTTTAGAAAATATAATGTTTTTACTAATAACTTTCGATTTTGACCAACTAAACTATATAATTAGATATGAACGAAAAAGATATTTCAATTATTGTAGTGTGCTGTTAGACAATGCGTTTTTAAAGTGTACATGGAATCTTATACTTGTGTATTTATTTGTAATTTCAATTTGAATGTTTACAATGAATCAAAGAATAAATAATCATGAAGATCAGAAATCGATCAATAAAGAATAAAAAATATGGATATCAAGTTAGTAAGCAGGCTTAAAGGAATCTAGAGGTCCTACATTCCGCTGAAATACCATTGGGAAACCGTTTGTGGTCGTTGCAGTAGTTGTAGATCATGTGCTTGGTTTGCACCCATCGGATCCTATTTCGGCCAGCTGCATCAAGTCCTTGGGTACTCCATGACTGGTTATCATTTATTGAGCTTGTAGATACTGAATTGGGACCAACTTTTTTGGCATTGGCATTGAATTTCCTGTATAACGCGGTGAAAGGCGCATTAGTCCAGTCGGTCTTCACACGCCCACCTTGGGTTGCCCAGTCATCCGCGTTCCACAGGCTGGCATAAACCCTCATGGGTTGGCTCTTGGGAAATGGGACTCCAGCAGCATCATTGTTATTGAACACCCTTACTGGTATGTTATCGATTAAGAAACTGCAGAGACAAAGAGCTTTATATAGGAACAGCAGAAAAACATGAGAAAGGAAGAGAACCAATTAATGTTTATGTTGGATGCGTGACTTACATAATTCTTAGACTGTTCCATACGATGGTATAGGTGTGGAAGGCTGCGGTAGGGTCAAACCAAAGGTGGAACTGCTGTTCTTTGTTTCCTTTCCCTTGTGAATACACATTGGTGTGAATTGTGTAAGGGTTTCCCGTGGAGTTGCCCAAGAACTCGAAGTCGATCTCATCGTGACCCGCACCTTGTGATGACAACTAATGTGATTTAATACAAAGACATGGTTATTATCAGCCTTTAAAAGATTAATACAAATGAGTGATCACAATATATATATAATTCAGATATGAAATTCAAGATTGGAACCGATCGATGGTACTCACGTAGAATGTGGTGACGGTGCCAGCAGAATTGCCTGGTACTAGTTTGAGTTGCATGTCGAACCTTCCAAACAGGTACTCGTGCTTCGACTGGAAACCCGATCCAGAGTATTGGTCGAGTGAAAGTGAAAGATCCTGACCTCCATTCAGAATTTTAGCACGTTCACCCCCAAAACTGATGTCCATGTCATCGTAAAAACTCCCTGCTGATGCTGCTACTATTAGAATTGATATTAAAAGAACAACTGCACAAAGATTAGAGTTCGACTTTGCCATTATTGTTTGTATGGAGAGAGAGAGAGAGAGAGAGAGAGAGAGAGAGAGAGATATGTTATGTTTGTGGGAAGTAGTACTGATATCGTTTATATATGTAGGTGTGGCTACGTTGACAATTTTCAACAGGAACCATCCTTCTTACTGAAGGATGTCATGGTGGCTAATGGATGCATCAACATCTATTAACTTGTGCCGACTCACATTATTCTTCTGGACATGGGCAGGAGCGGTGGGTTTTTTTTTTCTATACGCCTGGCAACTCAAAATTTGCAAATTTGTCATATTTGGACCGGTGGTTGACATCATACGTAAAATAAAATTGTTTCTATTGTTAATAAGTTGGGAAAATCAAATCTTTAAAAACGCATTTAAAACATTTATCAATCGCATTTAACACTATTAAAACTAATCCTCCTTAATAAATAAAGGTTATTTTTTTGTCACATGTCAATCTCTCATAAGTTTTGGCACTTGTCATTTTGTGGTATTTTTGAAATAAATATTATTCAATAGTCAATTTTTGGTTTGTTTTATTTTTTAAAATTAAAGTGATATACTTATATATGTAAAGTATTAAATATCATATATATATATATATATATATATATATATATATGTATATATATATATATATGTATATATATATATATATGATATTAAATTGCAATAAATATGTTTGTTCCTTTCTTAGTTTAAAGTTGTACATTAAAAAATATTTTCTATTCACATTTTAATATAATGTTTATGTTTTTTTTAAATCAACCCGTGTACTACACGGGTCTCACACCTAGTTATATATATGTTGGTAAAGGGAACCATCAGCACCTACGGATTACCAACTAATTAACGATTTAATACATATACATATCGTCGATAAACATATGAAATCTCGCTAAATTATCAACGTTTTGCTCATTTCGGTGTTAACACTTATTGATGATACAATTGTACGCAAATTCCCCTAACATCTTCCTTTTCATTTAGTTTTATTACCAAATTCGTCCAATTTATCCAAAATATTTGTTTCCCTCTTCCTGTTCAGCTTCCCCTTTAAATGAAAGCATCACTTGTACGGAATGAGAGATTTATATGAAATGGATCATACTCAACTCTATGTACATTGAATAGAGAAATATGGGAAGGATAGCTACAATATGTTCTTTGAGATTATTTATTCTTGGTTCATTCAGAACTCTATTATTATATTGTGTACAATTATATTTCTTAACTATCACATTGTTAAAGTTTATTACATAAGTTTGAAAACAACATGATATTTAGTGTCAAACCGACATCTAGTAGTTACATATATATATGTCTCAAATCTATAAATATATACCTATATATCCATTGGTGAAGGGAACCAATAATGATAGACTTCTAACTGATCAACGATTTAGTAAAGATCATAAACAAAGATATATAAAATCTTGCTAACATAGCAAATTTGTACCTGTTTAGGTGTTAGCACTTATAAGTTTAGGTGTTAACACTTATATGTTGATGTCTATTTGAGCCTAATATGCATTTATTGTATTTTGTTTTAGTTTTCAGATTTGCTCGCATCTTCTATAACAAAGTTAAAGTTCTAGACTATAGTTTTAACACAAATAGTACTTGTTTATCTTTTTAGTACAAGTTACACCTAAAGTTAATGTGAATTCTTTCCTTGTAGACACTCTGCAACATGAGCCCACGCTTTGTCTCTATAGCGATCAGCCATGAGGTCAAAACGAAGACCAGACTCCTCAACTAACAATCTCATCGACAAACACATATGAAATCTCACTAAATTTGCAACTTTTTTTACTATTTCGGTGTTAACACTTAATGATGATAAAACCGGATGCAAATTCCCCAAACATCTTCCTTTTCTTTAAGTTTCATTACCAAATTCGACCAATTAATCTAAAATTGTGATTTCCCTCTCCTTCCTCAGTTTTCCCTTTAAATGAAAGCATCACTTGTATAAATAAGAGATTTACAAGAAATGGTCAAATACGTGCATTGAAGAAAGAAATATAGGAAGGAAACGTACAATCTGTTTTTTTGAGATTATTTATTCTTAATTCATTATACTCTATTCATTATTATATTATTTAAAATTATATTTTTAACAATCACATTCTTAATGTTAATTAAAAGTTGTCATAAAAAGAAAAGGTTGGGATCTTGATTGAGTTTTTGAATTTGGCAAGGGTTCTTAATGTTAATTAATGTTAATTAAAAGGCGGCGGGGTTTTTAATTTTTGGGGATTTCATCCCCCCCCCCCCCCCCGTGCTAGTTATTAAAGGATGGAAAACGCACTTCTTTCTTTCGTGAAAAATTATAAAATGACAGGCTTGTACGACATGCTTTTTTGATTACGTGCCCTCCGTGTTTTTCTTTTTGGACACTAATTTTAGGGCATGCAAAAATGTGTGTCCTAAATCCTTCATATTTTGGGAGAGTTGACATTATTTTTAGGGGAAACACTTTTACGTATCACAATACAAGAAAAACACATTTTTGCTACGGAAGGAATCCGTCGTGAAAAGTTGCAATTCCGTTGCAAAAGACGAATAGCGACGGAATTTGCAATGACCTATTTTCGTCCCTAAAAACGTCGTAGTGAGGGTTTGCAACAGAAAAGATAATTCCGTCACAAATGTGACAACATAATGAAATTCGTGGTAGGTGGTATTCCGTCGTTTATTCCGTAGTAGGATTCCATCGCACAATCCGTGGTAGTTATTCCATCACAAATTCTGTGGTGGCGATTCCCTAGCAAATTCCGTGGTGGTGACTCCCTAGCAAATTCCGTGGTGGTGATTCCCTAGCAAATTATGTGGTGATGAATCCCTAGCAAATTCGGTGGTGGTGATTCCCTAGTAATTTCGTGGTGGTCATTCCCTAGAAAAATCCATGGTGGCCATTCCCTAGTAAATTCTATGGTGGTGATTCCGTAGCAAATTTCGTCGTGCTGAATCCCTAGCAAATTTCGTGGTCATGAATCCCTAGTAAATTCCGTTTGATGACTTCCTAGAAAATTTTGTGGTCATGAATCCCTAGCAATTTTTGTGGTGTATATTATATACCATATTCCATATGGACCGATAGATAACTGATTTATAAATTATATCCAAATTATTTTGTAGTAATATATGAAAAACAAAAAAATCAAAACCATTATGTCATAAAATAATACAATAATTATTTATTACATGGAAAAAATTAAGAAAGTTGTTACTCTAAAATACATAATCTGCAAATAAACATATATCAACCTACTATTGTTGTTGTTGTGTAAAGACATTAATAAGATCCAATGTCATTTGAAGTTGTTTTTCAAGATGCCCGACCCTTGCTTTGCTTTCCTCTTGTTGGGCGTTCATCATTTCTTTTAGCTCTTCATTTTCCTGTTTTTGTTTAGCAACAAGCTCCCTCGTTTCTTCTATTTTATCATTTTTTCCGGAATGTAACATACATCTGTTTTACCGTTCCTATTGGGAACCGCCTTTGCAAAAGAGCCTAATCCATAAAGTCTTTCTTTTTTTTTATCATGACCACCAACAACAGCATAAAATAGCTTTCCTCAAATTCAACACCTTCAGCTTCCAACTCTTCCCATTTTTCTGTATAGGCCATCTACAAAATAAAAATATTATAAGTTAAAAGATATCAAATTTATGAATGATATTATGGAGTAGCTACAATATAAAAGTTTAACACTGAAATGAATATTACATGAATTTGTCTATCTTTTTCATTTGTGAAAGTGACTCCATCGTGATTCTTCGTGTGTGTATACAGGAACAATTCACCATGGGGTGGATTATGTACTAATTTCCTCTTCTGCATAAATACCATATAAAATATCAAATATACAAATAAACATATATAAACATTGATACGATGTACCATTAAAAAAATTACCAAAATCAGAAGCTATCTTTAAATGACTTGCGGATCCAACGTTATGTGCTGGTTTTGCTACTCCATCAGCCACACCTTTACGCCTATTCTTCTTGTTCTGCTCATATTTTAGCTTATATTCTTTTGTATTCCATTTTAATTGCCAGGAGTCCCAGAATTCCTATGGAATATGAGTAGGTTTAAATACATGTTTGTTTCTTTTTTGGCTCCGCATGCTGAAGAGATATTGGCCATAACTTTGTGCCTCTTTCCTTGCCCAAGCATGCGTCACTAGCGAGTCTATTGTTTCATCCCAACAACATTTTTTCTACACATTAACAATACAAACATAACTTAAGTGTAAATGTTTACCAAACAAAATTTTATCACATATAGCTAATTACATGAAACTTCTCCCAATATAATTTGCGCATTTCTTTGCTTACTTGTCCCCAAACGTACCCTTTTGGATTTATCCTTTGTTTAAATGACTGACTAATAAAGTGTGCACAAGCACCCGGTGGCATTAGCCTGCAAGTAATCATGTGATGTGTTTAGTTATGAATTGATATGTCCGTGTAAACCAAAAGGTTATACATAGAAAAAATTGTAATTAAGATTTGATTGGTAACTCACATATTTTTCCAAACATGAACTGTTAAACATCTATCTGGTCCACAATCTTCAGAAGAATTGTTTCACCTTCTACACTTTCCACTACATATTCATTCATGGTTGGTTGTGTTGGTGATGGGGTAGATTCTGGGATAGGTGTTGTTGATGGGGTATATTTTCGGGTAGGTGTTGGGATAGATGTATATGTTGAGGCTGTGGTAGTTCCTTTACTTGAGTAGGGTGTGGTAGTTACTGTAGTTGTAGAGAGGATGGTAGTGTAGATGCAGGTTTTGAGGTTGTGGTAGTAGATATAGGTGTTGATGATGTGGTAGGGGGTGTCGGTGTTGATGACGGCTTAGATGATATAGGTGTTGAAGTTTTGGTTATTGATGTAAGTATTAAGGATTGTATTGTTCCAGTTACTAAAGTTTTAGATGTATTTTCTAAGGGCGAAGTGGAAGTTGTAAGTGATGTCGAGTAAGTGGTAGTCATTGTTTATGTTAATGATATAGGTTTAGGGCTTTTGATGGTAGATGTTATAGGTGCTTTGGATGTGGTTGTTGGTATTGGGAAGTCGATTTCTTCATCTTGTAATTGTCTGTTTACAGATTTTGCAGCTGATATCCTGTTGTGTTTCATAACCTGTGGTGCAATGAATTTAGTTGGCTTCACACCGGATGCTCCTTTTGCTTTCGAGTTCAACATCTTTCTTGCTTAAAAATTAACAAAAAACTGTAGTCAACGTAGAAGTGGCTTATGGTGTCCATGGATGACATATGGGCCATTGGTCAACCGGTAAACATGGAAGTGGCTTATGGTGTCCATGGATGACATATGGGTCATTGGTCAACATGGTAGTGTCTTATGGTGTCTATGGCTGACATATGGGTCATTGGTCAACATGGTAGTGGCTTATGGTGTATATGGATGACATATGGGACATTAGTCAACATGGTAGAGGCTTATCGTGTATATGGATGACATATGGGCCATTGGTCAACATGGTAGTGGCTTTATGGTGTCCATGGATGACATATGGGATATTGGTCAACATGGTAGTGGCTTATGGTGTATATGGATGACATATGGGTCATTGGTCAACATGGTAGTGGCTTATGGTGTATATGGATGACATATTGGTCATTGGTCATTGGTCATCATAGTAGTAGCTTATGGTGTATATGGATGACATATGGGCCATTGGTCAACATGGTAGTGGCTTATGGTGTCCATGGATGACATATGGATGACATATGAGCCATTGGTGAACATGGTAGTGCCTTATGGTGTATATGAATGACATATAGATCATTGGTCAACATAGTAGTGGCTTGTGGTGTATATGGATGATATATGGGTCATTGGTCAACATGGTAGTGGCTTATGGTGTCCATGGATGATAGATGGGCCATTGTTGAACATGGTAGTGGCTTATGGTGTTCATGGATGACACTTGGGTCATTGGTCAACATAGTAGTGGCTTATGGTGTATATGGATGACATATGGGTCATTGGTCACCGTGGTAGTGGCTTATGGTGTATATGTATGACATATGGGCCATTGGTCAACATGGTAGTGGCTTATGGTGTCCATCGATGACATATGGGCCATTGGTCAACATTGTAGTGGCTAATGGTGTATATGGATGACATATGGGTCATTGGTCAACATGGTAGTGGCTTATGGTGTATATGGATGACATATGGGTCATTGGTGAACATGGTATTGGCTTATGATATATATGGATGACATATGGGCCATTAGTCAACATGGAAGTGGCTTATGGTGTCCATGGATGACATTTAGGTTATTAGTCAACATGTTAGTGTCTTATGGTGTATATGGATGACATATGGGCCATTGGTCAACATGGTAGTGGCTTATGGTGTCCATGGATGACATTTGGGTCATTGGTCAACATGGTAATGGCTTATGGTGTATATGGATGACATATCGGTCATTAGTCAACATGGTAGCGGCTTATGGTGTATATGGATGACATATGGTCCATTGATCAACATGGCAGTGGCTTATGGTGTCCATGGATGACATATGGATGACATTTGGGACATTGGTCAACATGGTAGTGGCTTATGGTGTATATGGATGACATATGGGTCATTAGTCACCATGGTAGTAGCTTATGGTGTATATGGATGACAGATGGGCCATTGGTCAACATGGTAGTGGCGTATGGTGTCCATGTATGACATATGGGCCATTGGTCAACATGGTAGTGGCTTATGGTGTCCATGGATGACGTATGGATGACATTTGGTTCATTGGTCAACATAGTAGTGGCTTATGGTGTCCATGGATGACATATGGGTCATTGGTCAACATAGTAGTGGCTTATGGTGTCCATGGATAACATATGGGTTGCAATATTAATGAGCATAATATTATGGTTTTTTAATTAGAAGAAACATAAGTTAATTTAGTTTAGCTCGCACACACGTCTTACTTCCTACCTGAAGTAGCAGGTTCAAATCCTACTTATGTCAGTAATTTTATTTAAATTCGTCCCTCTAAATTTAATCAATAATTTTATTTAGCTTCATCTTTTTAAATTTAAAATGTCAATTTATTTACAAAAATGCCAGTAGGTATTGACAAAAATACCCTAACCATTTACGTAGTAACCTTTGTATGTTAAAGGGCAATTATGTTAATTCATAGTCTAAACACTTAGGCACCATAATTTGTAGTCAGACTTATCCCGTCATTTAAGTTTATCGGCAATTGATCATCTACATTCCATTCCCAACAATCAAAATTCTGGCACGTTGATCAATAAACCCTAAAATCGTTGTTGTTATATAATTTGAATTACACTAGATGCATTTCAACATAATGGCAGCGAGATGTTCATCAGAAAGAATGCAAACAAGACAACAATGAAAAAGAATTACTGCTTTGCTGTCGTACTTGATCGAAAAAATAGTAACTACGGTTGGAGGAAATTCACCAATCGATGCTTTTAAGTGCCAGTTAGTGTAACTATGATGTGCATTACTTATATTATACTTATATACATATTTAATTTAGTGTTTAATAGATTAATTTTGTTGATTTGTGAATTATAGTTGCAAACTCTTTAGGGATTCTATAACATCAGACGCAATATATAAAATCATAGACACAAATCGATTAAGGTTTCGTCCATTAAGTATTCAACAATATGAAGTCATAAGCAAATGCAAAAAGTTGAACAACCCACACATACTCTTCAACGATGGAATGGTACTCTTCTTTTAAGCAATCGGATAATTAAGAATTCAATTAGTTTTTTATATTTGTATTTTTATAATTGTATGATTAATTATTGTATGTCAGGCGAAGTATTTTACGGTAGGGGAAGAACTAGCAGGGAAACAGTTGCTTCAAGATGCAGTTGATCATGGGCAGTTGGATGCTATCTTCATTCTGGGAATGATGTTGATGGCCGAAGGTATTGAAAGGAAGCAAGAAGCTCTGATCGTGTTAAATAATGCCTACGTTAATACTAGAAGAAGTTGGAATCTAAGGCATACCTGTAACAAGGTTCAAAACCACTTGGCAAGGAGATCAAAGCAGATAAAATTCCATGGCTTACATAGAAGCTGTGCAAAGCATCCTTATGTGAGCAGTTATGATTCAGCTTTTATGTATCAATGTAGTTGGTTGTTTGTGGGATGGATGTTTTGTTAAGTTTGCTAGGATGTTTGACATTAGTTTGGAGTAGTTACATATATGATTGTTGTTTGATTCACACAATTAGTGATGCATATTTTATGTTTATTTTGGTGTAATGGGAATACATATTTTTAACTTCGTTAAATGTTAATATAAATATATATATATATATATATATATATATATATATATATATATATATATATATATATGTTAGTTTTTATATGTATGTTATTTTTGTCTTTTTCATTTTACTAACTAAAAGTTCATTGTGACCTAGTTTTGATATAGATTTCAAGGGCACTTTGGTCTATTTGCAATCTCTAAAGTGAAGGCGCCATTTTTGCTATGGAAATAAAAAAAATTTAATCAAGTCGTTATTAAAAGGAAAATATTGTATATATAGAATTTATATTATAAGTAGATCTATATCTATATTTATTATGAATGTTATTTAAATTTATAATTACCCGTATACTACATGGGTTTTAACCTGGTACTGAATAATATCGACCCACTAATATGACCTAGTATCCATCCAACACATTGAAATCAAGGGTTGTCGAAGGTTCTTTAATCGATACACACTTTGTTTGAATATGTGTTCTGCAAGTGTCGATCTCAATTAAACCATTCTACTAATTTTCTAAGACTTTATCCAATAATAAAAGTTATTCAACCATTCAAATTAGAAAACTTTGAGGATTTGTTCAGCATTTGGTCATTAGCTTTGTGAAACAAGTCGTTGTTAAGGTACCTTTGCGATGTTTTTATGGTAACTATATATTTACTTCAAATGTCATATATGAATTCAAATCAACATTAATGAACATAAAATTAATATTGTGTTATTGAAATTTATACTTTACAAATTTAAGACAAAGAACAATTCAAGTAGAAAATGGATGTATGAAAGAAAAGATAATAGTAGTTGTATATCGCTTGTTTTCATACAAGGAGTGAAAATATTTATAGATTTTGCTACCACTCAACATAGGTTCATGGATGAAGATAAATCAAATGCCCATGCATAAAATGTCGTAACATACCATATACATAAGTTGATATTGTTAAACATCATTTGTACAAGTTTGGTTTTGTTGACGAATATTGGTTTTGGGATAAACATGGCGAAACATCAATTGATGATGACAATACGTTTTTAGGGGTTGATGATTCAAACACAAATTTTAGAGAAGGTGCATGTTCTTATAGAGAAATGGTCATAGATACAATGGCTCCTGATTTAAATAATATTGATCCTGAAGAGGAGCCAAATGCACTAGATAAAAAAAATTCTTTAATATGCTAGATGCAGCCGATAAAGAATTATGGCCTGGATGTAAAAAAAAGTGACACAACTATCTGCTGTAGCTAGACTATTAAATTTAAAATCAGAGTATCTCATACCTGAGCATAGTTATGACACTATCTTCCAGTTGATAAATGATGTGTTACCAGAGGAGAATAATATGGTAGGTAGTTTATACGAGAGCAAAAAGTTAATACAAGCACTAGGTTTGCTCATGGAGATGATTGACTGATGCAGGTCTGGATGTATGATATATTGGAGTCAAGACAAAGATCTTTGTCGGTGCAAATTCTGCAATGCAGATAGGTACAACGGTCAAAAAATTTGGCCAGATGTTCTCGCGTATCCTTCAAGAAAATCCATTACTTTCCTTTGACTCCAAGGTTGAAGAGACTGTATGCTTCAGAAGCCACAGCCACTTCCATGCGATGGCACTCTGAGAATCATGGACATGATGCTGGAGTAATGTGTCATCCATCCGGTTCAAAAGCTTAGAAGCACTTTGACAAAAGTCATCCTTCATTTGCAGCAGAAGTACGTAATGTAAGATCAAGCCTAAGTACAGATGGGTTTGCACCACAAGGAGCATTTGGAAAGCAATATTCATCTTAGCATATTATTATAACACCTTATAACTTGCCAACTTCTATATGCATGAAAGAGCCTTACATGTTTTTGACTGCCCTTGTGACAGGACCGTCAAACCCTAAGCATAAAATAGATGTATTTTTGCAACCAATTGTTGCAGAGTTGGAGCAATTATGGGAAGAAGGCGTAGTAACATATGATATATCCTTAAAACAAAATTTCCATCTAAGAGCAGCTTTGATATGGACAATAAGTGATTTTCTAGCATATGCAATGTTGTCCGGATGGCTACAGTAGGTAAGCTAGCATGTCCTCATTGTGGGAAACATACACAAGCATTCAGACTAGAGAATGGTAATAAGATGTCATGGTTTGACTGCCATAGAAGATTTCTACAGGTGAATCACCCATATAGAAAGGATAAAAATAAGTTCAAGAAGAATCGTGAAATGATAGAAGGTCCTCCTCCAAGTAAGAATGGTGAACAAAATTTAAGGAAGATTGAACAATTATGTTTGTTAAAAGTGGCTGAACTAAATGTTGATGATGTAAACATAATATGTGGCGCTCATGGTTGGAAAAAGAAAAGCATATTTTGGGATTTACCATATTGGAAAAAAAATCTCATTAGACATAATTTTGATGTTACACATATTGTGAAAATTTTATTTGAAACTTTTTTTACACTATAATGGATGTCAAAGGGAAGATGAAGAACAATGTAGCAGCCAGAAGAGATCTGAAGCTCTATTGTAGGAAGAGAAAAGGAGTCGAAGATAATGAAAGAGCATACTACACTCTGGAGCAAAATCAAAAGAAGGCCATATGCCAATGGGTGGAGATATTGTGTTTCCCCGATGGTTATGTTTCTAATTTGGGGAGGTGTGTTGCTTTAACAGGGTGTAGACTATTCGGAATGAAAAGCCACGATTGTCATGTTTTTATGCAAAGATTGATGCCAATTGCATTCCGTGAGATGTTGCCAAAACAAGTGTGGGAAGCATTAACAGAGTTGAGTATTTTCTTCAAAACATTAACAGCAACAACAATCACAGCAAAAGACATGGAAATGATTGAAACCGAGATCCCAATAATACTATGTAAATTAGAGACCATCTTTGTCCCCGGTATTTTTTTACTCCATGAAACATTTACCAGTACATTTTCCATACGAAGCAAAGATAGTCGGTCATGTCTAATATCGGTGGATGTATCCATTTATCCACCATGCGAACATAATGGATATCTAAACGAGGATTGAAATTATCGTAACAAAACATTACATTAGTCTGAAAACAACATGATATTTAGTGTCAATCCGAAATCTAGTAGTTACATATGTCTTATATCTATAAATATATACCTATATATCCATCATTGAAGGGAACCAATAATGATAGACTTCTAATTGATCAACGATTTAGTAAAGATTATAAACAAAGATATATAAAATCTCGCTAATATAGCAAATTTGTACCTGTTTAGGTGTTAACACTTATATGTTGATGTCTATTTGAGCCCAATATGCAATTATTGTATTTCGTTTTAGTTTTCATATTTGCTCGCATGTTCTATAACAAAGTTAAAATTCTAGACTATAGTTTTAACACAAATAGTACTTGTTTATCTTTTTAGTACAACTTACACCTAAGGTTATTGTGAAGTCTTTCCTTGTAGCCACTCCGCAACAGGAGTCCATGCTTTGTCTCTATAGCGACCATGAAATGGAAAGGAACACCAGACTCCTCAAGTAACAATCTCATCGACAAACACATATGAAATCTCACTAAATTTCCAACTTTTTTACCAATTTTGGTGGTAACACTTAATGATGAAAAAACCGGATGCAAATTCCCCCAAAGATCTTTTCATTAAGTTTCATTACTAAATTCAATCAATTAATCTAAAATTGTGATTTCCCTCTCCTTCCTCGGTTTTCCCTTTAAATGAAAGCATCACTTGTACGAATAACAGATTTATAAGAAATGGATCAAATGCAACTCTACTTGTATTAAAGAAAGAAATATAGGAAGGAAACCTATAATTTGTTTTTCAAGATTATTTATTCTTAATTCATTATACTTTATCCATTATTATATTATGTACAATTATATTTTTAGCAATCACATTCTTAATGTTAATTAAAAGTTATCATAAAAATAAAAGGTTGGGATCTTGATTGAGTTCTTGAAATTTGGAAGGGAAAGTAAATTCCTCATAGGATTGATGTTGTGACTGCAATTTACTATAGGTGTGAAATTGAAGATGTCGTTTGAGGACGAGGAACCGCTTTAAAGAGGCTACATAAGAAATTACCATTTAATGGTGATAACTGAATATTTATATTTGTTATAGTTTTTTTCTTAAATTTAACGGATTTATTGAAAAAAACCAAGAAAAAAATGGTATCATGAATGGGATGAACATGTATCTACCAGTGAACATAATAGATATTTACAAGAGAGATTGAAACTATAGTAACAAAACATTAGATTAGTCTCAAAACAACATGATATTTAGTTTCAAAGCGACATCTAATAGTTAAGCATGTCTCAAATGTATAAATACATACAAGCATATATTAGCTATTCAACGTTGGCTTCCAGTTCATTAAGGATTTAATACATATCATCGACAAATATATATGAAATCTTCCTGATTTAGCACATTTTTACCCATTTTGGTGTTAAAACTTATATGTTGCAGTCTATTTGAGCCTAATATGCAATTATTGTATTTTTATTAAGTTTTCATTTGTGCTTGCATCTTCTATAACAAAGTTAAAATTCTGGACCTTAATTTTTAGATAAATACACTAATAGAAAAATATCCTTTAATGACAAGAATTGCGTGTCATAGAAGGATACATATGACACGCAAATGCGTGTCAGTGAAGGGCCTATCATAAAAGAAGACCGCACGCATTTATGTGTCGTAACCTTACGACGTGCATTTACAACACACAATGCGTATCATTAAAGCTCGTGTCATAAAGAAAGACAATTTTAAAGGTTTTACAAAAATATTTTTTTAAATGTATTTAATAATTTCCAAATTAGATGACAATTATTGTCTCAAAATATAAAATAGCATATCATTAAAAAAAAAAAGACAATCCATTTAAAAATATATAGTATGTCAAATAATAATAATCATTCCAATGTTTAAATAAATGTAATACAAAAACTATTTCATCATATCTTATCAATTCCCCTAACAATACACCATCTCCGATTAAGACTTGTAATCAGACCAATTCACCTACCTCAAACGCAACAATTGAAACATGAGACCCAACCGATCCTTTATATAGTCCCTTTGGTCCTTTATCTTTCCATATTAGCCCAGGGACCTCTAAGATTCACATGTGTTTCTTCAATCCATTTTTTGGTCGATTCTATGACACCAAAGTATGCTACACCTATTGCAAGAGATCCAGTTACGCCAGTTGCCTCCTCTCTATAAAAAAAACAATACTCAAAAACTAATAGCAAGTGATATAATATTAAATGAATAAATGTTTGATTCGACTAGAGATTCCATCAATGACAGTCACGTGTGTTTCTCCTTCATTGCTCCAAGATTCGTTTCCACTTTCATTTAATTTACCAAGAATCCAAATGGTTGCAAATTAAATAAAACAAGATTATTAAAAAAAAAAAAAAAAAGGTTTCTTATTTCTTTAATGGGTTACATAAAAGTCACCATTTTAGCTTTCATGGATTCATCTTCTAAGTTATCACAACTGTTATTAATACAAATAACATGTATAACAACCTAGATAGTTTTATCTTCTATTTCAGGATGGTAATAAAATGGAGAATCGATTTGCTAAATGCATAGTAATACCATACATTTACAAACTCCCCTACAGAAAATTTAGCAAGCAAAAGCAAACATTCCATGAAAATAAACTATCTATAGTCTTTTTCGTATTAGAAAGCACAAACCTAAAGGAAAATTAAGAACACTAACACTAAATCATCAAAAAAATCGTCAAACTAATTACAAAGTAGCAATCGGATTTTGTAACAAATGAAAACAATTTCCAATCATAATCAATATTTCAAACCTAAAAAGTTTTAAAAAATAATATACTTATAAAGCGAATAAGTTATTACCAAGATATATATATATATATATATATATATATATATATATATATAGAGAGAGAGAGAGAGAGAGAGAGAGAGAGATCGGGTACATTGGAGACTCGTTGAGGCTTAGGCGACATCAATACTCACTCTAGTCTCCAGTAACGACCTGTACTCCGGCAAAGACAGCTACACAATGGAGGGAAGATTTTAGGCGGCCAAGTCAGAGGAGTAATGAGAGAACGAGTGTTAATGAATAAGAAAGTGAGAATAAGAAATGATGTGTGTAAAGGACGAGATTTAATGAACCCTATAAACCTAAACATTTTGTAGAGCTGCAAAAAGATGAAAGGGAGATGCACAACCGCGAAATGTCATTAGGTTTTCTTCGGTAGATGATTGTACAGAAGAAGGAGGAGACGCATCATAGACATCAAAATGACGAATGGGAGATGATTAGAGAACAAGGCGCCGAGGTTTTTTAATATTTTCGGGATTTCAACCGCCCCCCCCCCCCCCCCCCGCTAGTTATAAAAGGATGGGAAACGTGTGTCATTCCTCATGAAAACTTACAAAATGACACGCTTATACGACATACTTTTTTTGATAGGTACCCTCAATGTTGTTTTGTGACATTAATTTTAGGGCACACAAAAATGTGTCTCCTAAATGCTTCAAATTTTGGGAGAGCTGAACCCTTGCGTTGAAATAATCCACTAAAGAGGGGGTCCATAACATAGCCATAGTATATTTCCAATGCAATAAAGTTACGTAGTGTCTTTTTTCTTTCATAAAGGGGTATTTTCATGGGTTTCCCTTCGTATCGTGTTCATACCGTTGTATTGAATGGTCCCGGACGCTTGCTTTCTGTTCATATAATGCATACAGCTTTGGTTGCTGGTTGGGCGGTTTCTATGGCCCTGTATGAATTAGCAGTTTTTGATCCTTCTGACCCTGTTCTTGATCCAATAATGTGGAGACAACAGATGTTCGTTACATTCTTCATGACTCGTTTAGGAATAACCAATTCATGGGGTGGTTGGAGTATCACGGTGAGTTTTATGTATCATAAATCAGTGTGTGTCATGGTTCGCATGCCATTAAAGGGCTGTTTTTTAGTAGTGATAGTACTTTTTAATCTTTTTAGTACAACTTACACCTAAAGTTACCGAGAAGTCTTTCGTTGTAGCAACTCCGTAATAGGAGCCCTTTCCTTTGTCTTCATAGCGACAATGTGGTTGAAAGAAAGATCAGGCTCCTCAACTCACAATATCCCAGGTGGAAAATAATCAACCAATCTTCTGCCACCTAAACTTAATCTTTGTTAACCACATCTCTCTATAGGCCTTCCTTCTTTCCAACTATCTTTCCAAGTATTTGGAAACCAATTGAAGCTTTACATAGATTCAACTTCTGTAGCATGATTGCCTTGGAAAACATGTCTACTAGATTCTTAGTACCAAGGATCTTCTTCGGGTTCCGAGTCCAATGGCTTATTGATTGTTTGATAAACTGTTACTTCATCTACACATATTTTGTTCTATCATGAATGATTAGATTCTTTGAAAGTTGAAATACACTATGGTTTTAATAAAGTAGGACACAATCTTTTTTTTGCCCAAATATATGAATATTTTCAACCAAATAAGTTCTAAGGATAATTTTTTCAATTTCCATTCATTATGCTTCTATGGTTAATAGATGAATACTCTTTCCAAAGTGTGGATATCCAACTGATGGTTATACCCGCAATGGTATACAAAAACCCTGTTATGGTTTTCCCTAAATATCTAGAACATCTCTTATCTACATCACTGTTATGGTTTTCCCTAAATATCTAGAACATCTCTTATCTACATCACAGAAGCCTTCTAAGACTAGTTTCTTTCTTCTGAAAGGTAAGGTAACCACATAAGTGCTTTTCAAATAGCATAACGACCACTTCATCCCTTCCTAATTTTTTTCTTGTATTTGACATAAACCTGCTACTGCCTCCCACTACATTACAATTTAAGATCTAGTGCATAACGTATCATAAATGAAGTTACAGTTAACTAAGGCATACGAGACTTTAGCCATTTCTTCCACATACAATGTTTCCTATCGAAAACAATGATAGACCACTAGGATCATTTTTTGTTGTTAATTCTGCACATAATGAAGTTTGTATGTAGTGTCGAAAAAAAAGGATTTTAGAAATTATAATGTTTTTACTAATAACTTTCGATTTTGACCAACTAAACTATATAATTAGATATGAACGAAAAAGATATTTCAATTATTGTAGTGTGCTGTTAGACAATGCGTTTTTAAAGTGTACATGGAATCTTATACTTGTGTATTTATTTGTATTTTCAATTTGAATGTTTACAATGAATCAAAGAATAAATAATCATGAAGATCAGAAATCGATCAATAAAGAATAAAAAATATGGATATCAAGTTAGTAAGCAGGCTTAAAGGAATCTAGAGGTCTTGCATTCCGCTGAAATACCATTGGGAAACCGTTTGCGGTCGTTGCAGTAGTTGTAGATCATGTGCTTGGTTTGCACCCATCGGATCCTATTTCGGCCAGCTGCATCAAGTCCTTGGGTACTCCATGACTGGTTATCATTTATTGAGCTTGTAGATACTGAATTGGGACCAACTTTTTTGGCATTGGCATTGAATTTCCTGTATAACGCGGTGAAAGGCGCATTAGTCCAGTCGGTCTTCACACGCCCACCTTGGGTTGCCCAGTCATCCGCGTTCCACAGGCTGGCATAAACCCTCATGGGTTGGCTCTTGGGAAATGGGACTCCAGCAGCATCATTGTTATTGAACACCCTTACTGGTATGTTATCTATCAAGAAACTGAAGAGACAAAGAGCTTTATATAGGAACAGCAGAAAAACATGAGAAAGGAAGAGAACCAATTAATGTTTATGTTGGATGCGTGACTTACATAATTCTTAGACTGTTCCATACGATGGTATAGGTGTGGAAGGCTGCGGTAGGGTCAAACCAAAGGTGGAACTGCTGTTCTTTGTTTCCTTTCCCTTGTGAATACACATTGGTGTGAATTGTGTAAGGGTTTCCCGTGGAGTTGCCCAAGAACTCGAAGTCGATCTCATCGTGACCCGCACCTTGTGATGACAACTAATGTGATTTAATACAAAGACATGGTTATTATCAGCCTTTAAAAGATTAATACAAATGAGTGATCACAATATATATATAATTCAGATATGAAATTCAAGATTGGAACCGATCGATGGTACTCACGTAGAATGTGGTGACGGTGCCAGCAGAATTGCCTGGTACTAGTTTGAGTTGCATGTCGAACCTTCCAAACAGGTACTCGTGCTTCGACTGGAAACCCGATCCAGAGTATTGGTCGAGTGAAAGTGAAAGATCCTGACCTCCATTCAGAATTTTAGCACGTTCACCCCCAAAACTGATGTCCATGTCATCGTAAAAACTCCCTGCTGATACTGCTACTATTAGAATTGATATTAAAAGAACAACTGCACAAAGATTAGAGTTCGACTTTGCCATTATTGTTTGTATGGAGAGAGAGAGAGAGAGAGAGAGAGAGAGAGAGAGAGAGAGAGAGAGAGAGATGTTATGTTTGTGAGTAGTAGTACTGATATCGTTTATATAGAGAGGTGTGGCTACGTTGACAGTTTTCAATAGGAACCATCCTTGTTACTGAAGGATGTCATGATGGCTAATGGATGCACCAATATCTATTGACGCGTGCCAACTAACATTATTCTTCTGGACAAGGGCAGGAGCGGTGGGTTTTTTTTTTCTATACGTCTGGCAAATCAAAAGTAGCAAATTTGTCATATTTGGACCGGTGGTTGACATCATACCTAAAATAAAATTGTTTTAATTGTTAATAAGGGAAAATAAAATCCTTAAAACTAATTAAAACTAAAACTAATTATATATCTGTCGGTAAAGGGAACCATCAGCACCGGCGGACTACCAACTGATTAACGATTTAATACATATCGTCGACAAATATATATGAAATCTCACTAAATTATCAACGTTTTGCCCATTTCGGTGTTAAAACTTATTGATGATACAACTGTACGCAAATTCCCCTAACATCTTCCTTTTCATTTAGTTTTATTACCAAATTCGTCCAATTTATCCAAAAGATTGGTTTCCCTCTCCCTCCTCGGCTTCCCCTTTAAATGAAAACATCACTTGTACGGAATGGAGATTTATATTAAATGGATCAAACTCAACTCTATGTACATTGAATAGAAAAATATGGGAAGGATAGCTACAATATGTTGTTTGAGATTATTTATTTTTGGTTCATTCAGAACATTATTATTATATTATGTACAATTATATTTCTTAACTATCACATTCTTAAAGTTAATTAACAGTCGGCAAATTTTGATTTCTTTGGAGTGGTTGGGATCTTGATTGAGTTCTTGAAATTTAATAGGGAAAGTAAATTTGTGATAGGCTTGAACAAGTACATAGATGTTATAATTTACTGTAGGTGTGAAAACGAAGATGACGTTTGAGGACGAGGACACTCCTTAAAGAGGGTAACTAAGAAATTTACCATTATTTGTTTTTTTGAGTTCTCAAATGTGTTGCAATCTAAAATGCTTGTTTATAGGGAAATAACAGCAGTTAAAACAATTTGTCTTAGTCATAACCTTGTAATGTTGATAATTGAATATTTATATATGTTATAGATTTTTTTTTCTTAATTTAACGGATTCATTGAAAGAAATCAAGAAAAAAAATGGTATCATGAATGGGATGAACATTTATCTACCATGCGAACATAATGGATATCTAAACGAGGATTGAAATTATCGTAACAAAACATTACATTAGTCTGAAAACAACATGATATTTAGTGTCAAACCGAAATCTAGTAGTTACATATGTCTTATATCTATAAATATATACCTATATATCCATCATTGAAGGGAACCAATAATGATAGACTTCTAATTGATCAACGATTTAGTAAAGATCATAAACAAAGATATATAAAATCTCGCTAATATAGCAAATTTGTACCTGTTTAGGTGTTAACACTTATATGTTGATGTCTATTTGAGCCCAATATGCAATTATTGTATTTCGTTTTAGTTTTCATATTTGCTCGCATGTTCTATAACAAAGTTAAAATTCTAGACTATAGTTTTAACACAAATAGTACTTGTTTATCTTTTTAGTACAACTTACACCTAAGGTTATTGTGAAGTCTTTCCTTGTAGCCACTCCGCAACAGGAGTCCATGCTTTGTCTCTATAGCGACCATGAAATGGAAAGGAACACCAGACTCCTCAAGTAACAATCTCATCGACAAACACATATGAAATCTCACTAAATTTCCAACTTTTTTACCAATTTTGGTGGTAACACTTAATGATGAAAAAACCGGATGCAAATTCCCCCAAAGATCTTCTTTTCATTAAGTTTCATTACTAAATTCAATCAATTAATCTAAAATTGTGATTTCCCTCTCCTTCCTCGGTTTTCCCTTTAAATGAAAGCATCACTTGTACGAATAACAGATTTATAAGAAATGGATCAAATGCAACTCTACTTGTATTAAAGAAAGAAATATAGGAAGGAAACCTACAATTTGTTTTTCAAGATTATTTATTCTTAATTCATTATACTTTATCCATTATTATATTATGTACAATTATATTTTTAGCAATCACATTCTTAATGTTAATTAAAAGTTATCATAAAAATAAAAGGTTGGGATCTTGATTGAGTTCTTGAAATTTGGAAGGGAAAGTAAATTCCTCATAGGATTGATGTTGTGACTGCAATTTACTATAGGTGTGAAATTGAAGATGTCGTTTGAGGACGAGGAACCGCTTTAAAGAGGCTACATAACAAATTACCATTTAATGGTGATAACTGAATATTTATATTTGTTATAGTTTTTTTCTTAAATTTAACGGATTTATTGAAAAAAACCAAGAAAAAAATGGTATCATGAATGGGATGAACATGTATCTACCAGTGAACATAACACATATTTACACGAGAGATTGAAACTATAGTAACAAAACATTAGATTAGTCTCAAAACAACATGATATTTAGTTTCAAACCGACATCTAATAGTTATGCATGTCTCAAATGTATAAATACATACAAGCATATAGTAGCTATTCAACGTTGGCTTCCAGTTCATTAAGGATTTAATACAAATCATCGACAAATATATATGAAATCTTCCTGATTTAGCACATTTTTACCCATTTTGGTGTTAAAACTTATATGTTGCAGTCTATTTGAGCCTAATATGCAATTATTGTATTTTTATTAAGTTTTCATTTGTGCTTGCATCTTCTGTAACAAAGTTAAAATTCTAGACCTTAATTTTTAGATAAATACACTAATAGAAAAATATCCTTTAATGACAAGAATTGCGTGTCATAGAAGGATACATATGACACGCAAATGCGTGTCAGTGAAGGGCCTATCATAAAAGAAGACCGCACGCATTTATGTGTCGTAACCTTACAACGTGCATTTACAACACACAATGCGTATCATTAAAGCTCGTGTCATAAAGAAAGACAATTTTAAAGGTTTTACAAAAATATTTTTTTAAATGTATTTAATAATTTCCAAATTAGATGACAATTATTGTCTCAAAATATAAAATAGCATATCATTAAAAAAATAAAAAAAGACAATCCATTTAAAAATATATAGTATGTCAAATAATAATAATCATTCCAATGTTTAAATAAATGTAATACAAAAACTATTTCATCATATCTTATCAATTCCCCTAACAATACACCATCTCCGATTAAGACTTGTATTCAGACCAATTCACCTACCTCAAACGCAAGAATTGAAACATGAGACCCAACCGATCCTTTATATAGTCCCTTTGGTCCTTTATCTTTCCATATTAGCCCAGGGACCTCTAAGATTCACATGTGTTTCTTCAATCCATTTTTTGGTCGATTCTATGACACCAAAGTACGCTACACCTATTGCAAGAGATCCAGTTACGCCAGTTGCCTCCTCTCTATAAAAAAACAATAATCAAAAACTAATAGCAAGTGATATAATATTAAATGAATAAATGTTTGATTCGACTAAAGATTCCATCAATGACAGTCACGTGTGTTTCTCCTTCATTGCTCCAGGATTCTTTTCCACTTTCATTTAATTTACCAAGAATCCAAATGGTTGCAAATTAAATAAAACAAGATTATTAAAAAAAAAAGGTTTCTTATTTCTTTAATGGGTTACATAAAAGTCACCATTTTAGCTTTCATGGATTCATCTTCTAAGTTATCACAACTGTTATTAATACAAATAACATGTATAACAACCTACATAGTTTTATCTTCTATTTCAGGATGGTAATAAAATGGAGAATCGATTTGCTAAATGCATAGTAATACCATACATTTACAAACTCCCCTACAGAAAATTTAGCAAGCAAAAACAAACATTCCATGAAAATAAACTATCTATAGTCTTTTTCGTATTAGAAAGCACAAACCAAATGGAAAATTAAGAACGCTAACACTAAATCATCAAAAAAATCGTCAAACTAATTACAAAGTAACAATCGGATTTTGTAACAAATGAAAACAATTTCCAATCATAATCAATATTTGAAACCTAAAAAGTTTTAAAAAATAATATACTTATAAAGCAAATAAGTTATTACCAAGTTAGAGAGAGAGAGAGAGAGAGAGAGAGAGATCGGGTACATTGGAGACTCGCTGAGGCTTAGGCGACATCAATACTCACTCTAGTCTCCAGTAACGACCTGTACTCCGGCAAAGACAGCTGCACAATGGAGGGAAGATTTTAGGCGGCCAAGTCAGAGGAGTAATGAGAGAACGAGTGTTAATGAATAAGAAAGTGAGAATAAGAAATGATGTGTGTAAAGGACGAGATTTAATGAACCCTATAAACCTAAACATTTTGTAGAGCTGCAAAAAGATGAAAGGGAGATGCACAACCGCGAAATGTCATTAGGTTTTCTTCGGTAGATGATTGTACAGAAGAAGGAGGAGACGCATCATAGACATCAAAATGACGAATGGGAGATGATTAGAGAACAAGGCGCCGAGGTTTTTTAATATTTTCGGGATTTCAACCCCCCCCCCCCCCCCCCCGCTAGTTATAAAAAGATGGGAAACATGTGTCATTCCTCATGAAAACTTACAAAATGACATGCTTATACGACATACTTTTTTTGATAGGTACCTTCAATGTTGTTTTGTGACATTAATTTTAGGGCACACAAAAATGTGTCTCCTAAATGCTTCAAATTTTGGGAGAGCTGAACCCTTGCGTTGAAATAATCCACTAAAGAGGGGGTCCATAACATAGCCATAGTATATTTCCAATGCAATAAAGTTACGTAGTGTCTTTTTTCTTTCATAAAGGGGTATTTTCATGGGTTTCCCTTCGTATCGTGTTCATACCGTTGTATTGAATGGTCCCGGACGCTTGCTTTCTGTTCATATAATGCATACAACTTTGGTTGCTGGTTGGGCCGTTTCTATGGCCCTGTATGAATTAGCAGTTTTTGATCCTTCTGACTCTGTTCTTGATCCAATAATGTGGAGACAGCAGATGTTCGTTACATTCTTCATGACTCGTTTAGGAATAACCAATTCATGGGGTGGTTGGAGTATCACGGGGAGTTTTATGTATCATAAATCAGTGTGTGTCATGGTTCGCATGCCATTAAAGGGCTGTTTTTTAGTAGTGATAGTACTTTTTAATCTTTTTAGTACAACTTACACCTAAAGTTACCGAGAAGTCTTTCGTTGTAGCAACTCCGTAATAGGAGCCCTTTCCTTTGTCTTCATAGCGACAATGTGGTTGAAAGAAAGATCAGGCTCCTCAACTCACAATATCCCAGGTGGAAAATAATCAACCAATCTTCTGCCACCTAAACTTAATCTTTGTTAACCACATCTCTCTATAGGCCTTCCTTCTTTCCAACTATCTTTCCAAGTATTTGGAAACCAATTGAAGCTTTACATAGATTCAACTTCTGTAGCATGATTGCCTTGGAAAACATGTCTACTAGATTCTTAGTACCAAGGATCTTCTTCGGGTTCCGAGTCCAATGGCTTATTGATTGTTTGATAAACTGTTACTTCATCTACACATATTTTGTTCTATCATGAATGATTAGATTCTTTGAAAGGTGAAATGCACTATGGTTTTAATAAAGTAGGACACAGTCTTTTTTTTGCCCAAATATATGAATATTTTCAACCAAATAAGTTCTAAGGATAATTTTTTCAATTTCCATTCATTATGCTTCTATGGTTAATAGATGAATACTCTTTCCAAAGTGTGGATATCCAACTGATGGTTATACCTGCAATGGTATACAAAAACCCTGTTATGGTTTTCCCTAAATATCTAGAACATCTCTTATCTACATCACTGTTATGGTTTTCCCTAAATATCTAGAACATCTCTTATCTACATCACAGAAGCCTTCTAAGACTAGTTTCTTTCTTCTGAAAGGTAAGGTAACCACATAAGTGCTTTTCAAATAGCATAACGACCACTTCATCCCTTCCTAATTTTTTTCTTGTATTTGACATAAACCTGCTACTGCCTCCCACTACATTACAATTTAAGATCTAGTGCATAACGTATCATAAATGAAGTTACAGTTAACTAAGGCATACGAGACTTTAGCCATTTCTTCCACATACAATGTTTCCTATCGAAAACAATGATAGACCACTAGGATCATTTTTTGTTGTTAATTCTGCACATAATGAAGTTTGTATGTAGTGTCGAAAAAAAAGGATTTTAGAAATTATAATGTTTTTACTAATAACTTTCGATTTTGACCAACTAAACTATATAATTAGATATGAACGAAAAAGATATTTCAATTATTGTAGTGTGCTGTTAGACAATGCGTTTTTAAAGTGTACATGGAATCTTATACTTGTGTATTTATTTGTATTTTCAATTTGAATGTTTACAATGAATCAAAGAATAAATAATCATGAAGATCAGAAATCGATCAATAAAGAATAAAAAATATGGATATCAAGTTAGTAAGCAGGCTTAAAGGAATCTAGAGGTCTTGCATTCCGCTGAAATACCATTGGGAAACCGTTTGCGGTCGTTGCAGTAGTTGTAGATCATGTGCTTGGTTTGCACCCATCGGATCCTATTTCGGCCAGCTGCATCAAGTCCTTGGGTACTCCATGACTGGTTATCATTTATTGAGCTTGTAGATACTGAATTGGGACCAACTTTTTTGGCATTGGCATTGAATTTCCTGTATAACGCGGTGAAAGGCGCATTAGTCCAGTCGGTCTTCACACGCCCACCTTGGGTTGCCCAGTCATCCGCGTTCCACAGGCTGGCATAAACCCTCATGGGTTGGCTCTTGGGAAATGGGACTCCAGCAGCATCATTGTTATTGAACACCCTTACTGGTATGTTATCTATCAAGAAACTGAAGAGACAAAGAGCTTTATATAGGAACAGCAGAAAAACATGAGAAAGGAAGAGAACCAATTAATGTTTATGTTGGATGCGTGACTTACATAATTCTTAGACTGTTCCATACGATGGTATAGGTGTGGAAGGCTGCGGTAGGGTCAAACCAAAGGTGGAACTGCTGTTCTTTGTTTCCTTTCCCTTGTGAATACACATTGGTGTGAATTGTGTAAGGGTTTCCCGTGGAGTTGCCCAAGAACTCGAAGTCGATCTCATCGTGACCCGCACCTTGTGATGACAACTAATGTGATTTAATACAAAGACATGGTTATTATCAGCCTTTAAAAGATTAATACAAATGAGTGATCACAATATATATATATAATTCAGATATGAAATTCAAGATTGGAACCGATCGATGGTACTCACGTAGAATGTGGTGACGGTGCCAGCAGAATTGCCTGGTACTAGTTTGAGTTGCATGTCGAACCTTCCAAACAGGTACTCGTGCTTCGACTGGAAACCCGATCCAGAGTATTGGTCGAGTGAAAGTGAAAGATCCTGACCTCCATTCAGAATTTTAGCACGTTCACCCCCAAAAGTGATGTCCATGTCATCGTAAAAACTCCCTGCTGATACTGCTACTATTAGAATTGATATTGAAAGAACAACTGCACAAAGATTAGAGTTCGACTTTGCCATTATTGTTTGTATGGAGAGAGAGAGAGAGAGAGAGAGAGAGAGAGATGTTATGTTTGTGAGAAGTAGTACTGATATCGTTTATATAGAGAGGTGTGGCTGCGTTGACAGTTTTCAATAGGAACCATCCTTGTTACTGAAGGATGTCATGATGGCTAATGGATGCACCAATATCTATTGACGCGTGCTAACTAACATTATTCTTCTGGACAAGGGCAGGAGCGGTGGGTTTTTTTTTTCTATACGTCTGGCAAATCAAAAGTAGCAAATTTGTCATATTTGGACCGGTGGTTGACATCATACCTAATATAAATTTGTTTTAATTGTTAATAAGGGAAAATAAAATCCTTAAAACTAATTAAAACTAAAACTAATTATATATCTGTCGGTAAAGGGAACCATCAGCACCGGCGGACTACCAACTGATTAACGATTTAATACATATCGTCGACAAATATATATGAAATCTCGTTAAATTATCAACGTTTTGCCCATTTCGGTGTTAAAACTTATTGATGATACAACTGTATGCAAATTCCCCTAACATCTTCCTTTTCATTTAGTTTTATTACCAAATTCGTCCAATTTATCCAAAAGATTGGTTTCCCTCTCCCTCCTCGGCTTCCCCTTTAAATGAAAACATCACTTGTACGGAATGGAGATTTATATGAAATGGATCAAACTCAACTCTATGTACATTGAATAGAAAAATATGGGAAGGATAGCTACAATATGTTGTTTGAGATTATTTATTTTTGGTTCATTCAGAACATTATTATTATATCATGCACAATTATATTTCTTAACCATCACATTCTTAAAGTTGATTAAAAGTCGGCAAATATTGATTTCTTCGGAGTGGTTGGGATCTTGATTGAGTTCTTGAAATTTAATAGGGAAAGTAAATTTGTGATAGGCTTGAACAAGTACATAGATGTTATAATTTACTGTAGGTGTGAAACCGAAGATGACGTTTGAGGACGAGGACACTCCTTAAAGAGGGTAACTAAGAAATTTACCATTATTTGTTTTATAGGGAATAACAGCAGTTAAAACAATTTGTCTTAGTCATAACCTTGTAATGTTGATAATTGAATATTTATATATGTTATAGATTTTTTTTTTCTTAATTTAACGGATTCATTGAAAGAAATCAACAAAAAAATAGTATCATCAATGGGATGAACATTTATCTACCATGCGAACATAATGGATATCTACACGAGGATTGAAATTATCGTAACAAAACATTACATTAGTCTGAAAACAACATGATATTTAGTGTCAAACCAAAATATAGTAGTTACATATGTCTCATATATATAAATATATACCTATATATCCATTAGTGAAGGGAACCAATAATGATAGACTTCTAATTGATCAACGATTTAGTAAAGATCATAAACAAAGATATATAAAATCTCGCTAATATAGCAAATTTGTACCTGTTTAGGTGTTAACACTTATATGTTGATGTCTATTTGAGCCCAATATGCAATTATTGTATTTCGTTTTAGTTTTCATATTTGCTCGCATGTTCTATAACAAAGTTAAAATTCTAGACTATAGTTTTAACACAAATAGTACTTGTTTATCTTTTTAGTACAACTTACACCTAAAGTTATTATGAAGTCTTTCCTTGAAGCCACTCCGCAACAGGAGTCCATGCTTTGTCTCTATAGCGACCATGAAATGGAAAGGAACACCAGACTCCTCAAGTAACAATCTCATCGACAAACACATATGAAATCTCACTAAATTTCCAACTTTTTTACCTATTTCGGTGGTAACACTTAATGATGATAAAACCGGATGCAAATTCCCCCAAAGATCTTCTTTTCATTAAGTTTCATTACTAAATTCAATCAATTAATCTAAAATTGTGATTTCCCTCTCCTTCCTCGGTTTTCCCTTTAAATGAAAGCATCACTTGTACGAATAAGAGATTTATAAGAAATGGATCAAATGCAACTCTACTTGTATTAAATAAAGAAATATAGGAAGGAAACCTACAATTTGTTTTTCAAGATTATTTATTCTTAATTCATTATACTTTATCCATTATTATATTATGTACAATTATATTTTTAGCAATCACATTCTTAATGTTAATTAAAAGTTATCATAAAAAGAAAAGGTTGGGATCTTGACTGATTTCTTGAAATTTGGAAGGGAATGTAAATTCATCATAGGATTGATGTTGTGACTGCAATTTACTATAGGTGTGAAATTGAAGATGTCGTTTGAGGACGAGGAACCTCTTTAAAGAGGCTACATAAGAAATTACCATTTAATGGTGATAACTGAATATTTATATTTGTTATAGTTTTTTTCTTAAATTTAACGGATTTATTGAAAAAAACCAAGAAAAAAATGGTATCATGAATGGGATGAACATGTATCTACCAGTGAACATAACACATATTTACACGAGAGATTGAAACTATAGTAACAAAACATTAGATTAGTCTCAAAACAACATGATATTTAGTTTCAAACCGACATCTAATAGTTATGCATGTCTCAAATGTATAAATACATACAAGCATTATTAGCTATTCAACGTTGGCTTCCAGTTCATTAAGGATTTAATACAAATCATCGACAAATATATATGAAATCTTCCTGATTTAGCACATTTTTACCCATTTTCGTGTTAAAACTTATATGTTGCAGTCTATTTGAGCCTAATATGCAATTATTGTATTTTTATTAAGTTTTCATTTGTGCTTGCATCTTCTGTAACAAAGTTAAAATTCTGGACCTTAATTTTTAGATAAATACACTAATAGAAAAATATCCTTTAATGACAAGAATTGTGTGTCATAGAAGGATACATATGACACGCAAGTGCGTGTCAATGAAGGGCCTATCATAAAGGAAGACCGCACGCATTTATGTTTCGTAACCTTACGACGCGCATTTACGACACACAATGCGTATCATTAAAGCTCGTGTCATAAAGAAAGACAATTTTAAAGGTTTTAAAAAAATATTTATTTAAATGGATTTAATAATTTCCAAATTATATGACAATTATTGTCTCAAAATATAAAATAGCATATCATTAAAAAAAAAAAGACAATCCATTTAAAAAGATATAGTATGTCAAATAATAATAATCATTCCAATGTTTAAATAAATGTAATACAAAAACTATTTCATCATATCTTATCAATTCCCCTAACAATACACCATCTCCGATTAAGACTTGTATTCAGACCAATTCACCTACCTCAAACGCAACAATTGAAACATGAGACCCAACCGATCCTTTATATAGTCCCTTTGGTCCTTTATCTTTCCATATTAGCCTAGGGACCTCTAAGATTCACATGTGTTTCTTCAATCCATTTTTTGGTCGATTCGATGACACCAAAGTATGCTACACCTATTGCAAGAGATCCAGTTACCCCAGTTGCCTCCTCTCTATAAAAAAAACAATACTCAAAAACTAATAGCAAGTGATATAATATTAAATGAATAAATGTTTGATTCGACTAGAGATTCCATCAATGACAGTCACGTGTGTTTCTCCTTCATTGCTCCAAGATTCTTTTCCACTTTCATTTAATTTACCAAGAGTCCAAATGGTTGCAAATTAAATAAAACAAGATTATTAAAAAAAAAAAGGTTTCTTATTTCTTTAAGGGGTTACATAAAAGTCACCATTTTAGCTTTCATGGATTCATCTTCTAAGTTATCACAACTTTTATTAATACAAATAACATGTATAACAACCTACATAGTTTTATCTTCTATTTCAGGATGGTAATAAAATGGAGAATCGATTTGCTAAATGCATAGTAATACCATACATTTACAAACTCCCCTACAGAAAATTTAGCAAGCAAAAGCAAACATTCCATGAAAATAAACTATCTATAATCTTTTTCGTATTAGAAAGCACAAACCAAAAGGAAAATTAAGAACGCTAACACTAAATCATCAAAAAAAAATCGTCAATCTAATTACAAAGTAACAATTGGATTTTGTAACAAATGAAAACAATTTCCAATCATAATCAATATTTCAAACCTAAAAAGTTTAAAAAAATAATATACTTATAAAGTGAATAAGTTATTACCAAGTTAGAGAGAGAGAGAGAGAGAGAGAGAGAGAGAGAGAGAAAGAGAGAGAGAGAGAGAAAGATCCGGTACATTGGAGGCGCGCTGAGGCTTAGGCGACATCAATGTTCACTCTAGTCTCCAGTAACGACCTGGGCAAAGACAGCTGCACAATGGAGGAAAGATTTTAGGCGGCCAAGTCACAGGAGTCATGAGAGAACGAGTGTTAATGAATAAGAAAGAGAGAATAAGAAATGATGTGTGTAAAGGACGAGATTTAATGAACCCTATAAACCTAAACATTTTGTAGAGCTGCAAAAAGAAGAAAGGGAGATGCACAACCGCGAAATGTCATTGGGTTTTCTTCGGATGATGTTTGTACAGAAGAAGGAGGAGACGCATCATAGACATCAAAATGACGAATGGGAGATGATTAGAGAACAAGGCGCCGAGGTTTTTTAATATTTTCGGGTTTTCAACCCCCCCCCCCCCCCCCCCCGCTAGTTATAAAAGGATGGGAAACGTGTGTCATTCCTCATGAAAACTTACAAAATGACATGCTTATACGACATACTTTTTTTTGATAGGTACCCTCAATGTTGTTTTGTGACATTAATTTTAGGGCACGCAAAAATTTGTCTCCTAAATGCTTCAAATTTTGGGAGAGCTGAACCCTTGCGTTGAAATAATCCACTAAAGAGGGGTCCATAACATAGCCATAGTATATTTCCAATGCAATAAAGTTATGTAGTGTCTTTTTTCTTTCATCAAGGGGTATTTTCATGGGTTTGCCTTCGTATCGTGTTCATACCGTTGTATTGAATGATCCCGGACGCTTGCTTTCTTTTCATATAATGCATACAGCTTTGGTTGCTGGTTGGGCCGGTTCTATGGCCCTGTATGAATTAGCAGTTTTTGATCCTTCTGACCCTGTTCTTGATCCAATGTGGAGACAACATATGTTCGTTACACCCTTCATGACTCGTTTGGGAATAACCAATTCATCGGGTGGTTGGAGTATCACGGGGAGTTTTATGTATCATAAATCATTGTGTGCCATGGTTCGCATGCCATTAAAGTGCTGTTTTTTAGTAGTGATAGTACTTTTTAATCTTTTTAGTACAACTTACACCTAAAGTTACCGAGAAGTCTTTCGTTGTAGCAACTAAGTAATAGGAGCCCTTTCCTTTGTCTTCATAGCGACAATGTGGTTGAAAGAAAGATCAGGCTCCTCAACTCACAATATCCCAGGTGGAAAATAATCAACCAATCTTCTGCCACCTAAACTTAATCTTTGTTAACCACATCTCTGTATAGGCCTTCCTTCTTTCCAACTATCTTTCCAAGTATCTAGAAACCAATTGACGCTTTACATAGATTCAACTTATGTATCATGATTGCCTTGGAAAACATGTCTACTAGATTCTTAGTACCAAGGATCTTCTTTGGGTTCCGAGTCCAATGGCTAATTGATTGTTTGATAAACCGTTACTTCATCTACACATAATTTGTTCTATCATGAATGATTAGATTCTTTGAAAGGTGAAATGCACTATGGTTTTAATAAAGTAGGACACAGTCTTTTTTTGCCCAAATATATGAAAATTTACAACCAAATAAGTTCTAAGGATAATTTTTTCAATTTCCATTCATTATGCTTCTATGGTTAATAGATGAATACTCTTTCCAAAGTGTGGATATCCAACTGATGGTTATACCCGCAATGGTATACAAAAACCCTGTTATGGTTTTCCCTAAATATCTAGAACATCTCTTATCTACATCACTGAAGCCTTCTAAGACTAGTTTCTTTCTTCTGAAAGGTAAGGTAACCACATAAGTGCTTTTCAAATAGCATAACGACCACTTCATCCCTTCCTAATTTTTTTCTTGTATTTGACATAAACCTGCTACTGCCTCCCACTACATTACAATTTAAGATCTAGTGCATAACGTATCATACATGAAGTTACAATTAACTAAGGCATACGAGACTTTAGCCATTTCTTCCACATACAATGTTTCCTATCGAAAACAATGATAGACCTCTAGGATCATTTTTTGTTGTTAATTCTACACATAATGAAGTTTGTATGTAGTGTCGAAAAAAAAAGGATTTTAGAAATTATAATGTTTTTACTAATGACTTTCGATTTTGACCAACTAAACTATATAATTAGATATGAACGAAAAAGATATTTCAATTATTGTAGTGTGCTGTTAGACAATGCGTTTTTAAAGTGTACATGGAATCTTATACTTGTGTATTTATTTGTATTTTCAATTTGAATGTTTACAATGAATCAAAGAATAAATAATCATGAAGATCAGAAATCGATCAATAAAGAATAAAAAATATGGATATCAAGTTAGTAAGCAGGCTTAAAGGAATCTAGAGGTCTTGCATTCCGCTGAAATACCATTGGGAAACCGTTTGCGGTCGTTGCAGTAGTTGTAGATCATGTGCTTGGTTTGCACCCATCGGATCCTATTTCGGCCAGCTGCATCAAGTCCTTGGGTACTCCATGACTGGTTATCATTTATTGAGCTTGTAGATACTGAATTGGGACCAACTTTTTTGGCATTGGCATTGAATTTCCTGTATAACGCGGTGAAAGGCGCATTAGTCCAGTCGGTCTTCACACGCCCACCTTGGGTTGCCCAGTCATCCGCGTTCCACAGGCTGGCATAAACCCTCATGGGTTGGCTCTTGGGAAATGGGACTCCAGCAGCATCATTGTTATTGAACACCCTTACTGGTATGTTATCTATTAAGAAACTGCAGAGACAAAGAGCTTTATATAGGAACAGCAGAAAAACATGAGAAAGGAAGAGAACCAATTAATGTTTATGTTGGATGCGTGACTTACATAATTCTTAGACTGTTCCATACGATGGTATAGGTGTGGAAGGCTGCGGTAGGGTCAAACCAAAGGTGGAACTGCTGTTCTTTGTTTCCTTTCCCTTGTGAATACACATTGGTGTGAATTGTGTAAGGGTTTCCCGTGGAGTTGCCCAAGAACTCGAAGTCGATCTCATCGTGACCCGCACCTTGTGATGACAACTAATGTGATTTAATACAAAGACATGGTTATTATCAGCCTTTAAAAGATTAATACAAATGAGTGATCACAATATATATATAATTCAGATATGAAATTCAAGATTGGAACCGATCGATGGTACTCACGTAGAATGTGGTGACGGTGCCAGCAGAATTGCCTGGTACTAGTTTGAGTTGCATGTCGAACCTTCCAAACAGGTACTCGTGCTTCGACTGGAAACCCGATCCAGAGTATTGGTCGAGTGAAAGTGAAAGATCCTGACCTCCATTCAGAATTTTAGCACGTTCACCCCCAAAACTGATGTCCATGTCATCGTAAAAACTCCCTGCTGATGCTGCTACTATTAGAATTGATATTAAAAGAACAACTGCACAAAGATTAGAGTTCGACTTTGCCATTATTGTTTGTATGGAGAGAGAGAGAGAGAGAGAGAGAGAGAGAGATGTTATGTTTGTGAGAAGTAGTACTGATATCGTTTATATAGAGAGGTGTGGCTACGTTGACAGTTTTCAATAGGAACCATCCTTGTTACTGAAGGATGTCATGATGGCTAATGGATGCACCAATATCTATTGACGCGTGCCAACTCACATTATTCTTGTGGACAAGGGCAGGAGCGGTGGGTTTTTTTTTTCTATACGTCTGGCAAATCAAAAGTAGCAAATTTGTCATATTTGGACCGGTGGTTGACATCATACCTAAAATAAAATTGTTTTAATTGTTAATAAGGGAAAATAAAATCCATAAAACTAATTAAAACTAAAACTAATTATATATCTGTCAGGTAAAGGGAACCATCAGCACCGGCGGACTACCAACTGATTAACGATTTAATACATATCGTCGACAAATATATATGAAATCTCGCTAAATTATCAACCTTTTGCCCATTTCGGTGTTAAAACTTATTGATGATACAACTGTACGCAAATTCCCCTAACATCTTCCTTTTCATTTAGTTTTATTACCAAATTCGACCAATTTATCCAAAAGATTTGTGTCCCTCTCCCTCCTCGGCTTCCCCTTTAAATGAAAACATCACTTGTACGGAATGGAGATTTATATGAAATGGATCAAACTCAACTCTATGTACATTGAATAGAAAAATATGGGAAGGATAGCTACAATATGTTGTTTGAGATTATTTATTTTTGGTTCATTCAGAACATTATTATTATATCATGTTCAATTATATTTCTTAACTATCACAATCTTAAAGTTGATTAAAAGTCGGCAAATATTGATTTCTTTGGAGTGGTTGGGATCTTGATTGAGTTCTTGAAATTTAATAGGGAAAGTAAATTTGTGATAGGCTTGAACAAGTACATAGATGTTATAATTTACTGTAGCGTGTGAAACCGAAGATGACGTTTGAGGACGAGGACACTCCTTAAAGAGGGTAACTAAGAAATTTACCATTATTTGTTTTTTTGAGTTCTCAAATGTGTTGCAATCTAAAATGCATGTTTATAGGGAAATAACATCAGTTAAAACAATTTGTCTTAGTCATAACCTTGTAATGTTGATAATTGAATATTTATATATGTTATAGATTTTTTTTCTTAATTTAACGGATTCATTGAAAGAAATCAAGAAAAAAAATGGTATCATGAATGGGATGAACATTTATCTACCATGCGAACATAATGGATATCTAAACGAGGATTGAAATTATCGTAACAAAACATTACATTAGTCTGAAAACAACATGATATTTAGTGTCAAACCGAAATCTAGTAGTTACATATGTCTTATATCTGTAAATATATACCTATATATCCATCAGTGAAGGGAACCAATAATGATAGACTTCTAATTGATCAACGATTTAGTAAAGATCATAAACAAAGATATATAAAATCCCGCTAATATAGCAAATTTGTACCTGTTTAGGTGTTAACACTTATATGTTGATGTCTATTTGAGCCCAATATGCAATTATTGTATTTCGTTTTAGTTTTCATATTTGCTCGCATGTTCTATAACAAAGTTAAAATTCTAGACTATAGTTTTAACACAAATAGTACTTGTTTATCTTTTTAGTACAACTTACACCTAAAGTTATTGTGAAGTCTTTCCTTGTAGCCACTCCGCAACAGGAGTCCATGCTTTGTCTCTATAGCGACCATGAAATGGAAAGGAACACCAGACTCCTCAAGTAACAACCTTATCGACAAACACATATGAAATCTCACTAAATTTCCAACTTTTTTACCTATTTCGGTGGTAACACTTAGTGATGATAAAACCGGATGCAAATTCCCCCAAAGATCTTCTTTTCATTAAGTTTCATTACTAAATTCAATCAATTAATCTAAAATTGTGATTTCCCTCTCCTTCCTCGGTTTTCCCTTTAAATGAAAGCATCACTTGTACGAATAAGAGATTTATAAGAAATGGATCAAATGCAACTCTACTTGTATTAAATAAAGAAATATAGGAAGGAAACCTACAATTTGTTTTTCAAGATTATTTATTCTTAGTTCATTATACTTTATCCATTATTATATTATGTACAATTATATTTTTAGCAATCACATTCTTAATGTTAATTAAAAGTTATCATAAAAAGAAAAGGTTGGGATCTTGACTGATTTCTTGAAATTTGGAAGGGAAAGTAAATTCATCATAGGATTGATGTTGTGACTGCAATTTACTAAAGGTGTGAAATTGAAGATGTCGTTTGAGGACGAGGAACCTCTTTAAAGAGGCTACATAAGAAATTACCATTTAATGGTGATAACTGAATATTTATATTTGTTATAGTTTTTTTCTTAAATTTAACGGATTTATTGAAAAAAACCAAGAAAAAAATGGTATCATGAATGGGATGAACATGTATCTACCAGTGAACATAACACATATTTACACGAGAGATTGAAACTATAGTAACAAAACATTAGATTAGTCTCAAAACAACATGATATTTAGTTTCAAACCGACATCTAATAGTTATTCATGTCTCAAATGTATAAATACATACAAGCATTATTAGCTATTCAACGTTGGCTTCCAGTTCATTAAGGATTTAATACAAATCATCGACAAATATATATGAAATCTTCCTGATTTAGCACATTTTTACCCATTTTGGTGTTAAAACTTATATGTTGCAGTCTATTTGAGCCTAATATGCAATTATTGTATTTTTATTAAGTTTTCATTTGTGCTTGCATCTTCTGTAACAATGTTAAAATTCTGGACCTTATTTTTTAGATAAATACACTAATAGAAAAATATCCTTTAATGACAAGAATTGCGTGTCATAGAAGGATACAAATGACACGCAAATGCGTGTCACTGAAGGGCCTATCATAAAGGAAGACCAAGCGCATTTATGTGTCGTAACCTTACGACACGCATTTACGACACACAATGCGTATCATTAAAGCTTGTGTCATAAAGAAAGACAATTTTAAAGGTTTTAAAAAAATATTTTTTTAAATGGATTTAATAATTTCCAAATTAGATGACAATTATTGTCTCAAAATATAAAATAGCATATCATTAAAAAAAAGACAATCCATTTAAAAATATATAGTATGTCAAATAATAATAATCATTCCAATGTTTAAATAAATGTAATACAAAAACTATTTCATCATATCTTATCAATTCCCCTAACAATACACCATCTCCGATTAAGACTTGTATTCAGACCAATTCACCTACCTCAAACGCAACAATTGAAACATGAGACCCAACCGATCCTTTATATAGTCCCTTTGGTCCTTTATCTTTCCATATTAGCCTAGGGACCTCTAAGATTCACATGTGTTTCTTCAATCCATTTTTTGGTCGATTCGATGACACCAAAGTATGCTACACCTATTGCAAGAGATCCAGTTACCCCAGTTGCCTCCTCTCTATAAAAAAAACAATACTCAAAAACTAATAGCAAGTGATATAATATTAAATGAATAAATGTTTGATTCGACTAGAGATTCCATCAATGACAGTCACGTGTGTTTCTCCTTCATTGCTCCAAGATTCTTTTCCATTTTCATTTAATTTACCAAGAGTCCAAATGGTTGCAAATTAAATAAAACAAGATTATTAAAAAAAAAAAAAGGTTTCTTATTTCTTTAAGGGGTTACATAAAAGTCACCATTTTAGCTTTCATGGATTCATCTTCTAAGTTATCACAACTTTTATTAATACAAATAACATGTATAACAACCTACATAGTTTTATCTTCTATTTCAGGATGGTAATAAAATGGAGAATCGATTTGCTAAATGCATAGTAATACCATACATTTACAAACTCCCCTACAGAAAATTTAGCAAGCAAAAGCAAACATTCCATGAAAATAAACTATCTATAATCTTTTTCGTATTAGAAAGCACAAACCAAAAGGAAAATTAAGAACGCTAACACTAAATCATCAAAAAAAATCGTCAATCTAATTACAAAGTAACAATTGGATTTTGTAACAAATGAAAACAATTTCCAATCATAATCAATATTTCAAACCTAAAAAGTTTAAAAAAATAATATACTTATAAAGTGAATAAGTTACTACCAAGTTAGAGAGAGAGAGAGAGATTCGGTACATTGGAGGCTCGCTGAGGCTTAGGCGACATCAATGTTCACTCTAGTCTCCAGTAACGACCTGGGCAAAGACAGCTGCACAATGGAGGAAAGATTTTAGGCGGCCAAGTCACAGGAGTCATGAGAGAACGAGTGTTAATGAATAAGAAAGAGAGAATAAGAAATGATGTGTGTAAAGGACGAGATTTAATGAACCCTATAAACCTAAACATTTTGTAGAGCTGCAAAAAGAAGAAAGGGAGATGTACAACCGCGAAATGTCATTGGGTTTTCTTCGGATGATGTTTGTACAGAAGAAGGAGGAGACGCATCATAGACATCAAAATGACGAATGGGAGATGATTAGAGAACAAGACGCCGAGGTTTTTTAATATTTTCGGGTTTTCAACCCCCCCCCCCCCCCCGCTAGTTATAAAAGGATGGGAAACGTGTGTCATTCCTCATGAAAACTTACAAAATGACATGCTTATACGACATACTTTTTTTTGATAGGTACCCTCAATGTTGTTTTGTGACATTAATTTTAGGTCACGCAAAAATTTGTCTCCTAAATGCTTCAAATTTTGGGAGAGCTGAACCCTTGCGTTGAAATAATCCACTAAAGAGGGGGTCCATAACATAGCCATAGTATATTTCCAATGCAATAAAGTTATGTAGTGTCTTTTTTCTTTCATCAAGGGGTATTTTCATGGGTTTGCCTTCGTATCGTGTTCATACCGTTGTATTGAATGATCCCGGACGCTTGCTTTCTTTGCATATAATGCATACAGCTTTGGTTGCTGGTTGGGCCGGTTCTATGGCCCTGTATGAATTAGCAGTTTTTGATCCTTCTGACCCTGTTCTTGATCCAATGTGGAGACAACATATGTTCGTTACACCCTTCATGACTCGTTTGGGAATAACCAATTCATCGGGTGGTTGGAGTATCACGGGGAGTTTTATGTATCATAAATCATTGTGTGCCATGGTTCGCATGCCATTAAAGGGCTGTTTTTTTTGTAGTGATAGTACTTTTTAATCTTTTTAGTACAACTTACAACTAAAGTTACCGAGAAGTCTTTCGTTGTAGCAACTCCGTAATAGGAGCCCTTTCCTTTGTCTTCATAGCGACAATGTGGTTGAAAGAAAGATCAGGCTCCTCAACTCACAATATCCCAGGTGGAAAATAATCAACCAATCTTCTGCCACCTAAACTTAATCTTTGTTAACCACATCTCTGTATAGGCCTTCCTTCTTTCCAACTATCTTTCCAAGTATCTAGAAACCAATTGACGCTTTACATAGATTCAACTTCTGTATCATGATTGCCTTGGAAAACATGTCTACTAGATTCTTAGTACCAAGGATCTTCTTTGGGTTCCGAGTCCAATGGCTAATTGATTGTTTGATAAACCGTTACTTCATCTACACATACTTTGTTCTATCATGAATGATTAGATTCTTTGAAAGGTGAAATGCACTATGGTTTTAATAAAGTACGACACAGTCTTTTTTTGCCCAAATATATGAAAATTTTCAACCACCTAAAGTTATTGTGAAGTCTTTCCTTGTAGCCACTCCGCAACAGGAGTCCATGCTTTGTCTCTATAGCGACCATCAAATGGAAAGGAACACCAGACTCCTCAAGTAACAACCTTATCGACAAACACATATGAAATCTCACTAAATTTCCAACTTTTTTACCTATTTCGGTGGTAACACTTAGTGATGATAAAACCGGATGCAAATTCCCCCAAAGATCTTCTTTTCATTAAGTTTCATTTCTAAATTCAATCAATTAGTCTAAAATTGTGATTTCCCTCTCCTTCCTCGGTTTTCCCTTTAAATGAAAGCATCACTTGTACGAATAAGAGATTTATAAGAAATGGATCAAATGCAACTCTACTTGTATTAAATAAAGAAATATAGGAAGGAAACCTACAATTTGTTTTTCAAGATTATTTATTCTTAATTCATTATACTTTATCCATTATTATATTATGTACAATTATATTTTTAGCAATCACATTCTTAATGTTAATTAAAAGTTATCATAAAAAGAAAAGGTTGGGATCTTGACTGATTTCTTGAAATTTGGAAGGGAAAGTAAATTCATCATAGGATTGATGTTGTGACTGCAATTTACTAAAGGTGTGAAATTGAAGATGTCGTTTGAGGACGAGGAACCTCTTTAAAGAGGCTACATAAGAAATTACCATTTAATGGTGATAACTGAATATTTATATTTGTTATAGTTTTTTTCTTAAATTTAACGGATTTATTGAAAAAAACCAAGAAAAAAATGGTATCATGAATGGGATGAACATGTATCTACCAGTGAACATAACACATATTTACACGAGAGATTGAAACTATAGTAACAAAACATTAGATTAGTCTCAAAACAACATGATATTTAGTTTCAAACCGACATCTAATAGTTATTCATGTCTCAAATGTATAAATACATACAAGCATTATTAGCTATTCAACGTTGGCTTCCAGTTCATTAAGGATTTAATACAAATCATCGACAAATATATATGAAATCTTCCTGATTTAGCACATTTTTACCCATTTTGGTGTTAAAACTTATATGTTGCAGTCTATTTGAGCCTAATATGCAATTATTGTATTTTTATTAAGTTTTCATTTGTGCTTGCATCTTCTGTAACAAAGTTAAAATTCTAGACCTTAATTTTTAGATAAATACACTAATAGAAAAATATCCTTTAATGACAAGAATTGCGTGTCATAGAAGGATACATATGACACGCAAATGCGTGTCAGTGAAGGGCCTATCATAAAAGAAGACCGCACGCATTTATGTGTCGTAACCTTACAACGTGCATTTACAACACACAATGCGTATCATTAAAGCTCGTGTCATAAAGAAAGACAATTTTAAAGGTTTTACAAAAATATTTTTTTAAATGTATTTAATAATTTCCAAATTAGATGACAATTATTGTCTCAAAATATAAAATAGCATATCATTAAAAAAATAAAAAAAGACAATCCATTTAAAAATATATAGTATGTCAAATAATAATAATCATTCCAATGTTTAAATAAATGTAATACAAAAACTATTTCATCATATCTTATCAATTCCCCTAACAATACACCATCTCCGATTAAGACTTGTATTCAGACCAATTCACCTACCTCAAACGCAAGAATTGAAACATGAGACCCAACCGATCCTTTATATAGTCCCTTTGGTCCTTTATCTTTCCATATTAGCCCAGGGACCTCTAAGATTCACATGTGTTTCTTCAATCCATTTTTTGGTCGATTCTATGACACCAAAGTATGCTACACCTATTGCAAGAGATCCAGTTACGCCAGTTGCCTCCTCTCTATAAAAAAACAATAATCAAAAACTAATAGCAAGTGATATAATATTAAATGAATAAATGTTTGATTCGACTAAAGATTCCATCAATGACAGTCACGTGTGTTTCTCCTTCATTGCTCCAGGATTCTTTTCCACTTTCATTTAATTTACCAAGAATCCAAATGGTTGCAAATTAAATAAAACAAGATTATTAAAAAAAAAAGGTTTCTTATTTCTTTAATGGGTTACATAAAAGTCACCATTTTAGCTTTCATGGATTCATCTTCTAAGTTATCACAACTGTTATTAATACAAATAACATGTATAACAACCTACATAGTTTTATCTTCTATTTCAGGATGGTAATAAAATGGAGAATCGATTTGCTAAATGCATAGTAATACCATACATTTACAAACTCCCCTACAGAAAATTTAGCAAGCAAAAACAAACATTCCATGAAAATAAACTATCTATAGTCTTTTTCGTATTAGAAAGCACAAACCAAATGGAAAATTAAGAACGCTAACACTAAATCATCAAAAAAATCGTCAAACTAATTACAAAGTAACAATCGGATTTTGTAACAAATGAAAACAATTTCCAATCATAATCAATATTTGAAACCTAAAAAGTTTTAAAAAATAATATACTTATAAAGCAAATAAGTTATTACCAAGTTAGAGAGAGAGAGAGAGAGAGAGAGAGAGAGAGAGAGAGATCGGGTACATTGGAGACTCGCTGAGGCTTAGGCGACATCAATACTCACTCTAGTCTCCAGTAACGACCTGTACTCCGGCAAAGACAGCTGCACAATGGAGGGAAGATTTTAGGCGGCCAAGTCAGAGGAGTAATGAGAGAACGAGTGTTAATGAATAAGAAAGTGAGAATAAGAAATGATGTGTGTAAAGGACGAGATTTAATGAACCCTATAAACCTAAACATTTTGTAGAGCTGCAAAAAGATGAAAGGGAGATGCACAACCGCGAAATGTCATTAGGTTTTCTTCGGTAGATGATTGTACAGAAGAAGGAGGAGACGCATCATAGACATCAAAATGACGAATGGGAGATGATTAGAGAACAAGGCGCCGAGGTTTTTTAATATTTTCGGGATTTCAACCCCCCCCCCCCCCCCCGCTAGTTATAAAAAGATGGGAAACATGTGTCATTCCTCATGAAAACTTACAAAATGACATGCTTATACGACATACTTTTTTTGATAGGTACCTTCAATGTTGTTTTGTGACATTAATTTTAGGGCACACAAAAATGTGTCTCCTAAATGCTTCAAATTTTGGGAGAGCTGAACCCTTGCGTTGAAATAATCCACTAAAGAGGGGGTCCATAACATAGCCATAGTATATTTCCAATGCAATAAAGTTACGTAGTGTCTTTTTTCTTTCATAAAGGGGTATTTTCATGGGTTTCCCTTCGTATCGTGTTCATACCGTTGTATTGAATGGTCCCGGACGCTTGCTTTCTGTTCATATAATGCATACAACTTTGGTTGCTGGTTGGGCCGTTTCTATGGCCCTGTATGAATTAGCAGTTTTTGATCCTTCTGACTCTGTTCTTGATCCAATAATGTGGAGACAGCAGATGTTCGTTACATTCTTCATGACTCGTTTAGGAATAACCAATTCATGGGGTGGTTGGAGTATCACGGGGAGTTTTATGTATCATAAATCAGTGTGTGTCATGGTTCGCATGCCATTAAAGGGCTGTTTTTTAGTAGTGATAGTACTTTTTAATCTTTTTAGTACAACTTACACCTAAAGTTACCGAGAAGTCTTTCGTTGTAGCAACTCCGTAATAGGAGCCCTTTCCTTTGTCTTCATAGCGACAATGTGGTTGAAAGAAAGATCAGGCTCCTCAACTCACAATATCCCAGGTGGAAAATAATCAACCAATCTTCTGCCACCTAAACTTAATCTTTGTTAACCACATCTCTCTATAGGCCTTCCTTCTTTCCAACTATCTTTCCAAGTATTTGGAAACCAATTGAAGCTTTACATAGATTCAACTTCTGTAGCATGATTGCCTTGGAAAACATGTCTACTAGATTCTTAGTACCAAGGGTCTTCTTCGGGTTCCGAGTCCAATGGCTTATTGATTGTTTGATAAACTGTTACTTCATCTACACATATTTTGTTCTATCATGAATGATTAGATTCTTTGAAAGGTGAAATGCACTATGGTTTTAATAAAGTAGGACACAGTCTTTTTTTTGCCCAAATATATGAATATTTTCAACCAAATAAGTTCTAAGGATAATTTTTTCAATTTCCATTCATTATGCTTCTATGGTTAATAGATGAATACTCTTTCCAAAGTGTGGATATCCAACTGATGGTTATACCTGCAATGGTATACAAAAACCCTGTTATGGTTTTCCCTAAATATCTAGAACATCTCTTATCTACATCACTGTTATGGTTTTCCCTAAATATCTAGAACATCTCTTATCTACATCACAGAAGCCTTCTAAGACTAGTTTCTTTCTTCTGAAAGGTAAGGTAACCACATAAGTGCTTTTCAAATAGCATAACGACCACTTCATCCCTTCCTAATTTTTTTCTTGTATTTGACATAAACCTGCTACTGCCTCCCACTACATTACAATTTAAGATCTAGTGCATAACGTATCATAAATGAAGTTACAGTTAACTAAGGCATACGAGACTTTAGCCATTTCTTCCACATACAATGTTTCCTATCGAAAACAATGATAGACCACTAGGATCATTTTTTGTTGTTAATTCTGCACATAATGAAGTTTGTATGTAGTGTCGAAAAAAAAGGATTTTAGAAATTATAATGTTTTTACTAATAACTTTCGATTTTGACCAACTAAACTATGTAATTAGATATGAACGAAAAAGATATTTCAATTATTGTAGTGTGCTGTTAGACAATGCGTTTTTAAAGTGTACATGGAATCTTATACTTGTGTATTTATTTGTATTTTCAATTTGAATGTTTACAATGAATCAAAGAATAAATAATCATGAAGATCAGAAATCGATCAATAAAGAATAAAAAATATGGATATCAAGTTAGTAAGCAGGCTTAAAGGAATCTAGAGGTCTTGCATTCCGCTGAAATACCATTGGGAAACCGTTTGCGGTCGTTGCAGTAGTTGTAGATCATGTGCTTGGTTTGCACCCATCGGATCCTATTTCGGCCAGCTGCATCAAGTCCTTGGGTACTCCATGACTGGTTATCATTTATTGAGCTTGTAGATACTGAATTGGGACCAACTTTTTTGGCATTGGCATTGAATTTCCTGTATAACGCGGTGAAAGGCGCATTAGTCCAGTCGGTCTTCACACGCCCACCTTGGGTTGCCCAGTCATCCGCGTTCCACAGGCTGGCATAAACCCTCATGGGTTGGCTCTTGGGAAATGGGACTCCAGCAGCATCATTGTTATTGAACACCCTTACTGGTATGTTATCTATCAAGAAACTGAAGAGACAAAGAGCTTTATATAGGAACAGCAGAAAAACATGAGAAAGGAAGAGAACCAATTAATGTTTATGTTGGATGCGTGACTTACATAATTCTTAGACTGTTCCATACGATGGTATAGGTGTGGAAGGCTGCGGTAGGGTCAAACCAAAGGTGGAACTGCTGTTCTTTGTTTCCTTTCCCTTGTGAATACACATTGGTGTGAATTGTGTAAGGGTTTCCCGTGGAGTTGCCCAAGAACTCGAAGTCGATCTCATCGTGACCCGCACCTTGTGATGACAACTAATGTGATTTAATACAAAGACATGGTTATTATCAGCCTTTAAAAGATTAATACAAATGAGTGATCACAATATATATATATAATTCAGATATGAAATTCAAGATTGGAACCGATCGATGGTACTCACGTAGAATGTGGTGACGGTGCCAGCAGAATTGCCTGGTACTAGTTTGAGTTGCATGTCGAACCTTCCAAACAGGTACTCGTGCTTCGACTGGAAACCCGATCCAGAGTATTGGTCGAGTGAAAGTGAAAGATCCTGACCTCCATTCAGAATTTTAGCACGTTCACCCCCAAAAGTGATGTCCATGTCATCGTAAAAACTCCCTGCTGATACTGCTACTATTAGAATTGATATTGAAAGAACAACTGCACAAAGATTAGAGTTCGACTTTGCCATTATTGTTTGTATGGAGAGAGAGAGAGAGAGAGAGAGAGAGAGAGAGAGAGAGATGTTATGTTTGTGAGAAGTAGTACTGATATCGTTTATATAGAGAGGTGTGGCTGCGTTGACAGTTTTCAATAGGAACCATCCTTGTTACTGAAGGATGTCATGATGGCTAATGGATGCACCAATATCTATTGACGCGTGCTAACTAACATTATTCTTCTGGACAAGGGCAGGAGCGGTGGGTTTTTTTTTTCTATACGTCTGGCAAATCAAAAGTAGCAAATTTGTCATATTTGGACCGGTGGTTGACATCATACCTAATATAAATTTGTTTTAATTGTTAATAAGGGAAAATAAAATCCTTAAAACTAATTAAAACTAAAACTAATTATATATCTGTCAAATAATAATAATCATTCCAATGTTTAAATAAATGTAATACAAAAACTATTTCATCATATCTTATCAATTCCCCTAACAATACACCATCTCCGATTAAGACTTGTATTCAGACCAATTCACCTACCTCAAACGCAACAATTGAAACATGAGACCCAACCGATCCTTTATATAGTCCCTTTGGTCCTTTATCTTTCCATATTAGCCTAGGGACCTCTAAGATTCACATGTGTTTCTTCAATCCATTTTTTGGTCGATTCGATGACACCAAAGTATGCTACACCTATTGCAAGAGATCCAGTTACCCCAGTTGCCTCCTCTCTATAAAAAAAACAATACTCAAAAACTAATAGCAAGTGATATAATATTAAATGAATAAATGTTTGATTCGACTAGAGATTCCATCAATGACAGTCACGTGTGTTTCTCCTTCATTGCTCCAAGATTCTTTTCCACTTTCATTTAATTTACCAAGAGTCCAAATGGTTGCAAATTAAATAAAACAAGATTATTAAAAAAAAAAAGGTTTCTTATTTCTTTAAGGGGTTACATAAAAGTCACCATTTTAGCTTTCATGGATTCATCTTCTAAGTTATCACAACTTTTATTAATACAAATAACATGTATAACAACCTACATAGTTTTATCTTCTATTTCAGGATGGTAATAAAATGGAGAATCGATTTGCTAAATGCATAGTAATACCATACATTTACAAACTCCCCTACAGAAAATTTAGCAAGCAAAAGCAAACATTCCATGAAAATAAACTATCTATAATCTTTTTCGTATTAGAAAGCACAAACCAAAAGGAAAATTAAGAACGCTAACACTAAATCATCAAAAAAAAATCGTCAATCTAATTACAAAGTAACAATTGGATTTTGTAACAAATGAAAACAATTTCCAATCATAATCAATATTTCAAACCTAAAAAGTTTAAAAAAATAATATACTTATAAAGTGAATAAGTTATTACCAAGTTAGAGAGAGAGAGAGAGAGAGAGAGAGAGAGAGAAAGAGAGAGAGAGAGAAAGATCCGGTACATTGGAGGCGCGCTGAGGCTTAGGCGACATCAATGTTCACTCTAGTCTCCAGTAACGACCTGGGCAAAGACAGCTGCACAATGGAGGAAAGATTTTAGGCGGCCAAGTCACAGGAGTCATGAGAGAACGAGTGTTAATGAATAAGAAAGAGAGAATAAGAAATGATGTGTGTAAAGGACGAGATTTAATGAACCCTATAAACCTAAACATTTTGTAGAGCTGCAAAAAGAAGAAAGGGAGATGCACAACCGCGAAATGTCATTGGGTTTTCTTCGGATGATGTTTGTACAGAAGAAGGAGGAGACGCATCATAGACATCAAAATGACGAATGGGAGATGATTAGAGAACAAGGCGCCGAGGTTTTTTAATATTTTCGGGTTTTCAACCCCCCCCCCCCCCCCCCCGCTAGTTATAAAAGGATGGGAAACGTGTGTCATTCCTCATGAAAACTTACAAAATGACATGCTTATACGACATACTTTTTTTTGATAGGTACCCTCAATGTTGTTTTGTGACATTAATTTTAGGGCACGCAAAAATTTGTCTCCTAAATGCTTCAAATTTTGGGAGAGCTGAACCCTTGCGTTGAAATAATCCACTAAAGAGGGGTCCATAACATAGCCATAGTATATTTCCAATGCAATAAAGTTATGTAGTGTCTTTTTTCTTTCATCAAGGGGTATTTTCATGGGTTTGCCTTCGTATCGTGTTCATACCGTTGTATTGAATGATCCCGGACGCTTGCTTTCTTTTCATATAATGCATACAGCTTTGGTTGCTGGTTGGGCCGGTTCTATGGCCCTGTATGAATTAGCAGTTTTTGATCCTTCTGACCCTGTTCTTGATCCAATGTGGAGACAACATATGTTCGTTACACCCTTCATGACTCGTTTGGGAATAACCAATTCATCGGGTGGTTGGAGTATCACGGGGAGTTTTATGTATCATAAATCATTGTGTGCCATGGTTCGCATGCCATTAAAGTGCTGTTTTTTAGTAGTGATAGTACTTTTTAATCTTTTTAGTACAACTTACACCTAAAGTTACCGAGAAGTCTTTCGTTGTAGCAACTAAGTAATAGGAGCCCTTTCCTTTGTCTTCATAGCGACAATGTGGTTGAAAGAAAGATCAGGCTCCTCAACTCACAATATCCCAGGTGGAAAATAATCAACCAATCTTCTGCCACCTAAACTTAATCTTTGTTAACCACATCTCTGTATAGGCCTTCCTTCTTTCCAACTATCTTTCCAAGTATCTAGAAACCAATTGACGCTTTACATAGATTCAACTTATGTATCATGATTGCCTTGGAAAACATGTCTACTAGATTCTTAGTACCAAGGATCTTCTTTGGGTTCCGAGTCCAATGGCTAATTGATTGTTTGATAAACCGTTACTTCATCTACACATAATTTGTTCTATCATGAATGATTAGATTCTTTGAAAGGTGAAATGCACTATGGTTTTAATAAAGTAGGACACAGTCTTTTTTTGCCCAAATATATGAAAATTTACAACCAAATAAGTTCTAAGGATAATTTTTTCAATTTCCATTCATTATGCTTCTATGGTTAATAGATGAATACTCTTTCCAAAGTGTGGATATCCAACTGATGGTTATACCCGCAATGGTATACAAAAACCCTGTTATGGTTTTCCCTAAATATCTAGAACATCTCTTATCTACATCACTGAAGCCTTCTAAGACTAGTTTCTTTCTTCTGAAAGGTAAGGTAACCACATAAGTGCTTTTCAAATAGCATAACGACCACTTCATCCCTTCCTAATTTTTTTCTTGTATTTGACATAAACCTGCTACTGCCTCCCACTACATTACAATTTAAGATCTAGTGCATAACGTATCATACATGAAGTTACAATTAACTAAGGCATACGAGACTTTAGCCATTTCTTCCACATACAATGTTTCCTATCGAAAACAATGATAGACCTCTAGGATCATTTTTTGTTGTTAATTCTACACATAATGAAGTTTGTATGTAGTGTCGAAAAAAAAAGGATTTTAGAAATTATAATGTTTTTACTAATGACTTTCGATTTTGACCAACTAAACTATATAATTAGATATGAACGAAAAAGATATTTCAATTATTGTAGTGTGCTGTTAGACAATGCGTTTTTAAAGTGTACATGGAATCTTATACTTGTGTATTTATTTGTATTTTCAATTTGAATGTTTACAATGAATCAAAGAATAAATAATCATGAAGATCAGAAATCGATCAATAAAGAATAAAAAATATGGATATCAAGTTAGTAAGCAGGCTTAAAGGAATCTAGAGGTCTTGCATTCCGCTGAAATACCATTGGGAAACCGTTTGCGGTCGTTGCAGTAGTTGTAGATCATGTGCTTGGTTTGCACCCATCGGATCCTATTTCGGCCAGCTGCATCAAGTCCTTGGGTACTCCATGACTGGTTATCATTTATTGAGCTTGTAGATACTGAATTGGGACCAACTTTTTTGGCATTGGCATTGAATTTCCTGTATAACGCGGTGAAAGGCGCATTAGTCCAGTCGGTCTTCACACGCCCACCTTGGGTTGCCCAGTCATCCGCGTTCCACAGGCTGGCATAAACCCTCATGGGTTGGCTCTTGGGAAATGGGACTCCAGCAGCATCATTGTTATTGAACACCCTTACTGGTATGTTATCTATTAAGAAACTGCAGAGACAAAGAGCTTTATATAGGAACAGCAGAAAAACATGAGAAAGGAAGAGAACCAATTAATGTTTATGTTGGATGCGTGACTTACATAATTCTTAGACTGTTCCATACGATGGTATAGGTGTGGAAGGCTGCGGTAGGGTCAAACCAAAGGTGGAACTGCTGTTCTTTGTTTCCTTTCCCTTGTGAATACACATTGGTGTGAATTGTGTAAGGGTTTCCCGTGGAGTTGCCCAAGAACTCGAAGTCGATCTCATCGTGACCCGCACCTTGTGATGACAACTAATGTGATTTAATACAAAGACATGGTTATTATCAGCCTTTAAAAGATTAATACAAATGAGTGATCACAATATATATATAATTCAGATATGAAATTCAAGATTGGAACCGATCGATGGTACTCACGTAGAATGTGGTGACGGTGCCAGCAGAATTGCCTGGTACTAGTTTGAGTTGCATGTCGAACCTTCCAAACAGGTACTCGTGCTTCGACTGGAAACCCGATCCAGAGTATTGGTCGAGTGAAAGTGAAAGATCCTGACCTCCATTCAGAATTTTAGCACGTTCACCCCCAAAACTGATGTCCATGTCATCGTAAAAACTCCCTGCTGATGCTGCTACTATTAGAATTGATATTAAAAGAACAACTGCACAAAGATTAGAGTTCGACTTTGCCATTATTGTTTGTATGGAGAGAGAGAGAGAGAGAGAGAGAGAGAGAGAGATGTTATGTTTGTGAGAAGTAGTACTGATATCGTTTATATAGAGAGGTGTGGCTACGTTGACAGTTTTCAATAGGAACCATCCTTGTTACTGAAGGATGTCATGATGGCTAATGGATGCACCAATATCTATTGACGCGTGCCAACTCACATTATTCTTGTGGACAAGGGCAGGAGCGGTGGGTTTTTTTTTTCTATACGTCTGGCAAATCAAAAGTAGCAAATTTGTCATATTTGGACCGGTGGTTGACATCATACCTAAAATAAAATTGTTTTAATTGTTAATAAGGGAAAATAAAATCCATAAAACTAATTAAAACTAAAACTAATTATATATCTGTCAGGTAAAGGGAACCATCAGCACCGGCGGACTACCAACTGATTAACGATTTAATACATATCGTCGACAAATATATATGAAATCTCGCTAAATTATCAACCTTTTGCCCATTTCGGTGTTAAAACTTATTGATGATACAACTGTACGCAAATTCCCCTAACATCTTCCTTTTCATTTAGTTTTATTACCAAATTCGACCAATTTATCCAAAAGATTTGTGTCCCTCTCCCTCCTCGGCTTCCCCTTTAAATGAAAACATCACTTGTACGGAATGGAGATTTATATGAAATGGATCAAACTCAACTCTATGTACATTGAATAGAAAAATATGGGAAGGATAGCTACAATATGTTGTTTGAGATTATTTATTTTTGGTTCATTCAGAACATTATTATTATATCATGTTCAATTATATTTCTTAACTATCACAATCTTAAAGTTGATTAAAAGTCGGCAAATATTGATTTCTTTGGAGTGGTTGGGATCTTGATTGAGTTCTTGAAATTTAATAGGGAAAGTAAATTTGTGATAGGCTTGAACAAGTACATAGATGTTATAATTTACTGTAGCGTGTGAAACCGAAGATGACGTTTGAGGACGAGGACACTCCTTAAAGAGGGTAACTAAGAAATTTACCATTATTTGTTTTTTTGAGTTCTCAAATGTGTTGCAATCTAAAATGCATGTTTATAGGGAAATAACATCAGTTAAAACAATTTGTCTTAGTCATAACCTTGTAATGTTGATAATTGAATATTTATATATGTTATAGATTTTTTTTCTTAATTTAACGGATTCATTGAAAGAAATCAAGAAAAAAAATGGTATCATGAATGGGATGAACATTTATCTACCATGCGAACATAATGGATATCTAAACGAGGATTGAAATTATCGTAACAAAACATTACATTAGTCTGAAAACAACATGATATTTAGTGTCAAACCGAAATCTAGTAGTTACATATGTCTTATATCTGTAAATATATACCTATATATCCATCAGTGAAGGGAACCAATAATGATAGACTTCTAATTGATCAACGATTTAGTAAAGATCATAAACAAAGATATATAAAATCCCGCTAATATAGCAAATTTGTACCTGTTTAGGTGTTAACACTTATATGTTGATGTCTATTTGAGCCCAATATGCAATTATTGTATTTCGTTTTAGTTTTCATATTTGCTCGCATGTTCTATAACAAAGTTAAAATTCTAGACTATAGTTTTAACACAAATAGTACTTGTTTATCTTTTTAGTACAACTTACACCTAAAGTTATTGTGAAGTCTTTCCTTGTAGCCACTCCGCAACAGGAGTCCATGCTTTGTCTCTATAGCGACCATGAAATGGAAAGGAACACCAGACTCCTCAAGTAACAACCTTATCGACAAACACATATGAAATCTCACTAAATTTCCAACTTTTTTACCTATTTCGGTGGTAACACTTAGTGATGATAAAACCGGATGCAAATTCCCCCAAAGATCTTCTTTTCATTAAGTTTCATTACTAAATTCAATCAATTAATCTAAAATTGTGATTTCCCTCTCCTTCCTCGGTTTTCCCTTTAAATGAAAGCATCACTTGTACGAATAAGAGATTTATAAGAAATGGATCAAATGCAACTCTACTTGTATTAAATAAAGAAATATAGGAAGGAAACCTACAATTTGTTTTTCAAGATTATTTATTCTTAATTCATTATACTTTATCCATTATTATATTATGTACAATTATATTTTTAGCAATCACATTCTTAATGTTAATTAAAAGTTATCATAAAAAGAAAAGGTTGGGATCTTGACTGATTTCTTGAAATTTGGAAGGGAAAGTAAATTCATCATAGGATTGATGTTGTGACTGCAATTTACTAAAGGTGTGAAATTGAAGATGTCGTTTGAGGACGAGGAACCTCTTTAAAGAGGCTACATAAGAAATTACCATTTAATGGTGATAACTGAATATTTATATTTGTTATAGTTTTTTTCTTAAATTTAACGGATTTATTGAAAAAAACCAAGAAAAAAATGGTATCATGAATGGGATGAACATGTATCTACCAGTGAACATAACACATATTTACACGAGAGATTGAAACTATAGTAACAAAACATTAGATTAGTCTCAAAACAACATGATATTTAGTTTCAAACCGACATCTAATAGTTATTCATGTCTCAAATGTATAAATACATACAAGCATTATTAGCTATTCAACGTTGGCTTCCAGTTCATTAAGGATTTAATACAAATCATCGACAAATATATATGAAATCTTCCTGATTTAGCACATTTTTACCCATTTTGGTGTTAAAACTTATATGTTGCAGTCTATTTGAGCCTAATATGCAATTATTGTATTTTTATTAAGTTTTCATTTGTGCTTGCATCTTCTGTAACAATGTTAAAATTCTGGACCTTATTTTTTAGATAAATACACTAATAGAAAAATATCCTTTAATGACAAGAATTGCGTGTCATAGAAGGATACAAATGACACGCAAATGCGTGTCACTGAAGGGCCTATCATAAAGGAAGACCAAGCGCATTTATGTGTCGTAACCTTACGACACGCATTTACGACACACAATGCGTATCATTAAAGCTTGTGTCATAAAGAAAGACAATTTTAAAGGTTTTAAAAAAATATTTTTTTAAATGGATTTAATAATTTCCAAATTAGATGACAATTATTGTCTCAAAATATAAAATAGCATATCATTAAAAAAAAGACAATCCATTTAAAAATATATAGTATGTCAAATAATAATAATCATTCCAATGTTTAAATAAATGTAATACAAAAACTATTTCATCATATCTTATCAATTCCCCTAACAATACACCATCTCCGATTAAGACTTGTATTCAGACCAATTCACCTACCTCAAACGCAACAATTGAAACATGAGACCCAACCGATCCTTTATATAGTCCCTTTGGTCCTTTATCTTTCCATATTAGCCTAGGGACCTCTAAGATTCACATGTGTTTCTTCAATCCATTTTTTGGTCGATTCAATGACACCAAAGTATGCTACACCTATTGCAAGAGATCCAGTTACCCCAGTTGCCTCCTCTCTATAAAAAAAACAATACTCAAAAACTAATAGCAAGTGATATAATATTAAATGAATAAATGTTTGATTCGACTAGAGATTCCATCAATGACAGTCACGTGTGTTTCTCCTTCATTGCTCCAAGATTCTTTTCCATTTTCATTTAATTTACCAAGAGTCCAAATGGTTGCAAATTAAATAAAACAAGATTATTAAAAAAAAAAAAGGTTTCTTATTTCTTTAAGGGGTTACATAAAAGTCACCATTTTAGCTTTCATGGATTCATCTTCTAAGTTATCACAACTTTTATTAATACAAATAACATGTATAACAACCTACATAGTTTTATCTTCTATTTCAGGATGGTAATAAAATGGAGAATCGATTTGCTAAATGCATAGTAATACCATACATTTACAAACTCCCCTACAGAAAATTTAGCAAGCAAAAGCAAACATTCCATGAAAATAAACTATCTATAATCTTTTTCGTATTAGAAAGCACAAACCAAAAGGAAAATTAAGAACGCTAACACTAAATCATCAAAAAAAATCGTCAATCTAATTACAAAGTAACAATTGGATTTTGTAACAAATGAAAACAATTTCCAATCATAATCAATATTTCAAACCTAAAAAGTTTAAAAAAATAATATACTTATAAAGTGAATAAGTTACTACCAAGTTAGAGAGAGAGAGAGAGATTCGGTACATTGGAGGCTCGCTGAGGCTTAGGCGACATCAATGTTCACTCTAGTCTCCAGTAACGACCTGGGCAAAGACAGCTGCACAATGGAGGAAAGATTTTAGGCGGCCAAGTCACAGGAGTCATGAGAGAACGAGTGTTAATGAATAAGAAAGAGAGAATAAGAAATGATGTGTGTAAAGGACGAGATTTAATGAACCCTATAAACCTAAACATTTTGTAGAGCTGCAAAAAGAAGAAAGGGAGATGTACAACCGCGAAATGTCATTGGGTTTTCTTCGGATGATGTTTGTACAGAAGAAGGAGGAGACGCATCATAGACATCAAAATGACGAATGGGAGATGATTAGAGAACAAGACGCCGAGGTTTTTTAATATTTTCGGGTTTTCAACCCCCCCCCCCCCCCCCCCCCCCCGCTAGTTATAAAAGGATGGGAAACGTGTGTCATTCCTCATGAAAACTTACAAAATGACATGCTTATACGACATACTTTTTTTTGATAGGTACCCTCAATGTTGTTTTGTGACATTAATTTTAGGTCACGCAAAAATTTGTCTCCTAAATGCTTCAAATTTTGGGAGAGCTGAACCCTTGCGTTGAAATAATCCACTAAAGAGGGGGTCCATAACATAGCCATAGTATATTTCCAATGCAATAAAGTTATGTAGTGTCTTTTTTCTTTCATCAAGGGGTATTTTCATGGGTTTGCCTTCGTATCGTGTTCATACCGTTGTATTGAATGATCCCGGACGCTTGCTTTCTTTGCATATAATGCATACAGCTTTGGTTGCTGGTTGGGCCGGTTCTATGGCCCTGTATGAATTAGCAGTTTTTGATCCTTCTGACCCTGTTCTTGATCCAATGTGGAGACAACATATGTTCGTTACACCCTTCATGACTCGTTTGGGAATAACCAATTCATCGGGTGGTTGGAGTATCACGGGGAGTTTTATGTATCATAAATCATTGTGTGCCATGGTTCGCATGCCATTAAAGGGCTGTTTTTTTTGTAGTGATAGTACTTTTTAATCTTTTTAGTACAACTTACAACTAAAGTTACCGAGAAGTCTTTCGTTGTAGCAACTCCGTAATAGGAGCCCTTTCCTTTGTCTTCATAGCGACAATGTGGTTGAAAGAAAGATCAGGCTCCTCAACTCACAATATCCCAGGTGGAAAATAATCAACCAATCTTCTGCCACCTAAACTTAATCTTTGTTAACCACATCTCTGTATAGGCCTTCCTTCTTTCCAACTATCTTTCCAAGTATCTAGAAACCAATTGACGCTTTACATAGATTCAACTTCTGTATCATGATTGCCTTGGAAAACATGTCTACTAGATTCTTAGTACCAAGGATCTTCTTTGGGTTCCGAGTCCAATGGCTAATTGATTGTTTGATAAACCGTTACTTCATCTACACATACTTTGTTCTATCATGAATGATTAGATTCTTTGAAAGGTGAAATGCACTATGGTTTTAATAAAGTACGACACAGTCTTTTTTTGCCCAAATATATGAAAATTTTCAACCACCTAAAGTTATTGTGAAGTCTTTCCTTGTAGCCACTCCGCAACAGGAGTCCATGCTTTGTCTCTATAGCGACCATCAAATGGAAAGGAACACCAGACTCCTCAAGTAACAACCTTATCGACAAACACATATGAAATCTCACTAAATTTCCAACTTTTTTACCTATTTCGGTGGTAACACTTAGTGATGATAAAACCGGATGCAAATTCCCCCAAAGATCTTCTTTTCATTAAGTTTCATTTCTAAATTCAATCAATTAGTCTAAAATTGTGATTTCCCTCTCCTTCCTCGGTTTTCCCTTTAAATGAAAGCATCACTTGTACGAATAAGAGATTTATAAGAAATGGATCAAATGCAACTCTACTTGTATTAAATAAAGAAATATAGGAAGGAAACCTACAATTTGTTTTTCAAGATTATTTATTCTTAATTCATTATACTTTATCCATTATTATATTATGTACAATTATATTTTTAGCAATCACATTCTTAATGTTAATTAAAAGTTATCATAAAAAGAAAAGGTTGGGATCTTGACTGATTTCTTGAAATTTGGAAGGGAAAGTAAATTCATCATAGGATTGATGTTGTGACTGCAATTTACTAAAGGTGTGAAATTGAAGATGTCGTTTGAGGACGAGGAACCTCTTTAAAGAGGCTACATAAGAAATTACCATTTAATGGTGATAACTGAATATTTATATTTGTTATAGTTTTTTTCTTAAATTTAACGGATTTATTGAAAAAAACCAAGAAAAAAATGGTATCATGAATGGGATGAACATGTATCTACCAGTGAACATAACACATATTTACACGAGAGATTGAAACTATAGTAACAAAACATTAGATTAGTCTCAAAACAACATGATATTTAGTTTCAAACCGACATCTAATAGTTATTCATGTCTCAAATGTATAAATACATACAAGCATTATTAGCTATTCAACGTTGGCTTCCAGTTCATTAAGGATTTAATACAAATCATCGACAAATATATATGAAATCTTCCTGATTTAGCACATTTTTACCCATTTTGGTGTTAAAACTTATATGTTGCAGTCTATTTGAGCCTAATATGCAATTATTGTATTTTTATTAAGTTTTCATTTGTGCTTGCATCTTTTGTAACAATGTTAAAATTCTGGACCTTATTTTTTAGATAAATACACTAATAGAAAAATATCCTTTAATGACAAGAATTGCGTGTCATAGAAGGATACATATGACACGCAAATGCGTGTCACTGAAGGGCCTATCATAAAGGAAGACCAAGCGCATTTATGTGTCGTAACCTTACGACACGCATTTACGACACACAATGCGTATCATTAAAGCTTGTGTCATAAAGAAAGACAATTTTAAAGGTTTTAAAAAAATATTTTTTTAAATGGATTTAATAATTTCCAAATTAGATGACAATTATTGTCTCAAAATATAAAATAGCATATCATTAAAAAAAAGACAATCCATTTAAAAATATATAGTATGTCAAATAATAATAATCATTCCAATGTTTAAATAAATGTAATACAAAAACTATTTCATCATATCTTATCAATTCCCCTAACAATACACCATCTCCGATTAAGACTTGTATTCAGACCAATTCACCTACCTCAAACGCAACAATTGAAACATGAGACCCAACCGATCCTTTATATAGTCCCTTTGGTCCTTTATCTTTCCATATTAGCCCAGGGACCTCTAAGATTCACATGTGTTTCTTCAATCCATTTTTTGGTCGATTCTATGACACCAAAGTATGCTACACCTATTGCAAGAGATCCAGTTACGCTAGTTGCCTCCTCTCTATAGAAAAAACAATACTCAAAAACTAATAGCAAGTGATATAATATTAAATGAATAAATGTTTGATTCGACTAGAGATTCCATCAATGACAGTCACACGTGTGTTTCTCCTTCATTGCTCCAGGATTCTTTTCCACTTTCATTTAATTTACCAAGAATCCAAATGGTTGCAAATTAAATAAAACAAGATTATTAAAAAAAAAAAGGTTTCTTATTTCTTTAATGGGTTACATAAAAGTCACCGTTTTAGCTTTCATGGATTCATCTTCTAAGTTATCACAACTGTTATTAATACAAAAACCATGTATAACAACCTACATAGTTTTATCTTCTATTTCAGGATGGTAATAAAATGGAGAATCGATTTGCTAAATGCACAGTAATACCATACATTTACAAACTCCCCTACAGAAAATTTAGCAAGCAAAAGCAAACATTCCATGAAAATAAACTATCTATAGTCTTTTTCGTATTAGAAAGCACAAACCTAAAGGAAAATTAAGAACGCTAACACTAAATCATCAATAAAAATCGTCAAACTAATTACAAAGTAACAATCGGATTTTGTAACAAATGAAAACAATTTCCAATCATAATCAATATTTCAAACCTAAAAAGATTCAAAAAATAATATACTTATAAAGCGAATAAGTTATTACCAAGTTAGAGAGAGAGAGAGAGAGAGAGAGAGAGATCGGGTACATTGGAGGCTTGCTGAGGCTTAGGTGACATCAATGTTCACTCTAGTCTCTAGTAACGACATGTACTCCGGCAAAGACAACTGCACAATGGAGGGAAGATTTTAGGCGGCCAAGTCAGAGGAGTCATGAGAGAACGAGTGTTAATGAATAAGAAAGAGAGAATAAGAAATGATGTGTGTAAAGGACGAGATTTAATGAACCCTATAAACCTAAACATTTTGTAGAGCTGCAAAAAGATGAAAGAGAGATGCACAACCGCGAAATGTCATTAGGTTTCTTCGGTAGATGATTGTATAGAAGAAGGAGGAGACGCATCATAGACATCAAAATGACGAATGGGAGATGATTAGAGAACAAGGCGCCGAGGTTTTTTAATATTTTCGGGATTTCAACCCCCCCCCCCCCTACTAATTATTAAAGGATGGGAAATGTGTGTCATTCTTCATGAAAACTTACAAAATGACATGCTTATACGACATGCTTTTTTTTATAGGTACCCTCCATGTTTTTTTGTGACATTAATTTTAGGGCACGCAAAAATGTGTCTCCTAAATGCTTCAAATTTTGGGAGAGCTGAACCCTTGCATTAAAATAATCCACTAAAGAGGGGGTCCATAACATAGCCATAGTATATTTCCAATGCAATAAAGTTACGTAGTGTCATTTTTCTTTCATAAAGGGGTATTTCCATGGGTTTGCCTTCGTATTGTGTCCATACCGTTGTATTGAATGATTCGGACGCTTGCTTTCTGTTCATATAATGCATACAGCTTTGGTCGCTGGTTGGGCCGGTTCTATGGCCCAGTATGAATTAGCAGTTTTTGATCCTTCTGACCCTGTTCTTGATCCAATGTGGAGACAGCGTATGTTCGTTATACCCTTCATGACTCGTTTAGGAATAACCAATTTATGGGGTGGTTGGAGTATCATGGGGACTTTTATGTATCATAAATCAGTGTGTGTTATGGTTCGCGTGACATTAAAGGGCTGTTTTTTTAGTAGTGATAGTACTTTTTAATCTTTTTAGTACAACTTACAACTAAAGTTACCGAGAAGTCTTTCGTTGTAGCAACTCCGTAATAGGAGCCCTTTCCTTTGTCTTCATAGCGACAATGTGGTTGAAAGAAAGATCAGGCTCCTCAACTCACAATATCCCAGGTGGAAAATAATCAACCAATCTTCTGCCACCTAAACTTAATCTTTGTTAACCACATCTCTCTATAGGCCTTCCTTCTTTCCTACTATCTTTCCAAGTATTTGGAAACCAATTGAAGCTTTACATAGATTCAACTTCTGTAGCATGATTGCCTTGGAAAACATGTCTACTAGATTCTTAGTACCAAGGATCTTCTTCGGGTTCCGAGTCCAATGGCTTATTGATTGTTTGATAAACCGTTACTTTATCTACACATATTTTGTTCTATCATGAATGATTAGATTCTTTGAAAGGTGAAATGCACTGTGCTTTTAATAAAGTAGGACACAGTCTTTTTTTTGCCCAAATATATGAAAATTTTCAACCAAATAAGTTCTAAGAATAATTTTTTCAATTTCCATTCATTATGCTTCTATGGTTAATAGATGAATACTCTTTCCAAAGTGTACATGGATATCCAACTGATGGTTATACCCGCAATGGTATACAAAAACCCTGTTATGGTTTTCCCTAAATATCTAGAACCTCTCTTATCTACATCATTGAAGCCTTCTAAGACTAGTTTCTTTCTTCTGAAAGGTAAGGTAACCACATAAGTGCTTTTCAAATAGCATAACGACCACTTCATCCCTTCCTAATTTTTTTTCTTGTATTTGACAAAAACCTGCTACTGCCTCCCACTACATTACAATTTAAGATCTAGTGCATAACGTATCATACATGAAGTTACAATTAACTAAGGCGTACGAGACTTTAGTCATTTCTTCCACATACAATGTTTCCTATCGAAAACAATGATAGACCACTAGGATCATTTTTTGTTGTTAATTCTGCACATAATGAAGTTTGTATGTAGTGTCGAAAAAAAAGGATTTTAGAAATTATAATGTTTTTACTAATAACTTTCGATTTTGACCAACTAAACTATATAATTAGATATGAACGAAAAAGATATTTCAATTATTGTAGTGTGCTGTTAGACAATGCGTTTTTAAAGTGTACATGGAATCTTATACTTGTGTATTTATTTGTATTTTCAATTTGAATGTTTACAATGAATCAAAGAATAAATAATCATGAAGATCAGAAATCGATCAATAAAGAATAAAAAATATGGATGTCAAGTTAGTAAGCAGGCTTAAAGGAATCTAGAGGTCTTGCATTCCGCTGAAATACCATTGGGAAACCGTTTGCGGTCGTTGCAGTAGTTGTAGATCATGTGCTTGGTTTGCACCCATCGGATCCTATTTCGGCCAGCTGCATCAAGTCCTTGGGTACTCCATGACTGGTTATCATTTATTGAGCTTGTAGATACTGAATTGGGACCAACTTTTTTGGCATTGGCATTGAATTTCCTGTATAACGCGGTGAAAGGCGCATTAGTCCAGTCGGTCTTCACACGCCCACCTTGGGTTGCCCAGTCATCCGCGTTCCACAGGCTGGCATAAACCCTCATGGGTTGGCTCTTGGGAAATGGGACTCCAGCAGCATCATTGTTATTGAACACCCTTACTGGTATGTTATCTATTAAGAAACTGCAGAGACAAAGAGCTTTATATAGGAACAGCAGAAAAACATGAGAAAGGAAGAGAACCAATTAATGTTTATGTTGGATGCGTGACTTACATAATTCTTAGACTGTTCCATACGATGGTATAGGTGTGGAAGGCTGCGGTAGGGTCAAACCAAAGGTGGAACTGCTGTTCTTTGTTTCCTTTCCCTTGTGAATACACATTGGTGTGAATTGTGTAAGGGTTTCCCGTGGAGTTGCCCAAGAACTCGAAGTCGATCTCATCGTGACCCGCACCTTGTGATGACAACTAATGTGATTTAATACAAAGACATGGTTATTATCAGCCTTTAAAAGATTAATACAAATGAGTGATCACAATATATATATAATTCAGATATGAAATTCAAGATTGGAACCGATCGATGGTACTCACGTAGAATGTGGTGACGGTGCCAGCAGAATTGCCTGGTACTAGTTTGAGTTGCATGTCGAACCTTCCAAACAGGTACTCGTGCTTCGACTGGAAACCCGATCCAGAGTATTGGTCGAGTGAAAGTGAAAGATCCTGACCTCCATTCAGAATTTTAGCACGTTCACCCCCAAAACTGATGTCCATGTCATCGTAAAAACTCCCTGCTGATGCTGCTACTATTAGAATTGATATTAAAAGAACAACTGCACAAAGATTAGAGTTCGACTTTGCCATTATTGTTTGTATGGAGAGAGAGAGAGAGAGAGAGAGAGAGAGAGAGAGAGAGAGAGAGATGTTATGTTTGTGGGAAGTAGTACTGATATCGTTTATATATGTAGGTGTGGCTACGTTGACAATTTTCAACAGGAACCATCCTTCTTACTGAAGGATGTCATGGTGGCTAATGGATGCATCAACATCTATTAACGCGTGCCAACTCACATTATTCTTCTGGACATGGGCAGGAGCGGTGGGTTTTTTTTTTCTATACGCCTGGCAACTCAAAATTTGCAAATTTGTCATATTTGGACCGGTGGTTGACATCATACGTAAAATAAAATTGTTTCTATTGTTAATAAGTTGGGAAAATCAAATCTTTAAAAACGCATTTAAAACATTTATCAATCGAATTTAACACTATTAAAACTAATCCTCCTTAATAAATAAAGGTTATTTTTTTGCCACATGTCAATCTCTCATAAGTTTTGACACTTGTCATTTTGTGGTATTTTTGAAATAAATATTATTCAATAGTCAATTTTTGGTTTGTTTTATTTTTTAAAATTAAAGTAATATACTTATATATGTAAAGTATTAAATATCATATATATATATATATATATATATATATATATATATATATATATATATATATATATATATATATGATATTAAATTGCAATAAATATGTTTATTCCTTTCTTAGTTTAAAGTTGTACATTAAAAAATATTTTCTATTTACATTTTAATATAATGTTTATGTTTTTTTTAAATCAACCCGTGTACTACACGGGTCTCACACCTAGTTATATATATGTTGGTAAAGGGAACCATCAGCACCTACGGATTACCAACTAATTAACGATTTAATACATATACATATCGTCGATAAACATATGAAATCTCGCTAAATTATCAACGTTTTGCTCATTTCGGTGTTAACACTTATTGATGATACAATTGAACGCAAATTCCCCTAACATCTTCCTTTTCATTTAGTTTTATTACCAAATTCGTCCAATTTATCCAAAATATTTGTTTCCCTCTTCCTGTTCAGCTTCCCCTTTAAATGAAAGCATCACTTGTACGGAATGAGAGATTTATATGAAATGGATCATACTCAACTCTATGTACATTGAATAGAGAAATATGGGAAGGATAGCTACAATATGTTCTTTGAGATTATTTATTCTTGGTTCATTCAGAACTCTATTATTATATTGTGTACAATTATATTTTTTAACTATCACATTGTTAAAGTTGATTACATTAGTTTGAAAACAACATGATATTTAGTGTCAAACCGACATCTAGTAGTTACATATATATATATGTCTCAAATCTATAAATATATACCTATATATCCATTGGTGAAGGGAACCAATAATGATAGACTTCTAACTGATCAACGATTTAGTAAAGATCATAAACAAAGATATATAAAATCTTGCTAACATAGCAAATTTGTACCTGTTTAGGTGTTAGCACTTATAAGTTTAGGTGTTAACACTTATATGTTGATGTCTATTTGAGCCTAATATGCATTTATTGTATTTTGTTTTAGTTTTCAGATTTGCTCGCATCTTCTATAACAAAGTTAAAGTTCTAGACTATAGTTTTAACACAAATAGTACTTGTTTATCTTTTTAGTACAAGTTACACCTAAAGTTAATGTGAATTCTTTCCTTGTAGACACTCTGCAACATGAGCCCACGCTTTGTCTCTATAGCGATCAGCCATGAGGTCAAAACGAAGACCAGACTCCTCAACTAACAATCTCATCGACAAACACATATGAAATCTCACTAAATTTGCAACTTTTTTTACTATTTCGGTGTTAACACTTAATGATGATAAAACCGGATGCAAATTCCCCAAACATCTTTCTTTTCTTTAAGTTTCATTACCAAATTCGACCAATTAATCTAAAATTGTGATTTCCCTCTCCTTCCTCAGTTTTCCATTTAAATGAAAGCATCACTTGTATAAATAAGAGATTTACAAGAAATGGTCAAATACGTGCATTGAAGAAAGAAATATAGGAAGGAAACGTACAATCTGTTTTTTCGAGATTATTTATTCTTAATTCATTATACTCTATTCATTATTATATTATTTAAAATTATATTTTTAACAATCACATTCTTAATGTTAATTAAAAGTTGTCATAAAAAGAAAAGGTTGGGATCTTGATTGAGTTTTTGAATTTGGCAAGGGTTCTTAATGTTAATTAATGTTAATTAAAAGGCGGCGGGGTTTTTAATTTTTGAGGATTTCATCCCCCCCCCCCCCCTGCTAGTTATTAAAGGATGGAAAACGCACTTCTTTCTTTCGTGAAAAATTATAAAATGACAGGCTTGTACGACATGCTTTTTTGATTACGTGCCCTCCGTGTTTTTCTTTTTGTGACACTAATTTTAGGGCATGCAAAAATGTGTGTCCTAAATCCTTCATATTTTGGGAGAGTTGACATTATTTTTAGGGGAAACACTTTTACGTATCACAATACAAGAAAAACACATTTTTGCTACGGAAGGAATCCGTCGTGAAAAGTTGCAATTCCGTTGCAAAAGACGAATAGCGACGGAATTTGCAATGACCTATTTTCGTCCCTAAAAACGTCGTAGCGAGGGTTTGCAACAGAAAAGATAATTCCGTCACAAATGTGACAACATAATGAAATTCGTAGTAGGTGGTATTCCGTTGTTTATTCCGTAGTAGGATTCCATCGCACAATCCGTGGTAGTTATTCCATCACAAATTCTGTGGTGGCGATTCCCTAGCAAATTCCGTGGTGGTGACTCCCTAGCAAATTCCGTGGTGGTGATTCCCTAGCAAATTATGTGGTGATGAATCCCTAGCAAATTCGGTGGTGGTGATTCCCTAGTAATTTCGTGGTGGTCATTCCCTAGAAAAATCCATGGTGGCCATTCCCTAGTAAATTCTATGGTGGTGATTCCGTAGCAAATTTCGTCGTGCTGAATCCCTAGCAAATTTCGTGGTCATGAATCCCTAGTAAATTCCGTTTGATGACTTCCTAGCAAATTCTGTGGTCATGAATCCCTAGCAATTTTTGTGGTGTATATTATATACCATATTCCATATGGACCGATAGATAACTGATTTATAAATTATATCCAAATTATTTTGTAGTAATATATGAAAAACAAAAAAATCAAAACCATTATGTCATAAAATAATACAATAATTATTTATTACATGGAAAAAATTAAGAAAGTTGTTACTCTAAAATACATAATCTGCAAATAAACATATATCAACCTACTATTGTTGTTGTTGTGTAAAGACATTAATAAGATCCAATGTCGTTTGAAGTTGTTTTTCAAGATGCCCGACCCTTGCTTTGCTTTCCTCTTGTTGGGCGTTCATCATTTCTTTTAGCTCTTCATTTTCCTGTTTTTGTTTAGCAACAAGCTCCCTCGTTTCTTCTATTTTATCATTTTTTCCGGAATGTAACATACATCTGTTTTACCGTTCCTATTGGGAACCGCCTTTGCAAAAGAGCCTAATCCATAAAGTCTTTCTTTTTTTATCATGACCACCAACAACAGCATAAAATAGCTTTCCTCAAATTCAACACCTTCAGCTTCCAACTCTTCCCGTTTTTCTGTATAGGCCATCTACAAAATAAAAATATTATAAGTTAAAAGATATCAAATTTATGAATGATATTATGGAGTAGCTACAATATAAAAGTTTAACACTGAAATGAATATTACATGAATTTGTCTATCTTTTTCATTTGTGAAAGTGACTCCATCGTGATTCTTCGTGTGTGTATACAGGAACAATTCACTATGGGGTGGATTATGTACTAATTTCCTCTTCTGCATAAATACCATACAAAATATCAAATATACAAATAAACATCTATAAACATTGATACGATGTACCATTAAAAAAATTACCAAAATCAGAAGCTATCTTTAAATGACTTGCGGATCCAACGTTATGTGTTGGTTTTGCTACTCCATCAGCCACACCTTTACGCCTATTCTTCTTGTTCTGCTCATATTTTAGCTTATATTCTTTTGTATTCCATTTTAATTGCCAGGAGTTCCAGAATTCCTATGGAATATGAGTAGGTTTAAATACATGTTTGTTTCTTTTTGGGCTCCGCATGCTGAAGAGATATTGGCCATAACTTTGTGCCTCTTTCCTTGCCCAAGCATGCGTCACTAGCGAGTCTATTGTTTCATCCCAACAACATTTTTTCTACACATTAACAATACAAACATAACTTAAGTGTAAATGTTTACCAAACAAAATTTTATCACATATAGCTAATTACATGAAACTCCTCCCAATATAATTTGCGCATTTCTTTGCTTACTTGTCCCCAAACGTACCCTTTTAGATTTACCCTTTGTTTAAATGACTGACTAATAAAGTGTGCACAAGCACCCGGTGGCATTAGCCTGCAAGTAATCATGTGATGTGTTTAGTTATGAATTGATATGTCCGTGTAAACCAAAAGGTTATACATAGAAAAAATTGTAATTAAGATTTGATTGGTAACTCACATTTTTTTCCAAACATGAACTGTTAAACATCTATCTGGTCCACAATCTTCAGAAGAATTGTTTCACCTTCTACACTTTCCACTACATATTCATTCATGGTTGGTTGTGTTGGTGATGGGGTAGATTCTGGGATAGGTGTTGTTGATGGGGTATATTTTCGGGTAGGTGTTGGGATAGATGTATATGTTGAGGCTGTGGTAGTTCCTTTACTTAAGTAGGGTGTGGTAGTTACTGTAGTTGTAGAGAGGATGGTAGTGTAGATGCAGGTTTTGAGGTTGTGGTAGTAGATATAGGTGTTGATGATGTGGTAGGGGGTGTCGGTGTTGATGACGGCTTAGATGATATAGGTGTTGAAGTTTTGGTTATTGATGTAAGTATTAAGGATTGTATTGTTCCAGTTACTAAAGTTTTAGATGTATTTTCTAAGGGCGAAGTGGAAGTTGTAAGTGATGTCGAGTAAGTGGTAGTCATTGTTTATGTTAATGATATAGGTTTAGGGCTTTTGATGGTAGATGTTATAGGTGCTTTGGATGTGGTTGTTGGTATTGGGAAGTCGATTTCTTCATCTTGTAATTGTCTATTTACAGATTTTGCAGCTGATATCCTGTTGTGTTTCATAACCTGTGGTGCAATGAATTTAGTTGGCTTCACACCGGATGCTCCTTTTACTTTCGAGTTCAACATCTTTCTTGCTTAAAAATTAACAAAAAACTGTAGTCAACGTAGAAGTGGCTTATGGTGTCCATGGATGACATATGGGCCATTGGTCAACCGGTAAACATGGAAGTGGCTTATGGTGTCCATGGATGACATATGGGTCATTAGTCAACATGGTAGTGTCTTATGGTGTCTATGGCTGACATATGGATGACATATGGGTCATTGGTCAACATGGTAGTGGCTTATGGTGTATATGGATGACATATGGGACATTAGTCAACATGGTAGAGGCTTATCATGTATATGGATGACATATGGGCCATTGGTTAACATGGTAGTGGCTTTATGGTGTCCATGGATGACATATGGGATATTGGTCAACATGGTAGTGGCTTATGGTGTATATGGATGACATATGGGTCGTTGGTCAACATGGTAGTGGCTTATGGTGTATATGCATGACATATTGGTCATTGGTCATTGGTCATCATAGTAGTAGCTTATGGTGTATATGGATGACATATGGGCCATTGGTCAACATGGTAGTGGCTTATGGTGTCCATGGATGACATATGGATGACATATGAGCCATTGGTCAACATGGTAGTGCCTTATGGTGTATATGAATGACATATAGATCATTGGTCAACATAGTAGTGGCTTGTGGTGTATATGGATGATATATGGGTCATTGGTCAACATGGTAGTGGCTTATGGTGTCCATGGATGATAGATGGGCCATTGGTGAACATGGTAGTGTCTTATGGTGTTCATGGATGACACTTGGGTCATTGGTCAACATAGTAGTGGCTTATGGTGTATATGGATGACATATGGGTCATTGGTCACCGTGGTAGTGGCTTATGGTGTATATGTATGACATATGGGCCATTGGTCAACATGGTAGTGGCTTATGGTGTCCATCGATGACATATGGGCCATTGGTCAACATTGTAGTGGCTAATGGTGTATATGGATGACATATGGGTCATTGGTCAACATGGTAGTGGCTTATGGTGTATATGGATGACATATGGGTCATTGGTGAACATGGTATTGGCTTATGATATATATGGATGACATATGGGCCATTAGTCAACATGGCAGTGGCTTATGGTGTCCATGGATGACATTTAGGTTATTGGTCAACATGTTAGTGTCTTATGGTGTATATGGATGACATATGGGCCATTGGTCAACATGGTAGTGGCTTATGGTGTCCATGGATGACATTTGGGTCATTGGTCAACATGGTAGTGGCTTATGGTGTATATGGATGACATATCGGTCATTGGTCAACATGGTAGCGGCTTATGGTGTATATGGATGACATATGGTCCATTGATCAACATGGCAGTGGCTTATGGTGTCCATGGATGACATATGGATGACATTTGGGACATTGGTCAACATGGTAGTGGCTTATGGTGTATATGGATGACATATGGGTCATTAGTCACCATGGTAGTAGCTTATGGTGTATATGGATGACAGATGGGCCATTGGTCAACATGGTAGTGGCGTATGGTGTCCATGTTTGACATATGGGCCATTGGTCAACATGGTAGTGGCGTATGGTGTCCATGGATGACGTATGGATGACATTTGGTTCATTGGTCAACATAGTAGTGGCTTATGGTGTCCATGGATGACATATGGGTCATTGGTCAACATAGTAGTGGCTTATGGTGTCCATGGATAACATATGGGTTGCAATATTAATGAGCATAATATTATGGTTTTTTAATTAGAAGAAACAGAAGTTAATTTAGTTTAGCTCGCACACACGTCTTACTTCCTACCTGAAGTAGCAGGTTCAAATCCTACTTATGTCAGTAATTTTATTTAAATTCGTCCCTCTAAATTTAATCAATAATTTTATTTAGCTTCATCTTTTTAAATTTAAAATGTCAATTTATTTACAAAAATGCCAGTAGGTATTGACAAAAATACCCTAACCATTTACGTAGTAACCTTTGTATGTTAAAGGGCAATTATGTCAATTCATAGTCTAAACACTTAGGCGCCATAATTTGTAGTCAGACTTATCCCGTCATTTAAGTTTATCGGCAATTGATCATCTACATTCCATTCCCAACAATCAAAATTCTGGCACGTTGATCAATAAACCCTAAAATCGTTGTTGTTATATAATTTGAATTACACTAGACGCATTTCAACATAATGGCAGCGAGATGTTCATCAGAAAGAATGCAAACAAGACAACAATGAAAAAGAATTACTGCTTTGTTGTCGTACTTGATCGAAAAAATAGTAACTACGGTTGGAGGAAATTCACCAATCGATGCTTTTAAGTGCCAGTTAGTGTAAGTATGATGTGCATTACTTATATTATACTTATATACATATTTAATTTAGTGTTTAATAGATTAATTTTGTTGATTTGTGAATTATAGTTGCAAACTCTTTAGGGATTCTATAACATCAGACGCAATATATAAAATCATAGACACAAATCGATTAAGGTTTCGTCCATTAAGTATTCAACAATATGAAGTCATAAGCAAATGCAAAAAGTTGAACAACCCACACATACTCTTCAACGATGGAATGGTACTCTTCTTTTAAGCAATCGGATAATTAAGAATTCAATTAGTTTTTTATATTTGTATTTTTATAATTGTATGATTAATTATTGTATGTCAGGCGAAGTATTTTACGGTAGGGGAAGAACTAGCAGGGAAACAGTTGCTTCAAGATGCAGTTGATCATGGGCAGTTGGATGCTATCTTCATTCGGGGAATGATGTTGATGGCCGAAGGTATTGAAAGGAAGCAAGAAGCTCTGATCGTGTTAAATAATGCCTACGTTAATACTAGAAGAAGTTGGAATCTAAGGCATACCTGTAACAAGGTTCAAAACCACTTGGCAAGGAGATCAAAGCAGATAAAATTCCATGGCTTACATAGAAGCTGTGCAAAGCATCCTTATGTGAGCAGTTATGATTCAGCTTTTATGTATCAATGCAGTTGGTTGTTTGTGGGATGGATGTTTTGTTAAGTTTGCTAGGATGTTTGACATTAGTTTGGAGTAGTTACATATATGATTGTTGTTTGATTCACACAATTAGTGATGCATATTTTATGTTTATTTTGGTGTAATGGGAATACATATTTTTAACTTTATTAAATGTTAATATATATATATATATATATATATATATATATATATATATATATATATATATATATATGTTAGTTTTTATATGTATGTTATTTTTGTCTTTTTCATTTTACTAACTAAAAGTTCATTGTGACCTAGTTTTGATATAGATTTCAAGGGCACTTTGGTCTATTTGCAATCTCTAAAGTGAAGGCGCCATTTTTTCTATGGAAATAAAAAAAAAAATTAATCAAGTCGTTATTAAAAGGAAAATATTGTATATATAGAATTTATATTATAAGTAGATCTATATCTATATTTATTATGAATGTTATTTAAATTTATAATTACCCGTATACTACATGGGTTTTAACCTGGTACTGAATAATATCGACCCACTAATATGACCTAGTATCCATCCAACACATTGAAATCAAGGGTTGTCGAAGGTTCTTTAATCGATACACACTTTGTTTGAATATGTGTTCTGCAAGTGTCGATCTCAATTAAACCATTCTACTAATTTTCTAAGACTTTATCCAATAATAAAAGTTATTCAACCATTCAAATTAGAAAACTTTGAGGATTTGTTCAGCATTTGGTCATTAGCTTTGTGAAACAAGTCGTTGTTAAGGTACCTTTGCGATGTTTGTATGGTAACTATATATTTACTTCAAATGTCATATATGAATTCAAATCAACATTAATGAACATAAAATTAATATTGTGTTATTGAAATTTATACTTTACAAATTTAAGACAAAGAACAATTCAAGTAGAAAATGGATGTATGAAAGAAAAGATAATAGTAGTTGTATATCGCTTGTTTTCATACAAGGAGTGAAAATATTTATAGATTTTGCTACCACTCAACATAGGTTCATGGATGAAGATAAATCAAATGCCCATGCATAAAATGTCGTAACATACCATATACATAAGTTGATATTGTTAAACATCATTTGTACAACTTTGGTTTTGTTGACGAATATTGGTTTTGGGATAAACATGGCGAAACATCAATTGATGATGACAATACGTTTTTAGGGGTTGATGATTCAAACACAAATTTTAGAGAAGGTGCATGTTCTTATAGAGAAATGGTCATAGATACAATGGCTCCTGATTTAAATAATATTGATCCTGAAGAGGAGCCAAATGCACTAGATAAAAAAAATTCTTTAATATGCTAGATGCAGCCGATAAAGAATTATGGCCTGGATGTAAAAAAAAGTGACACAACTATCTGCTGTAGCTAGACTATTGAATTTAAAATCAGAGTATCTCATACCTGAGCATAGTTATGACACTATCTTCCAGTTGATAAATGATGTGTTACCAGAGGAGAATAATATGGTAGGTAGTTTATACGAGAGCAAAAAGTTAATACAAGCACTAGGTTTGCTCATGGAGATGATTGACTGATGCAGGTCTGGATGTATGATATATTGGAGTCAAGACAAAGATCTTTGTCGGTGCAAATTCTGCAATGCAGATAGGTACAAACGGTCAAAAAATTTGGCTAGATGTTCTCGCGTATCCTTCAAGAAAATCCATTACTTTCCTTTGACTCCAAGGTTGAAGAGACTATATGCTTCAGAAGCCACAGCCACTTCCATGCGATGGCACTCTGAGAATCATAGACATGATGCTGGAGTAATGTGTCATCCATCCGGTTCAAAAGCTTAGAAGCACTTTGACAAAAGTCATCCTTCATTTGCAGCAGAAGTACGTAATGTAAGATCAAGCCTAAGTACAGATGGGTTTGCACCACAAGAAGCATTTGGAAAGCAATATTCATCTTAGCATATTATTATAACACCTTATAACTTGCCAACTTCTATATGCATGAAAGAGCCTTACATGTTTTTGACTGCCCTTGTGACAGGACCGTCAAACCCTAAGCATAAAATAGATGTATTTTTGCAACCAATTGTTGCAGAGTTAGAGCAATTATGGGAAGAAGGCGTAGTAACATATGATATATCCTTAAAACAAAATTTCCATCTAAGAGCAGCTTTGATATGGAAAATAAGTGATTTTCTAGCATATGCAATGTTGTCCGGATGGCTACAGTAGGTAAGCTAGCATGTCCTCATTGTGGGAAACATACACAAGCATTCAGACTAGAGAATGGTAATAAGATGTCATGGTTTGACTGCCATAGAAGATTTCTACAGGTGAATCACCCATATAGAAAGGATAAAAATAAGTTCAAGAAGAATCGTGAAATGATAGAAGGTCCTCCTCCAAGTAAGAATGGTGAACAAAATTTAAGGAAGATTGAACAATTATGTTTGGTAAAAGTGGCTGAACTAAATGTTGATGATGTAAACATAATATGTGGCGCTCATGGTTGGAAAAAGAAAAGCATATTTTGGGATTTACCATATTGGAAAAAAATCTCATTAGACATAATTTTGATGTTACGCATATTGTGAAAATTTTATTTGAAACTTTTTTTACACTATAATGGATGTCAAAGGGAAGATGAAGAACAATGTAGCAGCCAGAAGAGATCTGAAGCTCTATTGTAGGAAGAGAAAAGGAGTCGAAGATAATGAAAGAGCATACTACACTCTGGAGCAAAATCAAAAGAAGGCCATATGCCAATGGGTGGAGAAATTGTGTTTCCCCGATGGTTATGTTTCTAATTTGGGGAGGTGTGTTGCTTTAACAGGGTGTAGACTATTCGGAATGAAAAGCCACGATTGTCATGTTTTTATGCAAAGATTGATGCCAATTGCATTCCGTGAGATGTTGCCAAAACAAGTGTGGGAAGCATTAACAGAGTTGAGTATTTTCTTCAAAACATTAACAGCAACAACAATCACAGCAAAAGACATGGAAATGATTGAAACCGAGATCCCAATAATACTATGTAAATTAGAGACCATCTTTGTCCCTGGTATTTTTTACTCCATGAAACATTTACCAGTACATTTTCCATACGAAGCAAAGATAGTCGGTCATGTCTAATATCGGTGGATGTATCCATTTGAAAGGTTTGTATCGTACATCATAATGTATGTTGCTATTTTGTACGCTGATTTAAATAATCTTCACCATAGGTATCTAAATCAATTGAAAAATGATGTGAAAAATAAAGCTCGAGTGGAATGGTCCGTTGTTAACGCATACTTGCTACGTGAAGCATCAATATTTTGCTCTCATTATTTCAATACTGGTGTCCCCACATGTAATAGAAAGTTGCCTCGAAATGATAATGGAGGAGGAGATGAGAAAGCGGATGCTAACCACGACAAGTTAGATATATTTTCATATCATGGGCGTCATTATGGAAGATTCACGAATAGAATGATGTCTGATGAGGAAGTACATGCTGCCCAAACTTACATACACCTTAACGAAGATAAAATCAAGCATTACATTAGGTACGTAACATTTGCATCAATTTTAATTATAATAATCATTTGTTGTGTAATTTCTATGAATTAATAACATTAACACGCATGATTTTGTTTATTACATTCATAGTAACTTCAAAATGTTATTCAAATTGTGATACAAAATATTTGAAGAAAATTTGAATGAACTTATAGGGGATATAAAGGAATAGGTCCTTGCAGCTGAAGTTGAGAAGAACTTTGCAGTATGGTTTCAAAACTATGTGGGTTTTATTCTTGTATTTTTTAAAAAAATCATTATTTTTTGTTATGGTTATAATTAACTCTAATTAAGTGTTTTACCATTTTTCATATAGGCACGTAAGATCCCGATAAACAACAAGTATATATCTGACCTTTCCAAAATGCCATTCAAAAAAGTGAAATTATATAGTGTATACTTTGCCAATGGTTACAAGTTTCACACAGAAACTCATAGTCTGAACAAATCAACAACCAATAGCGGATTGTGTGTTAGTAGCTAAGGAGGTGATTATTATGGTAAGGTAGAGGAAATTTTAGAAGTCGAGTACCCTGGTTACCCAATTAAAACCGCAGTTTTGTTTAAATGTCATTGGTACGATCCAACACCTAACATAGGAGTTAAGGTTCACAAACAATATAACTTGGTCGAGATAAATGTCAAAAGAAAATACAACAAGTTCGAACTATTTGTTTTAGCCATGCAAGCCACTCAAGGGTGTTACATTCCTTACCCAATTTTGAAAACAAACAACTCGGACTGGTGGGATGTATTTAAAGTTAAACCTCGTGGTTAGACCGATGAAAATCATCATCAGAAAGACGTTGCATTCCAAGAAGATGAAGTTGAATCAAATGAAATCATCATACCAAGTGTAGCCAATATAAACAATTATGATGATCACGAAATGTCAAGCAACGGTTTAGATAATGAAAATAATATTGATGAAGAAGGTGAAATTCATGAGGACGACAATGATGGTATTTCTGACAGCGTAGGTAGTTGTGAGTATAGTACATCGAGCAATGAAGAACAAGAGGAGGAAGAAGAAGAGGAGGAAGAAGATAATGACAAGATGCTTTCGTGTTTAATGTTTTTTTTTCAGATGAAGTTAATTTGTCATTTGGTTTAATATCATTACATAAATGAAAACTAGGAAGAAAGCCCAGGATTTGCCCCGGGATGTTTTTTGTGTTTTTTATGTCAAAATGTAAAACTATTGACTGTAAAGCCAAAGAGTATGAAAGTGGCTATAATTTTATTTTTGTTTTGTGTTTACATCATTTTTTTAAAAGGGCATTTTAGTCATTTTTGATTGCTATGTTGTTTGAGTAGGATGAAGTATACGTAAAACCCATGTTATTTTTTGTGATGAAGTATAGTTAATGTAATTAAAAATAAGTTTGTAATGAATTTGTTATTAAAGAAAATAATCTACATAGATTATATACTTTATCATGTCCGGTTAATGTAATTAAAAATAAGTTTGAAATGAATTCGTTGTTAATTATTTTTTATATACTATGTTTTCATGAAATTATACACAACTTGATTAGCACAACTGGCTTAACCGCGCCCTTTTCTAGCATAAGCATATGTTCGAGTCCGCTTGCCAACAATATCTACTTTATAATTCATTTTTACATTTTTTAGCCATTAGTTTATGACACATATTAACAATTCAAAAACATTTCATTCAAACCATATCTTACAAATTCCATTGATCATAATAATAATTCATCCATAGTATAAGAAGATTAATTAGGCATACAACATCCAAACAAATGCCGTCACAAATTAGCTACGTGTTTTGTTCGATGCCAAAACAAGCAAACGAAATCATATTCCATAGCAGAATTCCCTAGCAAATACCTACGGATGGTACTTCCATACCAATTCAACTATGAAATTGGTTTCCGTCACAAACTTCATTGCATAGTAACCACGATAATGAATTCCATAGCAGCAATACAACGGAAAGTGATTTGGTAACAAATGTCGTTGGAAAGTTGCTACAAATTTTTCTTCCATAGAACTCTCGGTAGCATAATACCAACGTATATGGAGTCAGTAGCATTTTCCCTAGCAAGTCCCATTCTCGCTACCAGAAATGAAATTTGTAGACAATGAGGTAGCAACATTGCTATGGAACGACATTTCACATCACGATCCATTGCAGATTAACAACGAAAATACATTCCATAGGGACCTTCCTAGCAAAATCACTTTTTTCTTGTAGTGTCATAAATAAGTGCGTGTCATGGTTCGCATGTCATTAAAGGGTTGTTTTCTAGTAGTGGTATTACTTTTTTATCTTTTAGTACAACTTACACCTAAAGTTACCGAGAAGTCTTTCATTATAGCAACTCCGTAATAGGAGCCCTTTCCTTTGTCTTCATAGCGACAATGTGGTTGAAAGAAAGATCAGGCTCCTCAACTCTCAATATCCCAGGTGGAAAATAATAGCCCAATCTTCTGCCACCTAAACTTAATCTTTGTTAACCACATCTCTCTATAGGCCTTCCTTCTTTCCAAGTATCTAGAAACCAATTGAAGCTTTACATGGATTCAACTTCTGTAGCATGATTGCCTTGGAAAACATGTCTACTAGATTCTTAGTACCAAGGATGTTCTTCGGGTTCCAAGTCCAATGGCTTATTGATTGTTTGATAAACCGTTACTTCATCTACACATATTTTGTTCTATCATGAATGATTAGATTCTTTGAAAGGTGAAATGCACTATGGTTTTAATAAAGTAGGACACAGTCTTTTTTGTGCCCAAATCTAAGATGAAAATTTTCAACCAGATAAGTTCTAAGTACAATTTTTTCAATTTCCATTCAGTAAGCTTCTATGGTTAATAGATGGATACTCTTTCCAAAGTTTGGATATCCAACTGATGGTTATACCCACAATGGTATACAAAAACACTATTATGGTAAGGTAACCACATAAGTTTCTTTCTTCTAAAGGTAAGGTAACCACATAAGTGCTTTTCAAGTAGCATAACAGACGCTTCATCCCTTCCTAATTACTTTTCTTGTATTTGACACTACATTACAATTAATGGTCTAGTGCATAGCGTACCATACATAAAGTTACAATTAACTGAGGCATAAGGGACTTTAGCCATTTCTTCCTTGTTTCTACATGTCTTCACAAAGATAACTTTCTATTGCTTTCCAAGAATTCATTTATTTCAAAAGTCAATAATCACACTTTTCAAATTCGGAATTCTTCGATTCAAAGTTAACATCTTCATCTATCACTCAGTCGTATGCCCATGTCTTTGTACCATAAAGTAAATGTATGTGTTTCTTTAATAAACACATTTCCCCTGTTGCACAAATATCAACCATATACACTGTTTCCTATCGAAAACAATGATAGACCACGAGGATCATTTTTTGTTGTTAATTCTACACATAACGAAATTTTTTGTTTTCAATTCTACAATGTTTTAGAAATTATAATGTTTTTACTAATGACTTTTGATTTTGACCAACTAAACTATATAATTAGATATGAACGAAAAAGATATTTCAATTATTGTAGTGTGCTGTTAGACAATGCGTTTTTAAAGTGTAAATGGAATCTTATACTTGTGTATTTATTTGTAATTTCAATTTGAATGTTTACAATGAATCAAAGAATAAATAATCATGAAGATCAGAAATCGATCAATAAAGAATAAAAAATATGGATATCAAGTTAGTAAACAGGCTTAAAGGAATCTAGAGGTCTTGCATTCCGCTGAAATACCATTGGGAAACCGTTTGTGGTCGTTGCAGTAGTTGTAGATCATGTGCTTGGTTTGCACCCATCGGATCCTATTTCGGCCAGCTGCATCAAGTCCTTGGGTACTCCATGACTGGTTATCATTTATTGAGCTTGTAGATACTGAATTGGGACCAACTTTTTTGGCATTGGCATTGAATTTCCTGTATAACGCGGTGAAAGGCGCATTAGTCCAGTCGGTCTTCACACGCCCACCTTGGGTTGCCCAGTCATCCGCGTTCCACAGGCTGGCATAAACCCTCATGGGTTGGCTCTTGGGAAATGGGACTCCAGCAGCATCATTGTTATTGAACACCCTTACTGGTATGTTATCTATTAAGAAACTGCAGAGACAAAGAGCTTTATATAGGAACAGCAGAAAAACATGAGAAAGGAAGAGAACCAATTAATGTTTATGTTGGATGCGTGACTTACATAATTCTTAGACTGTTCCATACGATGGTATAGGTGTGGAAGGCTGCAGTAGGGTCAAACCAAAGGTGGAACTGCTGTTCTTTGTTTCCTTTCCCTTGTGAATACACATTGGTGTGAATTGTGTAAGGGTTTCCCGTGGAGTTGCCCAAGAACTCGAAGTCGATCTCATCGTGACCCGCACCTTGTGATGACAACTAATGTGATTTAATACAAAGACATGGTTATTATCAGCCTTTAAAAGATTAATACAAATGAGTGATCACAATATATATATAATTCAGATATGAAATTCAAGATTGGAACCGATCGATGGTACTCACGTAGAATGTGGTGACGGTGCCAGCAGAATTGCCTGGTACTAGTTTGAGTTGCATGTCGAACCTTCCAAACAGGTACTCGTGCTTCGACTGGAAACCCGATCCAGAGTATTGGTCGAGTGAAAGTGAAAGATCCTGACCTCCATTCAGAATTTTAGCACGTTCACCCCCAAAACTGATGTCCATGTCATCGTAAAAACTCCCTGCTGATGCTGCTACTATTAGAATTGATATTAAAAGAACAACTGCACAAAGATTAGAGTTCGACTTTGCCATTATTGTTTGTATGGAGAGAGAGAGAGAGAGAGAGATGTTATGTTTGTGGGAAGTAGTACTGACATCGTTTATATATATATATATATATATATATATATATATATATATATATATATATATATATATATATATATATATATATATATATATATATATATATATATATAGGTGTGGCTACGTTGACAATTTTCAACAGGAACCATCCTTGTTACTGAAGGATGTCATGATGGCTAATGGATGCACCAATATCTATTGACGCGTGACAACTCACATTATTCTTCTGGTTCTGGACATGGGCAGGAGCGGTGGGGTTTTTTCTTTATTTTTTTCTAAACGTCTGCCAACTCAAATTTTGCAAATTTGTCATATTTGGACCGGTGGTTGACATCATAGGTAAAATACACTTGTTTTAATTGTTAATAAGTTGGGAAAATCAAATCTTTAAAAACGCATTTACAACATTTACAATCACATTTCACACTATTAAAAAACTAATTATAAATCCCTCTGTAAAAGGAACCATCTTATTGATGATAAAACCGTAGGCAAATTCCCCAAACATCTACCTTTTCATTTAAGTTGGTTACCAAATTCCTCCATTTTATCTAAAATTTTGGTTTCCCTCGGTTTCCACATTAAATGAAAGCACCACTTGTAAGGAATAAAAGATTTATAAGAATTGGATCAAACTCAACTCTATGTACATTGAATAAAGAAATATGGGAAGGAAACCTACAATCTGTTCTTTGTGATGATTTATTCTTGGTTCATTCGGAACTCTATCTATTATTATATTATGCACAATTATATTTCTTAATTGTCACATTCTTAAAACTAATTAAAAGTCATCATATATTGATTTCTTTGGAAATGTTAGGATCTTGATTGAGTTCTTGAAATTTGGCAATGAAAGTAAATTCGTCATAGGCTTTAACAAGTACATAGATGTTGTGACTGCAATATTTACTGTAGGTGTGAAATTGAAGATGATGTTTGAGGACGAGGACACTCCTTGAAGAGGGTAACTAAGAAATTTACCGTTATTTGTCTTTTTGAGTTTTTAAATGTGTTGTAATCTAAACAGCAATTTTATAGGGAAAATAATAGCAGCTAAATTTTTTTGCCTTAGTCATAACTTTTTGATGGTGATAGTTGAATATTTATATATGTTGTAGTTTTCTTCTTTAAATTTAACAGATTCATTGAAAGAAACCAAGAAAAAAATGGTATCTTGCATGTGATGAACATGTATCTACCATGTGAACATAATGGATATTCACAGAAGACCAGTTCTTTTATCTCAACTCTATAAATACGTACAAATATATTCTTAGAAAAGTAAAAACTCAAGAACTTCCCGACATGGACAATTTATTCACCATAAACCAGTTCGTTTGTACAACAATACTTACAAAGGAAATCATCACTACATAGCTCACACTCTAACGTATACACAAAATGATTTTACTGTAATCGGAAATACAAACCCTTGATAATACAGAAAACCCTAATCGAGAGTTAGAGAGAAAAGATATAGCAATCTACAGAATGCATCATATGATTGAGACGAGCCAGCTGACCAACAAGCATATATACCCGGATCATGAAAAGTGACCTGGTGGATCGACAAACTCGCATTTGCAATAAGAAACTTACACAACAACCCATGCATAATAACGTCAATACAAAAATTGACCAAACTATCCCGAAATTACAAAATGTTGTGCTTAAATAAATAAATAAATATATATATATATATATATATATATATATATATATATATATATATATATATATATATATATATATATATATATATATATATATATAACATAACCCCTTCTCAAACTTAACATTTTAATCATTTATCATAAAAATGTCAATAAGACCCAATCTTTTTGAAAATATTCATGTTGAAACGAAACTAAAGATTTTGTAAGAATGTGAGCATTGTAATCATAAGAGTCAACCTTAACAACTTCAACAATACCATTATCAGTTCTTTTTCCTAACAAAATGAACATCTACTTCAAAATGCTTCAATTTTTCATGAAAAACTAGTTTAACAGCTAATTGGATTGTAGACTCATTATCACAAAAAAAATTAACTGGAGTTAAATTTTTAAAACCAAGATCAAATAAAAATTTTAATACCCACAAAATTTCACAAATAGCAGACCCCAAAGCATGGTATTTAGATTCAGTGGAAGATCTGGACACCATACTTTGTTTCTTACTTTTCTAGGAAATAAGAGAAACTCTCCGATAAACTAAGTACCCTATTATTAGTCTTCTAGCGGTACGCACTTGGCCCAGTCAACATCAAAATATCCAACAAGATCAAAACATTATATTTATGAATAAAAACATTTTTTTCTTGGATTAGACTTTAAATACCTCGACAACCGAAAGCATTGTTCAAATGGGACTTATGAGGTTTATGCATATGTTGACTAAGAATTTGAACATCATAAGCAATATTTAGTCTAGCAACAGTTAAATAAATGAGCTTACCTATTATAAGTTTCTGAAATTCAGAAATATTAACAAAACTGTGAGAACTATATATCACAATGCTTTGGAATAACTAGATTTTTCTTGATTTAAACAGATACCACCATTAACAGACATGACCTCTATGCCTAGAAAATATTTTAATTCTCCAAAGTCTTTAATTAAAACCTGAGACTTAAGAAAATCCTTCACACAATTGATTTCACAAATACAATTGCTTGTTAAAATGATATTATCCACATATACAAGTAATATAACAAAAGTATCACCTTTTGACCAAACAAACAAAGAGTAATCATTTATGCTTTGAATAAAACTAAAACTTGAAAGAGAAGAACACATCTCATTCCATTTTCTAGGTGCATGTTTAAGCCTATATAAAGGTTTGACAAGTTTGCAAAATTTATTATCATTAATTGAGTGATATCCATTAGGCAAACTCATATAAACATCTTCAATTAAATCACCATAAAGAAAAGCATTATCAATGTCAAGTTGATAAAGACGCAAAGATTTATTAACAACTAAATTAATAACAATCCTAACAGTAACAGTCTTTTCAACTTGAGAAAATGTCTCATCATAGTCTATACCCTCTCGTTGACTATACCCTTTTGCAACAAGCCTAGCTTTGTATCTCTTAATTTCTCTATTTGATTTATATTTAATTTTATATATCCACCTACATCCAATTGGCTTTCTATGTTTAGGAAGATCAATTATTTCCCATGTAAGATTTCTATACGAAGCCTCCATTTCTTCATTCATTGCTTTGACCCAATTTAGCTCAGAAACAACCTCTTTATATGTTTTTGGTTCACATGTTTCATGTCAAACCCCCAAACCGAGAACGGCAGAAACGTTCGGGGGTGGAGGACGTCATGTACAGTATCATAACAATGCATAATAGTAAAACAAGCAACAACATCTAATGCATTAATAATATAGTTTATACATGTGTGTTCTGTGTATAGTTGTAAGACACCAAAAATATATCAAAATAAAAGACGAGTCTTGAACATGCTCCGTCTTCTCAAAACCTTGTCTAGTGTACCTGTCTACTTGTGACTTGAGAATACAGGTTATTTTGAAACAGAGAATCAACATTTAAGTTGGTGAGTTCATAAGTATTTTAGTGTCAAAAGTTCGCATTTGTTTTATGAAAAAGTTTGCAATTGTTTGATGAAAATGTTTGAATACTTCCTACAAAAATCCTATATTTCCTTTTAATAGTGATAACTGAACTGTTATAGTTTTTCCTTAAGTTTAACGGATTCATTGTAAGAAACCAAGAAAAAAATGGTATCTTGAATGGGATGAACATGTGTCTACCATGTGAACATAATGGATATCTACAAGAGAGATTGAAACTATCGTAACAAAACATAAGATTAGTCTAAAAACAACATGATATTCAATGTCGAACTGACATCTAATGGTTACGTATGTCTCAAATGTATAAATATGTACAATCATATATTGGCTATGTATCCATCCGTAAAGGGAACCATCAACCTTGGACTTCTAGTTGATTAAGGATTTAGTACAGATCATCGACAAACAGATGTGAAATCTTCCTAATTTAGCATATCTTTATCCATTTTGGTGTTAAAACTTATATGTTGAAGTCTATTTGAGCCCAATATGCAATTATTGTATTTTTATTAAGTTTTCATTTGTGCGTGCATCTTCTGTAACAAAGTTAAAATTGCAGACCTTAATTTTTAGATAAATACCTAGTAGAAAAATATCATTTAATGACACGCATTGTGTGTCATAAAAGGGTACAGATGACACGCAGATGTGTGTCAAAGAAGGCCCTGTCATCAAGGAAAACGACACACATTTATGTTTCGTAACCATACGACGCACATTTTACGACACGCAATGCGTATCATTAAAGCCCCTGCCATAAAGAAAGACGACACACATTTTTATTTGTCATAATTTTAAATATTTAAAAAATATATATTTTGCTATACATATTTAATAATTTTCAAATTGGATTACAGTTAATGTCTCAAAATATAAAATAGCATATCATATAAAAAAAGACAATCCATTTAAAAATGTATAGTATGTCAAATAACAATAATTATTCCAATGCTTAAATAAATGTAATACAAAAACTATTTCAATATATATCTTATGAATTCCCCTAACAATACACCATCTCCAATTAAGACATGTATTCAGACCAATTTACCTACTAAAAATGCAACAATTGAAACATGAGACCCAACCGATACTTCATATAGTCCGTTTGGTCCTTTATCATTCCATATTGGCCAAGTGACCTCCAAGATTCAGATGTGTTTCTTCAATCCATTTTTTGGTTGACTCTATGACACCAAAGTATGTTACACCTATTGCAAGAGATCCAGTTACCCTAGGTGTCACCTCTTTATAAAAAACAATACTCAAAAACTAATAGCAAGTGATATAATATTAAATGAATAAATGTTGCTCCTAGATTATTTTCCGCTTTCATTTGATTTACCTAAAATCCAAATCGTTGCAAATTAAATAAAACAAGATTATTAAAAAAAGCTTTCTTATTTCTTTAATGGGTTAAATAGAAGTCACAATTTTAGCTTTCATGGATTCATCTTCCAAATTATCACAACTGTTTTTAATACAAATAACATGTATAACAACCTACAAGGTTTTATCTTCTATTTCAGGATGGTAATAAAATGGAGAATCGATTTGCTAAATGGATAGTAATACCATACATTTACAAACTCCCCTACAGCAAATTTAGCAAGCAAAAGCTACTACATGAAAATAAACTATCTATAGTCTTTTTCGTAATAAAAAGCACAAACCTAATGGAAAATTAAGAACGTTAACACTAAAACACCAAAAAAAACATCAAACTAATTAAAAAGTAACAATCGGATTTTGTAACAAAAGAAAACAATTTCCAATTGCCAATTTCTAATTTCCAATCATAATCAATATTTCAAACCTAAAAAGTTAAAAAAAATATATAATATAATTAACAAGCGAATTAGTTATTACCAAGTTATTGAGGCTCACTCAGGCTTATGCGACATCAATGCTCACTCTGGTCTCTAGTAACAACCTTTACTTCGGAAAAGACAATTGCACAATGGAGGGAAGATTTTAGGCGGCCAGGTCAGAGGAGTCATGAGGGAACGAGGGTTAATGAAGAAGAAAGAGAGAATAAGATATGATGTATGTAAACAACGAGATTTAATGAACCCTAAAAACCTAAACACGAATATGTATTGTGTTCATAGGAAGGTTGGAGTTGATACCATGGTTGCAGAGCTGCAATAAGATGAAAGGGAGATCCACAACCACGAAATGCCATTAGGTTTCTTTGGTAGATGATTTTACAGAAGAAGGAGGAGACGCATCATAGACATAAAAATGACGAATGGAAGATGATTAGAGAATAAGGCGATGGGGTTTTTAATTTTTTGGGGATTTCATCCCCCCCACCCCCCTTAGTTATTTAAGGATGGGAAACGTGTGTTTTTCTACATGAAAAATTATAAAATGACATGCTTATATGGCATGCTTGTTTTGATAGGTACCCTCCATGTATTTTTTTTTTGTTACACTAATATTACAGCACGCAAAAATGCGTGTCCTAAATGCTTCAAGTTTTGGGAGAGCTGACATTATTTTTAGGGCATACAATTTTACATATCATAAATCAGTGTGTGTCATGGTTTGCATGCAATTAAAGGACTGTTTTCTAGCAGCGATAGTACTTTCTTATCTTTTTATACAACTTACACCAAAAGTTATCGGGAAGTCTTTCCTTGTAGCAACTCCGTAACTAGAGCCCTTTCCTTTATCTTCATAGCGACAATGTCGTTGAAAGAAAGATCAGGCTCCTCAACTCACAATATCCTAGTTAGGAAATGATCAACCAATCTTCCGCCACCTAAACTTAATCTTTGTTAACCACATCTCTCTATAGGCCTTCCTTCTTTCCAATTATCTTTCCAACTATCTAGTAGCCAATTGAAGCTTTACATAGATTCAACTTTTGTAACATGATTGCCTTGGAAAACATGTCTACTAGATTCTTAGTACCAAGGATCTTCTTCAGGTTCTGAGTCCAATGGCTTATTGATTGTTTGATAAAGTGGTAGTTCATCTACACATATTTTGTTCTTTCATGAATGATTAGATTCTTTGAAATGTGAAATACACTATGGTTCTAATAAAGTAGGACATAGTCCTTTTTTTTTGTCCAAATCTAATATGAAAAACTTCAACCAATAAGTTCTAAGGACAATTTTTTCAATTTCCATTCATTATGCTTCTTTAGTTAATAGATGAATACTCTTTCCAAAGTATGGATATCCAACTGATGGTTATACCCACAATGGTATACAAAAACCCTATTATGGTTTTCCCTAAATATCTAGAACCTCCCTTATCTACATCACTGAAGCCTTTTAAGACTAGTTTCTTTCTTCTAAAAGCAAAAGGAAACCACATAAGTGCTTTTCAAATAGCATAACGACCACTTCATCCCTTCCCAATTTTTTTTCTTTTATTTGACATAAAACTGCTAATGCCTCCCACTACATTACAATATAAGGTCTAGTGCATAACATATCATAGATGAAGTTACAATTAACTGCGGCATATGTGAATTTAGCCATCTCTTGCTTGTTTCTACCCGTCTTCACAAATGCAACTTTCTATTGCTTTCCAAGAATACATTTATTACAAATGTCAAAAATCACACTATTCAAATTCGGAATTCTTCATTTCAAAGTTAACATCTTCATCTATCACTCACTCACATGCCTATGTCTTTGTGTCAAAAAGTAAATGTCTGTGTTTCTTCAATAAACACATTTCCACCATTGCACAAATTTCAACCATATACAACGTTTCCAATCGAAAACAATGATAGACCACGAGCATCATTTTTTGTTGTTAATTCTACACGTAACGAAATTTGTATGCAGTGTCGAAGGAAAAAGGGTTTTAGAAATTATAATGTTTTTATTAATGACTTCTAATTTTGAGCAACTAAACTATATAATTAGAAATGAACAAAAATGACATTTCAATTATTGTAGTGTGTGTTATAGAATGTATTTTTTAAAGTGAAATTGGAATCTTATACTTGTGTATTTATTTGTAATTTCAATTTGAATGTTTACAATGAATCAAAGAATAAATAATCATCAAGATCAGAAATTGATCAATAAAAAATAAAAAATATGGATATCAAGTTAGAAAGCAGGCTTAAAGGAATCTAGAGGTCTTGCATTCTGCTGAAATACCATTGAGAAACCGTTTGCGGTCGTTGCTGTAGTTGTAGATCATGTGCTTGGTTTGCACCCATCGGATCCTGTTTCGGCCGGCTGCATCAAGTCCTTGGGTACTCCATGACTGGTTATCATTTATGGAGCTTGTAGATACTGAATTGGGACCAACTTTTTTGGCATTGGCATTGAATTTCCTGTATGACGCGGTGAAAGGCGCATTAGTCCAGTCGGTCTTCACACTCCCACCTTGGGTTGCCCAGTCATCCGCGTTCCATAGGCTGGCATACACCCTCATGGGTTGGCTCTTGGGAAATGGGACTCCAGCAGCATCATTGTTATTGAACACCCTTACTGGTATGTTATCTATCAAGAAACTGCAGAGACAAAGAGCTTTATATAGGAACAGCAGAAAAACATGAGAAAGGAAGAGAACCAATTAATGTTTATGTTGGATGCGTGACTTACATAATTCTTAGACTGTTCCATACGATGGTATAGGTGTGGAAGGCTGCAGTAGGGTCAAACCAAAGGTGGAACTGCTGTTCTTTGTTTCCTTTCCCTTGTGAATACACATTGGTGTGAATTGTGTAAGGGTTTCCCGTGGAGTTGCCCAAGAACTCGAAGTCGATCTCATCGTGACCCGCACCTTGTGATGACAACTAATGTGATTTAATACAAAGACATGGTTATTATCAGCCTTTAAAAGATTAATACAAATGAGTGATCACAATATATATATAATTCAGATATGAAATTCAAGATTGGAACCGATCGATGGTACTCACGTAGAATGTGGTGACGGTGCCAGCAGAATTGCCTGGTACTAGTTTGAGTTGCATGTCGAACCTTCCAAACAGGTACTCGTGCTTCGACTGGAAACCCGATCCAGAGTATTGGTCGAGTGAAAGTGAAAGATCCTGACCTCCATTCAGAATTTTAGCACGTTCACCCCCAAAACTGATGTCCATGTCATCGTAAAAACTCCCTGCTGATGCTGCTACTATTAGAATTGATATTAAAAGAACAACTGCACAAAGATTAGAGTTCGACTTTGCCATTATTGTTTGTAAGGAGAGAGAGAGAGAGAGAGAGAGAGAGAGAGAGAGAGAGAGAGAGAGAGAGATGTTATGTTTGTGAGAAGTAGTACTGATATCGTTTATATATGTAGGTGTGGCTACGTTGACAATTTTCAACAGGAACCATCCTTCTTACTGAAGGATGTCATGGTGGCTAATGGATGCATCAACATCTATTAACGCGTGCCAACTCACATTATTCTTCTGGACATGGGCAGGAGCGGTGGGTTTTTTTTTCTATACGCCTGGCAACTCAAAATATGCAAATTTGTCATATTTGGACCGGTGGTTGACATCATACGTAAAATAAAATTGTTTTAATAATTTGTAAGCTGGGAAAATCAAATCTTTAAAAACGCATTTAAAACATTTATCAATCGCATTTAACACTATTAAAAAAAACTAATTATATATATGTCGGTAAAGGGAACCATCCGCAGCAACGGACTACCAATTGATTAACCATTTAATACATTTCGTCGACAAACACATATGAAATCTTGCTAAATTATCAACATTTTATCCATTTCGGTGTTAACACTTATTGATGATAAATCCGTACGCAAATTCCCCAAAAATTTTCCTTTTCATTTAGTTTTATTACAAAATTCGTCCATTTTATCCAAAATTTCGGTTTCCTTCTCCCTCCTCGGCTTCCCCTTTAAATGAAAGCATCACTTGTACGGAATGGGAGATTTATAAGAAATTGGTCAAACTCAACTTCATTTACATTGAAAAAAGAAACATGGTAAGGAAAGCTACAATATGTTCTTTGAGATTATTAATTTATTCTTAGTCCATTCAACACTCTCTATTATTATATTATGTACAATTATATTTCTTAAGTATCACATTCTTAAACTTTATTAAATGTCGTCATATATTGATTTCTTTAGAAAGGTTGAGATCTTGGTTGAGTTCTTCAATTTTTAGAAGGAATGTAAATTCGTGATAAGCTTGAACAAGTACATAGATGTTATAATTTACTGTAGGTGTGAAACCGAAGATGACATTTGAGGTCGACCACACTCCTTAAAGAGGGAAACTTAGAAATTTACAATTATTGGTTTTTTTGAGTTCTCAAATGTGTTGCAATCTAAAATGCATGTTTATAGGGAAATAATAGCAGTTAAAAAAATTTGTCTTAGTCATAACCTTGTAATGTTGATAATTGAATATTTATATATTTTATAGATTTTTTTTTCTTAAATTTCATGGATTCATTGAAAGAAATCAAGAAAAAAAAAGGTATCATGAATGGGATGAACATTTATCTACCATGCGAACATAATGGATATCTACACGAGGATTGAAATTATCGTAACAAAACATTACATTAGTCTGAAAACAACATGATATTTAGTGTCAAACCGACATCTAGTAATTACATATGTCTGGTATCTATAAATATATACCTATATATCCATCGGTGAAGGGAACCAATAATGATAGACTTCTAATTGATCAACGATTTAGTAAAGATCGTAAACAAAGATATATAAAATCTCACTAATATAGCAAATTTGTACCTGTTTAGGTGTTAACACTTATATGTTGATGTCTATTTGAGCCCAATATGCAATTATTGTATTTTGTTTTAGTTTTCATATTTGCTCGCATCTTCTGTAACAAAGTTAAAATTCTGGACTAAAGTTTTAACACAAATAGTACTTGTTTAGCATTTTAGTACAACTTACACCTAAAGTTATTGTGAAGTTTTTCCTTGTAGCCACTCCGCAACAGGAGTCCATACTTTGTCTCTATAACGACCATGAAGTCGAAATGAACACCAGACACCTCAAGTAACAATCTCATCGACAAACACATATGAAATCTATGTAAATTTCCAACTTTTTTACCTATTTCGGTGGTAACACTTAATGATGGTAAAACCGGATGCAAATTTCCCCAAACATCTTCTTTTTCATTAAGTTTCATTACTAAATTCAACCAATTAATCTAAAATTGTGATTTCCCTCTCCTTCCTCGGTTTTCCCTTTAAATGAAAGCATCACTTGTACGAATAAGAGATTTAGAGAAGGTGCATGTTCTTATAGAGAAATGGTCATAGATACAATGGCTACTGATTTAAATAATATTGATCCTGAAGAGGAGCCAAATGCACTAGATAAAAAAAATTCTTTAATATGCTAGATGCAGCCGATAAAGAATTATGGCCTGGATGTAAAAAAAAGTGACACAACTATCTGCTGTAGCTAGACTATTGAATTTAAAATCAGAGTATCTCATACCTGAGCATAGTTATGACACTATCTTCCAGTTGATAAATGATGTGTTACCAGAGGAGAATAATATGGTAGGTAGTTTATATGAGAGCAAAAAGTTAATACAAGCACTAGGTTTGCTCATGGAGATGATTGACTGATGCAGGTCTGGATGTATGATATATTGGAGTCAAGACAAAGATCTTTGTCGGTGCAAATTCTGCAATGCAGATAGGTACAAACGGTCAAAAAATTTGGCCAGATGTTCTCGCGTATCCTTCAAGAAAATCCATTACTTTCCTTTGACTCCAAGGTTGAAGAGACTGTATGCTTCAGAAGCCACAGCCACTTCCATGCGATGGCACTCTGAGAATCATGGACATGATGCTGGAGTAATGTGTCATCCATCCGGTTCAAAAGCTTAGAAGCACTTTGACAAAAGTCATCCTTCATTTGCAGCAGAAGTACGTAATGTAAGATCAAGCCTAAGTACAGATGGGTTTGCACCACAAGGAGCATTTGGAAAGCAATATTCATCTTAGCATATTATTATAACACCTTATAACTTGCCAACTTCTATATGCATGAAAGAGCCTTACATGTTTTTGACTGCCCTTGTGACAGGACCGTCAAACCCTAAGCATAAAATAGATGTATTTTTGCAACCAATTGTTGCAGAGTTGGAGCAATTATGGGAAGAAGGCGTAGTAACATATGATATATCCTTAAAACAAAATTTCCATCTAAGAGCAGCTTTGATATGGACAATAAGTGATTTTCTAGCATATGCAATGTTGTCCGGATGGCTACAGTAGGTAAGCTAGCATGTCCTCATTGTGGGAAACATACACAAGCATTCAGACTAGAGAATGGTAATAAGATGTCATGGTTTGACTGCCATAGAAGATTTCTACAGGTGAATCACCCATATAGAAAGGATAAAAATAAGTTCAAGAAGAATCGTGAAATGATAGAAGGTCCTCCTCCAAGTAAGAATGGTGAACAAAATTTAAGGAAGATTGAACAATTATGTTTGGTAAAAGTGGCTGAACTAAATGTTGATGATGTAAACATAATATGTGGCGCTCATGGTTGGAAAAAGAAAAGCATATTTTGGGATTTACCATATTGGAAAAAAAATCTCATTAGACATAATTTTGATGTTACGCATATTGTGAAAATTTTATTTGAAACTTTTTTTACACTGTAATGGATGTCAAAGGGAAGATGAAGAACAATGTAGCAGCCAGAAGAGATCTGAAGCTCTATTGTAGGAAGAGAAAAGGAGTCGAAGATAATGAAAGAGCATACTACACTCTGGAGCAAAATCAAAAGAAGGCCATATGCCAATGGGTGGAGAAATTGTGTTTCCCCGATGGTTATGTTTCTAATTTGGGGAGGTGTGTTGCTTTAACAGGGTGTAGACTATTCCGAATGAAAAGCCACGATTGTCATGTTTTTATGCAAAGATTGATGCCAATTGCATTCCGTGAGATGTTGCCAAAACAAGTGTGGGAAGCATTAACAGAGTTGAGTATTTTCTTCAAAACATTAACAGCAACAACAATCACAGCAAAAGACATGGAAATGATTGAAACCGAGATCCCAATAATACTATGTAAATTAGAGACCATCTTTGTCCCTGGTATTTTTTACTCCATGAAACATTTACCAGTACATTTTCCATACGAAGAAAAGATAGTCGGTCATGTCTAATATCGGTGGATGTATCCATTTATCTACCATGCGAACATAATGGATATCTAAACGAGGATTGAAATTATCGTAACAAAACATTACATTAGTCTGAAAACAACATGATATTTAGTGTCAAACCGAAATCTAGTAGTTACATATGTCTTATATCTATAAATATATACCTATATATCCATCATTGAAGGGAACCAATAATGATAGACTTCTAATTGATCAACGATTTAGTAAAGATCATAAACAAAGATATATAAAATCTCGCTAATATAGCAAATTTGTCCCTGTTTAGGTGTTAACACTTATATGTTGATGTCTATTTGAGCCCAATATGCAATTATTGTATTTCGTTTTAGTTTTCATAATTGCTCGCATGTTCTATAACAAAGTTAAAATTCTAGACTATAGTTTTAACACAAATAGTACTTGTTTATCTTTTTAGTACAACTTACACCTAAGGTTATTGTGAAGTCTTTCCTTGTAGCCACCCCGCAACAGGAGTCCATGCTTTGTCTCTATAGCGACCATGAAATGGAAAGGAACACCAGACTCCTCAAGTAACAATCTCATCGACAAACACATATGAAATCTCACTAAATTTCCAACTTTTTTACCTATTTTGGTGGTAACACTTAATGATGATAAAACCGGATGCAAATTCCCCCAAAGATCTTCTTTTCGTTAAGTTTCATTACTAAATTCAATCAATTAATCTAAAATTATGATTTCCCTCTCCTTCCTCGGTTTTCCCTTTAAATGAAAGCATCACTTGTACGAATAAGAGATTTATAAGAAATGGATCAAATGCAACTCTACTTGTATTAAAGAAAGAAATATAGGAAGGAAACCTACAATTTGTTTTTCAAGATTATTTATTCTTAATTCATTATACTTTATCCATTATTATATTATGTACAATTATATTTTTAGCAATCACATTCTTAATGTTAATTAAAAGTTATCATAAAAATAAAAGGTTGGGATCTTGATTGAGTTCTTGAAATTTGGAAGGGAAAGTAAATTCCTCATAGGATTGATGTTGTGACTGCAATTTACTATAGGTGTGAAATTGAAGATGTCGTTTGAGGACGAGGAACCGCTTTAAAGAGGCTACATAAGAAATTACCATTTAATGGTGATAACTGAATATTTATATTTGTTATAGTTTTTTTCTTAAATTTAACGGATTTATTGAAAAAAACCAAGAAAAAAATGGTATCATGAATGGGATGAACATGTATCTACCAGTGAACATAATAGATATTTACAAGAGAGATTGAAACTATAGTAACAAAACATTAGATTAGTCTCAAAACAACATGATATTTAGTTTCAAAGCGACATCTAATAGTTAAGCATGTCTCAAATGTATAAATACATACAAGCATATATTAGCTATTCAACGTTGGCTTCCAGTTCATTAAGGATTTAATACAAATCATCGACAAATATATATGAAATCTTCCTGATTTAGCACATTTTTACCCATTTTGGTGTTAAAACTTATATGTTGCAGTCTATTTGAGCCTAATATGCAATTATTGTATTTTTATTAAGTTTTCATTTGTGCTTGCATCTTCTGTAACAAAGTTAAAATTCTGGACCTTAATTTTTAGATAAATACACTAATAGAAAAATATCCTTTAATGACAAGAATTGCGTGTCATAGAAGGATACATATGACACGCAAATGCGTGTCAGTGAAGGGCCTATCATAAAAGAAGACCGCACGCATTTATGTGTCGTAACCTTACGACGTGCATTTACATCACACAATGCGTATCATTAAAGCTCGTGTCATAAAGAAAGACAATTTTAAAGGTTTTAAAAAAATATTTTTTTAAATGGATTTAATAATTTCCAAATTAGATGACAATTATTGTCTCAAAATATAAAATAGCATATCATTAAAAAAAAAAGACAATCCATTTAAAAAGATATAGTATGTCAAATAATAATAATCATTCCCATGTTTAAATAAATGTAATACAAAAACTATTTCATCATATCTTATCAATTCCCCTAACAATACACCATCTCCGATTAAGACTTGTATTCAGACCAATTCACCTACCTCAAATGCAACAATTGAAACATGAGACCCAACCGATCCTTTATATAGTCCCTTTGGTCCTTTATCTTTCCATATTAGCCTAGGGACCTCTAAGATTCACATGTGTTTCTTCAATCCATTTTTTGGTCGATTCGATGACACCAAAGTATGCTACACCTATTGCAAGAGATCCAGTTACCCCAGTTGCCTCCTCTCTATAAAAAAACAATACTCAAAAACTAATAGCAAGTGATATAATACTAAATGAATAAATGTTTGATTCGACTAGAGATTCCATCAATGACAGTCACGTGTGTTTCTCCTTCATTGCTCCAAGATTCTTTTCCACTTTCATTTAATTTACCAAGAGTCCAAATGGTTGCAAATTAAATAAAACAAGATTATTAAAAAAAAAAAGGTTTCTTATTTCTTTAATGGGTTACATAAAAGTCACCATTTTAGCTTTCATGGATTCATCTTCTAAGTTATCACAACTTTTATTAATACAAATAACATGTATAACAACCTACATAGTTTTATCTTCTATTTCAGGATGGTAATAAAATGGAGAATCCATTTGCTAAATGCATAGTAATACCATACATTTACAAACTCCCCTACAGAAAATTTAGTAAGCAAAAGCAAACATTCCATGAAAATAAACTATCTATAATCTTTTTCGTATTAGAAAGCACAAACCAAAAGGAAAATTAAGAACGCTAACACTAAATCATCAAAAAAAAATCGTCAATCTAATTACAAAGTAACAATTGGATTTTGTAACAAATGAAAACAATTTCCAATCATAATCAATATTTCAAACCTAAAAAGTTTAAAAAAATAATATACTTATAAAACGAATAAGTTATTACCAAGTTAGAGAGAGAGAGAGAGAGAGAGAGAGAGAGATCTGGTACATTGGAGGCTCGCTGAGGCTTAGGCGACATCAATGTTCACTCTAGTCTCCAGTAACGACCTGTACTCCGGCAAAGACAGCTGCACAATGGAGGAAAGATTTTAGGCGGCCAAGTCACAGGAGTCATGAGAGAACGAGTGTTAATGAATAAGAAAGAGAGAATAAGAAATGATGTGTGTAAAGGACGAGATTTAATGAACCCTATAAACCTAAACATTTTGTAGAGCTGCAAAAAGAAGAAAGGGAGATGCACAACCGCGAAATGTCATTGGGTTTTCTTCGGATGATGTTTGTACAGAAGAAGGAGGAGACGCATCATAGACATCAAAATGACGAATGGGAGGTGATTAGAGAACAAGGCGCCGAGGTTTTTTAATATTTTCGGGTTTTCAACCCCCCCCCCCCCCCCCGCTAGTTATTAAAGGATGGGAAACGTGTGTCATTCCTCATGAAAACTTACAAAATGACATGCTTATACGACATACTTTTTTTATAGGTACCCTCAATGTTGTTTTGTGACATTAATTTTAGGGCACGCAAAAATTTGTCTCCTAAATGCTTCAAATTTTGGGAGAGCTGAACCCTTGCGTTGAAATAATCCACTAAAGAGGGGGTCCATAACATAGCCATAGTATATTTCTAATGCAATAAAGTTATGTAGTGTCTTTTTTCTTTCATCAAGGGGTATTTTCATGGGTTTGCCTTCGTATCGTGTTCATACCGTTGTATTGAATGATCCCGGACGCTTGCTTTCTTTTCATATAATGCATACAGCTTTGGTTGCTGGTTGGGCCCTGTATGAATTAGCAGTTTTTGATCCTTCTGACCCTGTTCTTGATCCAATGTGGAGACAGCATATGTTCGTTACACCCTTCATGACTCGTTTAGGAATAACCAATTCATCGGGTGGTTGGAGTATCACGGGGAGTTTTATGTATCATAAATCATTGTGTGCCATGGTTCGCATGCCATTAAAGTGTTGTTTTTTAGTAGTGATAGTACTTTTTAATCTTTTTAGTACAACTTACACCTAAAGTTACCGAGAAGTCTTTCGTTGTAGCAACTCAGTAATAGGAGCCCTTTCCTTTGTCTTCATAGCGACAATGTGGTTGAAAGAAAGATCAGGCTCCTCAACTCACAATATCCCAGGTGGAAAATAATCAACCAATCTTCTGCCACCTAAACTTAATCTTTGTTAACCACATCTCTCTATAGGCCTTCCTTCTTTCCAACTATCTTTCCAAGTATCTAGAAACCAATTGACGCTTTACATAGATTCAACTTTTGTATCATGATTGCCTTGGAAAACATGTCTACTAGATTCTTAGTACCAAGGATCTTCTTTGGGTTCCGAGTCCAATGGCTAATTGATTGTTTGATAAACCGTTACTTCATCTACACATACTTTGTTCTATCATGAATGATTAGATTCTTTGAAAGGTGAAATGCACTATGGTTTTAATAAAGTAGGACACAGTCTTTTTTTGCCCAAATATATGAAAATTTTCAACCAAATAAGTTCTAAGGATAATTTTTTCAATTTCCATTCATTATGCTTCTATGGTTAATAGATGAATACTCTTTCCAAAGTGTGGATATCCAACTGATGGTTATACCCGCAATGGTATACAAAAACCCTGTTATGGTTTTCCCTAAATATCTAGAACATCTCTTATCTACATCACTGAAGCCTTCGAAGACTAGTTTCTTTCTTCTGAAAGGTAAGGTAACCACATAAGTGCTTTTCAAATAGCATAACGACCACTTCATCCCTTCCTAATTTTTTTCTTGTATTTGACATAAACCTGCTACTGCCTCCCACTACATTACAATTTAAGATCTAGTGCATAACGTATCATATATACATGAAGTAACAATTAACTAAGGCATACGAGACTTTAGCCATTTCTTCCAAATACAATGTTTCCTATCGAAAACAATGATAGACCTCTAGGATCATTTTTTGTTGTTAATTCTACACAAAATGAAGTTTGTATGTAGTGTCGAAAAAAAAGGATTTTAGAAATTATAATGTTTTTACTAATGACTTTCGATTTTGACCAACTAAACTATATAATTAGATATGAACGAAAAAGATATTTCAATTATTGTAGTGTGCTGTTAGACAATGCGTTTTTAAAGTGTACATGGAATCTTATACTTGTGTATTTATTTGTATTTTCAATTTGAATGTTTACAATGAATCAAAGAATAAATAATCATGAAGATCAGAAATCAATCAATAAAGAATAAAAAATATGGATGTCAAGTTAGTAAGCAGGCTTAAAGGAATCTAGAGGTCTTGCATTCCGCTGAAATACCATTGGGAAACCGTTTGCGGTCGTTGCAGTAGTTGTAGATCATGTGCTTGGTTTGCACCCATCGGATCCTATTTCGGCCAGCTGCATCAAGTCCTTGGGTACTCCATGACTGGTTATCATTTATTGAGCTTGTAGATACTGAATTGGGACCAACTTTTTTGGCATTGGCATTGAATTTCCTGTATAACGCGGTGAAAGGCGCATTAGTCCAGTCGGTCTTCACACGCCCACCTTGGGTTGCCCAGTCATCCGCGTTCCACAGGCTGGCATAAACCCTCATGGGTTGGCTCTTGGGAAATGGGACTCCAGCAGCATCATTGTTATTGAACACCCTTACTGGTATGTTATCTATCAAGAAACTGCAGAGACAAAGAACTTTATATAGGAACAGCAGAAAAACATGAGAAAGGAAGAGAACCAATTAATGTTTATGTTGGATGCGTGACTTACATAATTCTTAGACTGTTCCATACGATGGTATAGGTGTGGAAGGCTGCGGTAGGGTCAAACCAAAGGTGGAACTGCTGTTCTTTGTTTCCTTTCCCTTGTGAATACACATTGGTGTGAATTGTGTAAGGGTTTCCCGTGGAGTTGCCCAAGAACTCGAAGTCGATCTCATCGTGACCCGCACCTTGTGATGACAACTAATGTGATTTAATACAAAGACATGGTTATTATCAGCCTTTAAAAGATTAATACAAATGAGTGATCACAATGTATATATATATATATATATATATATATATATATATATATATATATATATATATATATATATATATATATATATATATAATTCAGATATGAAATTCAAGATTGGAACCGATCGATGGTACTCACGTAGAATGTGGTGACGGTGCCAGCAGAATTGCCTGGTACTAGTTTGAGTTGCATGTCGAACCTTCCAAACAGGTACTCGTGCTTCGACTGGAAACCCGATCCAGAGTATTGGTCGAGTGAAAGTGAAAGATCCTGACCTCCATTCAGAATTTTAGCACGTTCACCCCCAAAACTGATGTCCATGTCATCGTAAAAACTCCCTGCTGATGCTGCTACTATTAGAATTGATATTAAAAGAACAACTGCACAAAGATTAGAGTTCGACTTTGCCATTATTGTTTGTATGGAGAGAGAGAGAGAGAGAGAGAGAGAGAGAGAGAGAGAGAGAGAGATGTTATGTTTGTGAGAAGTAGTACTGATATCGTTTATATAGAGAGGTGTGGCTACGTTGACAGTTTTCAATAGGAACCATCCTTGTTACTGAAGGATGTCATGATGGCTAATGGATGCACCAATATCTATTGACGCGTGCCAACTCACATTATTCTTCTGGACAAGGGCAGGAGCGGTGGGTTTTTTTTTTCTATACGTCTGGCAAATCAAAAGTAGCAAATTTGTCATATTTGGACCGGTGGTTGACATCATACCTAAAATAAAATTGTTTTAATTGTTAATAAGGGAAAATAAAATCCATAAAACTAATTAAAACTAAAACTAATTATATATCTGTCGGTAAAGGGAACCATCAGCACCGGCGGACTACCAACTGATTAACGATTTAATACATATCGTCGACAAATATATATGAAATCTCGCTAAATTATCAACGTTTTGCCCATTTCGGTGTTAAAACTTATTGATAATACAACTGTATGCAAATTCCCCTAACATCTTCCTTTTCATTTAGTTTTATTACCAAATTCGTCCAATTTATCCAAAAGATTTGTTTCCCTCTCCCTCCTCGGCTTCCCCTTTAAATGAAAACATCACTTGTACGGAATGGAGATTTATATGAAATGGATCAAACTCAACTCTATGTACATTGAATAGAAAAATATGGGAAGGATAGCTACAATATGTTGTTTGAGATTATTTATTTTTGGTTCATTCAGAACATTATTATTATATTATGTACAATTATATTTCTTAACTATCACATTCTTAAAGTTAATTAAAAGTCGGCAAATATTGATTTCTTTGAAGTGGTTGGGATCTTGATTGAGTTCTTGAAATTTAATAAGGAAAGTAAATTTGTGATAGGCTTGAACAAGTACATAGATGTTATAATTTACTGTAGCGTGTGAAACCGAAGATGACGTTTGAGGACGAGGACACTCCTTAAAGAGGGTAACTAAGAAATTTACCATTATTTGTTTTTTTGAGTTCTCAAATGTGTTGCAATCTAAAATGCATGTTTATAGGGAAATAATAGCAGTTAAAACAATTTGTCTTGGTCATAACCTTGTAATGTTGATAATTGAATATTTATATATGTTATAGATTTTTTTTCTTAATTTAACGGATTCATTGAAAGAAATCAAGAAAAAATGGTATCATGAATGGGATGAACATTTATCTACCATGCGAACATAATGGATATATAAACGAGGATTGAAATTATCGTAACAAACCATTACATTAGTCTGAAAACAACATGATATTTAGTGTCAAACCGAAATCTAGTAGTTACATATGTCTTATATCTATAAATATATACCTATATATCCATCAGTGAAGGGAACCAATAATGATAGACTTCTAATTGATCAACGATTTAGTAAAGATCATAAACAAATATATATAAAATCCCGCTAATATAGCAAATTTGTACATGTTTAGGTGTTAACACTTATATGTTGATGTCTATTTGAGCCCAATATGCAATTATTGTATTTCGTTTTAGTTTTCATATTTGCTCGCATGTTCTATAACAAAGTTAAAATTCTAGACTATAGTTTTAACACAAATAGTACTTGTTTATCTTTTTAGTACAACTTACACCTAAAGTTATTGTGAAGTCTTTCCTTGTAGCCACTCCGCAACAGGAGTCCATGCTTTGTCTCTATAGCGACCATGAAATGGAAAGGAACACCAGACTCCTCAAGTAACAATCTCATCGACAAACACATATGAAATCTCACTAAATTTCCAACTTTTTTACCTATTTCGGTGGTAACACTTAATGATGATAAAACCGGATGCAAATTCCCCCAAAGATCTTCTTTTCATTAAGTTTCATTACTAAATTCAATCAATTAATCTAAAATTGTGATTTCCCTCTCCTTCCTCGGTTTTCCCTTTAAATGAAAGCATCACTTGTACGAATAAGAGATTTATAAGAAATGGATCAAATGCAACTCTACTTGTATTAAATAAAGAAATATAGGAAGGAAACCTACAATTTGTTTTTCAAGATTATTTATTCTTAATTCATTATACTTTATCCATTATTATATTATGTACAATTATATTTTTAGCAATCACATTCTTAATGTTAATTAAAAGTTATCATAAAAAGAAAAGGTTGGGATCTTGACTGATTTCTTGAAATTTGGAAGGGAAAGTAAATTCATCATAGGATTGATGTTGTGACTGCAATTTACTATAGGTGTGAAATTGAAGATGTCGTTTGAGGACGAGGAACCTCTTTAAAGAGGCTACATAAGAAATTACCATTTAATGGTGATAACTGAATATTTATATTTGTTATAGTTTTTTTCTTAAATTTAACGGATTTATTGAAAAAAACCAAGAAAAAAATGGTATCATGAATGGGATGAACATGTATCTACCAGTGAACATAACACATATTTACACGAGAGATTGAAACTATAGTAACAAAACATTAGATTAGTCTCAAAACAACATGATATTTAGTTTCAAACCGACATCTAATAGTTATTCATGTCTCAAATGTATAAATACATACAAGCATTATTAGCTATTCAACGTTGGCTTCCAGTTCATTAAGGATTTAATACAAATCATCGACAAATATATATGAAATCTTCCTGATTTAGCACATTTTTACCCATTTTGGTGTTAAAACTTATATGTTGCAGTCTATTTGAGCCTAATATGCAATTATTGTATTTTTATTAAGTTTTCATTTGTGCTTGCATCTTCTGTAACAATGTTAAAATTCTGGACCTTATTTTTTAGATAAATACACTAATAAAAAAATATCCTTTAATGACAAGAATTGCGTGTCATAGAAGGATACATATGACACGCAAATGCGTGTCACTGAAGGGCCTATCATAAAGGAAGACCACACGCATTTATGTGTCGTAACCTTACGACACGCATTTACGACACACAATGCGTATCATTAAAGCTTGTGTCATAAAGAAAGACAATTTTAAAGGTTTTAAAAAAATATTTTTTTAAATGGATTTAATAATTTCCAAATTAGATGACAATTATTGTCTCAAAATATAAAATAGCATATCATTAAAAAAAAGACAATCCATTTAAAAATATATAGTATGTCAAATAATAATAATCATTCCAATGTTTAAATAAATGTAATACAAAAACTATTTCATCATATCTTATCAATTCCCCTAACAATACACCATCTCCGATTAAGACTTGTATTCAGACCAATTCACCTACCTCAAACGCAACAATTGAAACATGAGACCCAACCGATCCTTTATATAGTCCCTTTGGTCCTTTATCTTTCCATATTAGCCCAGGGACCTCTAAGATTCACATGTGTTTCTTCAATCCATTTTTTGGTCGATTCTATGACACCAAAGTATGCTACACCTATTGCAAGAGATCCAGTTACGCCAGTTGCCTCCTCTCTATAGAAAAAACAATACTCAAAAACTAATAGCAAGTGATATAATATTAAATGAATAAATGTTTGATTCGACTAGAGATTCCATCAATGACAGTCACACGTGTGTTTCTCCTTCATTGCTCCAGGATTCTTTTCCACTTTCATTTAATTTACCAAGAATCCAAATGGTTGCAAATTAAATAAAACAAGATTATTAAAAAAAAAAGGTTTCTTATTTCTTTAATGGGTTACATAAAAGTCACCATTTTAGCTTTCATGGATTCATCTTCTAAGTTATCACAACTGTTATTAATACAAAAACCATGTATAACAACCTACATAGTTTTATCTTCTATTTCAGGATGGTAATAAAATGGAGAATCGATTTGCTAAATGCACAGTAATACCATACATTTACAAACTCCCCTACAGAAAATTTAGCAAGCAAAAGCAAACATTCCATGAAAATAAACTATCTATAGTCTTTTTCGTATTAGAAAGCACAAACCTAAAGGAAAATTAAGAACGCTAACACTAAATCATCAAAAAAAATCGTCAAACTAATTACAAAGTAACAATCGGATTTTGTAACAAATGAAAACAATTTCCAATCATAATCAATATTTCAAACCTAAAAAGATTCAAAAAATAATATACTTATAAAGCGAATAAGTTATTACCAAGTTAGAGAGAGAGAGAGAGAGAGAGAGAGAGAGATCGGGTACATTGGAGGCTTGCTGAGGCTTAGGTGACATCAATGTTCACTCTAGTCTCTAGTAACGACATGTACTCCGGCAAAGACAACTGCACAATGGAGGGAAGATTTTAGGCGGCCAAGTCAGAGGAGTCATGAGAGAACGAGTGTTAATGAATAAGAAAGAGAGAATAAGAAATGATGTGTGTAAAGGACGAGATTTAATGAACCCTATAAACCTAAACATTTTGTAGAGCTGCAAAAAGATGAAAGAGAGATGCACAACCGCGAAATGTCATTAGGTTTCTTCGGTAGATGATTGTATAGAAGAAGGAGGAGACGCATCATAGACATCAAAATGACGAATGGGAGATGATTAGAGAACAAGGCACCGAGGTTTTTTAATATTTTCGGGATTTCAACCCCCCCCCCCCCCCTACTAATTATTAAAGGATGGGAAATGTGTGTCATTCTTCATGAAAACTTACAAAATGACATGCTTATACGACATGCTTTTTTTTATAGGTACCCTCCATGTTTTTTTGTGACATTAATTTTAGGGCACGCAAAAATGTGTCTCCTAAATGCTTCAAATTTTGGGAGAGCTGAACCCTTGCATTAAAATAATCCACTAAAGAGGGGGTCCATAACATAGCCATAGTATATTTCCAATGCAATAAAGTTACGTAGTGTCATTTTTCTTTCATAAAGGGGTATTTCCATGGGTTTGCCTTCGTATTGTGTCCATACCGTTGTATTGAATGATTCGGACGCTTGCTTTCTGTTCATATAATGCATACAGCTTTGGTCGCTGGTTGGGCCGGTTCTATGGCCCAGTATGAATTAGCAGTTTTTGATCCTTCTGACCCTGTTCTTGATCCAATGTGGAGACAGCGTATGTTCGTTATACCCTTCATGACTCGTTTAGGAATAACCAATTTATGGGGTGGTTGGAGTATCATGGGGACTTTTATGTATCATAAATCAGTGTGTGTTATGGTTCGCGTGACATTAAAGGGCTGTTTTTTTAGTAGTGATAGTACTTTTTAATCTTTTTAGTACAACTTACAACTAAAGTTACCGAGAAGTCTTTCGTTGTAGCAACTCCGTAATAGGAGCCCTTTCCTTTGTCTTCATAGCGACAATGTGGTTGAAAGAAAGATCAGGCTCCTCAACTCACAATATCCCAGGTGGAAAATAATCAACCAATCTTCTGCCACCTAAACTTAATCTTTGTTAACCACATCTCTCTATAGGCCTTCCTTCTTTCCTACTATCTTTCCAAGTATTTGGAAACCAATTGAAGCTTTACATAGATTCAACTTCTGTAGCATGATTGCCTTGGAAAACATGTCTACTAGATTCTTAGTACCAAGGATCTTCTTCGGGTTCCGAGTCCAATGGCTTATTGATTGTTTGATAAACCGTTACTTTATCTACACATATTTTGTTCTATCATGAATGATTAGATTCTTTGAAAGGTGAAATGCACTGTGCTTTTAATAAAGTAGGACACAGTCTTTTTTTTGCCCAAATATATGAAAATTTTCAACCAAATAAGTTCTAAGAATAATTTTTTCAATTTCCATTCATTATGCTTCTATGGTTAATAGATGAATACTCTTTCCAAAGTGTGGATATCCAACTGATGGTTATACCCGCAATGGTATACAAAAACCCTGTTATGGTTTTCCCTAAATATCTAGAACCTCTCTTATCTACATCATTGAAGCCTTCTAAGACTAGTTTCTTTCTTCTGAAAGGTAAGGTAACCACATAAGTGCTTTTCAAATAGCATAACGACCACTTCATCCCTTCCTAATTTTTTTTCTTGTATTTGACAAAAACCTGCTACTGCCTCCCACTACATTACAATTTAAGATCTAGTGCATAACGTATCATACATGAAGTTACAATTAACTAAGGCGTACGAGACTTTAGTCATTTCTTCCACATACAATGTTTCCTATCAAAAACAATGATAGACCACTAGGATCATTTTTTGTTGTTAATTCTGCACATAATGAAGTTTGTATGTAGTGTCGAAAAAAAAGGATTTTAGAAATTATAATGTTTTTACTAATAACTTTCGATTTTGACCAACTAAACTATATAATTAGATATGAACGAAAAAGATATTTCAATTATTGTAGTGTGCTGTTAGACAATGCGTTTTTAAAGTGTACATGGAATCTTACACTTGTGTATTTATTTGTATTTTCAATTTGAATGTTTACAATGAATCAAAGAATAAATAATCATGAAGATCAGAAATCGATCAATAAAGAATAAAAAATATGGATGTCAAGTTAGTAAGCAGGCTTAAAGGAATCTAGAGGTCTTGCATTCCGCTGAAATACCATTGGGAAACCGTTTGCGGTCGTTGCAGTAGTTGTAGATCATGTGCTTGGTTTGCACCCATCGGATCCTATTTCGGCCAGCTGCATCAAGTCCTTGGGTACTCCATGACTGGTTATCATTTATTGAGCTTGTAGATACTGAATTGGGACCAACTTTTTTGGCATTGGCATTGAATTTCCTGTATAACGCGGTGAAAGGCGCATTAGTCCAGTCGGTCTTCACACGCCCACCTTGGGTTGCCCAGTCATCCGTGTTCCACAGGCTGGCATAAACCCTCATGGGTTGGCTCTTGGGAAATGGGACTCCAGCAGCATCATTGTTATTGAACACCCTTACTGGTATGTTATCTATTAAGAAACTGCAGAGACAAAGAGCTTTATATAGGAACAGCAGAAAAACATGAGAAAGGAAGAGAACCAATTAATGTTTATGTTGGATGCGTGACTTACATAATTCTTAGACTGTTCCATACGATGGTATAGGTGTGGAAGGCTGCGGTAGGGTCAAACCAAAGGTGGAACTGCTGTTCTTTGTTTCCTTTCCCTTGTGAATACACATTGGTGTGAATTGTGTAAGGGTTTCCCGTGGAGTTGCCCAAGAACTCGAAGTCGATCTCATCGTGACCCGCACCTTGTGATGACAACTAATGTGATTTAATACAAAGACATGGTTATTATCAGCCTTTAAAAGATTAATACAAATGAGTGATCACAATATATATATATATATATATATATATATATATATATAATTCAGATATGAAATTCAAGATTGGAACCGATCGATGGTACTCACGTAGAATGTGGTGACGGTGCCAGCAGAATTGCCTGGTACTAGTTTGAGTTGCATGTCGAACCTTCCAAACAGGTACTCGTGCTTCGACTGGAAACCCGATCCAGAGTATTGGTCGAGTGAAAGTGAAAGATCCTGACCTCCATTCAGAATTTTAGCACGTTCACCCCCAAAACTGATGTCCATGTCATCGTAAAAACTCCCTGCTGATGCTGCTACTATTAGAATTGATATTAAAAGAACAACTGCACAAAGATTAGAGTTCGACTTTGCCATTATTGTTTGTATGGAGAGAGAGAGAGAGAGAGAGAGAGAGAGAGAGAGAGATGTTATGTTTGTGGGAAGTAGTACTGATATCGTTTATATATGTAGGTGTGGCTACGTTGACAATTTTCAACAGGAACCATCCTTCTTACTGAAGGATGTCATGGTGGCTAATGGATGCATCAACATCTATTAACGCGTGCCAACTCACATTATTCTTCTGGACATGGGCAGGAGCGGTGGGTTTTTTTTTTCTATACGCCTGGCAACTCAAAATTTGCAAATTTGTCATATTTGGACCGGTGGTTGACATCATACGTAAAATAAAATTGTTTCTATTGTTAATAAGTTGGGAAAATCAAATCTTTAAAAACGCATTTAAAACATTTATCAATCGCATTTAACACTATTAAAACTAATCCTCCTTAATAAATAAAGGTTTTTTTTTGCCATATGTCAATCTCTCATAAGTTTTGGCACTTGTCATTTTGTGGTATTTTTGAAATAAATATTATTCAATAGTCAATTTTTGGTTTGTTTTATTTTTTAAAATTAAAGTAATATACTTATATATGTAAAGTATTAAATATCATATATATATATATATATATATATATATATATATATATATATATATATATATATATATATATATGATATTAAATTGCAATAAATATGTTTATTCCTTTCTTAGTTTAAAGTTGTACATTAAAAAATATTTTCTATTTACATTTTAATATAATGTTTATGTTTTTTTTAAATCAACCCGTGTACTACACGGGTCTCACACCTAGTTATATATATGTTGGTAAAGGGAACCATCAGCACCTACAGATTACCAACTAATTAACGATTTAATACATATACATATCGTCGATAAACATATGAAATCTCGCTAAATTCTCAACGTTTTGCTCATTTCGGTGTTAACACTTATTGATGATACAATTGTACGCAAATTCCCCTAACATCTTCCTTTTCATTTAGTTTTATTACCAAATTCGTCCAATTTATCCAAAATATTTGTTTCCCTCTTCCTATTCAGCTTCCCCTTTAAATGAAAGCATCACTTGTACGGAATGAGAGATTTATATGAAATGGATCATACTCAACTCTATGTACATTGAATAGAGAAATATGGGAAGGATAGCTACAATATGTTCTTTGAGATTATTTATTCTTGGTTCATTCAGAACTCTATTATTATATTGTGTACAATTATATTTCTTAACTATCACATTGTTAAAGTTGATTACATTAGTTTGAAAACAACATGATATTTAGTGTCAAACCGACATCTAGTAGTTACATATATATATGTCTCAAATCTATAAATATATACCTATATATCCATTGGTGAAGGGAACCAATAATGATAGACTTCTAACTGATCAACGATTTAGTAAAGATCATAAACAAAGATATATAAAATCTTGCTATCATAGCAAATTTGTACCTGTTTAGGTGTTAGCACTTATAAGTTTAGGTGTTAACACTTATATGTTGATGTCTATTTGAGCCTAATATGCAATTATTGTATTTTGTTTTAGTTTTCAGATTTGCTCGCATCTTCTATAACAAAGTTAAAGTTCTAGACTATAGTTTTAACACAAATAGTACTTGTTTATCTTTTTAGTACAAGTTACACCTAAAGTTAATGTGAATTCTTTCCTTGTAGACACTCTGCAACATGAGCCCACGCTTTGTCTCTATAGCGATCAGCCATGAGGTCAAAACGAAGACCAGACTCCTCAACTAACAATCTCATCGACAAACACATATGAAATCTCACTAAATTTGCAACTTTTTTTACTATTTCGGTGTTAACACTTAATGATGATAAAACCGGATGCAAATTCCCCAAACATCTTCCTTTTCATTAAGTTTCATTACCAAATTCGACCAATTAATCTAAAATTGTGATTTCCCTCTCCTTCCTCAGTTTTCCCTTTAAATGAAAGCATCACTTGTATAAATAAGAGATTTACAAGAAATGGTCAAATACGTGCATTGAAGAAAGAAATATAGGAAGGAAACGTACAATCTGTTTTTTCGAGATTATTTATTCTTAATTCATTATACTCTATTCATTATTATATTATTTAAAATTATATTTTTAACAATCACATTCTTAATGTTAATTAAAAGTTGTCATAAAAAGAAAAGGTTGGGATCTTGATTGAGTTTTTGAATTTGGCAAGGGTTCTTAATGTTAATTAAAAGGCGACGGGGTTTTTAATTTTTGGGGATTTCATCCCCCCCCCCCCCCCCCCGTGCTAGTTATTAAAGGATGGAAAACGCACTTCTTTCTTTCGTGAAAAATTATAAAATGACAGGCTTGTACGACATGCTTTTTTGATTACGTGCCCTCCGTGTTTTTCTTTTTGTGACACTAATTTTAGGGCATGCAAAAATGTGTGTCCTAAATCCTTCATATTTTGGGAGAGTTGACATTATTTTTAGGGGAAACACTTTTACGTATCACAATACAAGAAAAACACATTTTTGCTACGGAAGGAATCCGTCGTGAAAAGTTGCAATTCCGTTGCAAAAGACGAATAGCGACGGAATTTGCAATGACCTATTTTCGTCCCTAAAAACGTCGTAGCGAGGGTTTGCAACAGAAAAGATAATTCCGTCACAAATGTGACAACATAATGAAGTTCGTGGTAGGTGGTATTCCGTCGTTTATTCCATAGTAGGATTCCATCGCACAATCCGTGGTAGTTATTCCATCACAAATTCTGTGGTGGCGATTCCCTAGCAAATTCTGTGGTGGTGACTCCCTAGCAAATTCCGTGGTGGTGATTCCCTAGCAAATTATGTGGTGATGAATCCCTAGCAAATTCGGTGGTGGTGATTCCCTAGTAATTTCGTGGTGGTCATTCCCTAGAAAAATCCATGGTGGCCATTCCCTAGTAAATTCTATGGTGGTGATTCCGTAGCAAATTTCGTCGTGCTGAATCCCTAGCAAATTTCGTGGTCATGAATCCCTAGTAAATTCCGTTTGATGACTTCCTAGCAAATTCTGTGGTCATGAATCCCTAGCAATTTTTGTGGTGTATATTATATACCATATTCCATATGGACCGATAGATAACTGATTTATAAATTATATCCAAATTATTTTGTAGTAATATATGAAAAACAAAAAAATCAAAACCATTATGTCATAAAATAATACAATAATTATTTATTACATGGAAAAAATTAAGAAAGTTGTTACTCTAAAATACATAAACTGCAAATAAACATATATCAACCTACTATTGTTGTTGTTGTGTAAAGACATTAATAAGATCCAATGTCGTTTGAAGTTGTTTTTCAAGATGCCCGACCCTTGCTTTGCTTTCCTCTTGTTGGGCGTTCATCATTTCTTTTAGCTCTTCATTTTCCTGTTTTTGTTTAGCAACAAGCTCCCACGTTTCTTCTATTTTATCATTTTTTCCGGAATGTAACATACATCTGTTTTACCGTTCCTATTGGGAACCGCCTTTGCAAAAGAGCCTAATCCATCAAGTCTTTCTTTTTTTATCATGACCACCAACAACAGCATAAAATAGCTTTCCTCAAATTCAACACCTTCAGCTTCCAACTCTTCCCGTTTTTCTGTATAGGCCATCTACAAAATAAAAATATTATAAGTTAAAAGATATCAAATTTATGAATGATATTATGGAGTAGCTACAATATAAAAGTTTAACACTGAAATGAATATTACATGAATTTGTCTATCTTTTTCATTTGTGAAAGTGACTCCATCGTGATTCTTCGTGTGTGTATACAGGAACAATTCACTATGGGGTGGATTATGTACTAATTTCCTCTTCTGCATAAATACCATATAAAATATCAAATATACAAATAAACATATATAAACATTGATACGATGTACCATTAAAAAAAAATTACCAAAATCAGAAGCTATCTTTAAATGACTTGCGGATCCAACGTTATGTGCTGGTTTTGCTACTCCATCAGCCACACCTTTACGCCTATTTTTCTTGTTCTGCTCATATTTTAGCTTATATTCTTTTGTATTCCATTTTAATTGCCAGGAGTTCCAAAATTCCTATGGAATATGAGTAGGTTTAAAGCCATGTTTGTTTCTTTTTGGGCTCCGCATGCTGAAGAGATATTGGCCATAACTTTGTGCCTCTTTCCTTGCCCAAGCATGCGTCACTAGCGAGTCTATTGTTTCATCCCAACAACATTTTTTCTACACATTAACAATACAAACATAACTTAAGTGTAAATGTTTACCAAACAAAATTTTATCACATATAGCTAATTACATGAAACTCCTCCCAATATAATTTGCGCATTTCTTTGCTTACTTGTCCCCAAACGTACCGTTTTGGCTTTACCCTTTGTTTAAATGACAGACTAATAAAGTGTGCACAAGCACCCGGTGGCATTAGCCTGCAAGTAATCATGGGATGTGTTTAGTTATGAATTGATATGTCCATGTAAACCAAAAGGTTATACATAGAAAAAATTGTAATTAAGATTTGATTGGTAACTCACATTTTTTTCCAAACATGAACTGTTAAACATCTATCTGGTCCACAATCTTCAGAAGAATTGTTTCACCTTCTACACTTTCCACTACATATTCATTCATGGTTGGTTGTGTTGGTGATGGGGTAGATTCTGGGATAGGTGTTGTTGATGGGGTATATTTTCGGGTAGGTGTTGGGATAGATGTATATGTTGAGGCTGTGGTAGTTCCTTTACTTAAGTAGGGTGTGGTAGTTACTGTAGTTGTAGAGAGGATGGTAGTGTAGATGCAGGTTTTGAGGTTGTGGTAGTAGATATAGGTGTTGATGATGTGGTAGGGGGTGTCGGTGTTGATGACGGCTTAGATGATATAGGTGTTGAAGTTTTGGTTATTGATGTAAGTATTAAGGATTGTATTGTTCCAGTTACTAAAGTTTTAGATGTATTTGCAGATTTTGCAGCTGATATCCTGTTGTGTTTCATAACCTGTGGTGCAATGAATTTAGTTGGCTTCACACCGGATGCTCCTTTTGCTTTCGAGTTCAACATCTTTCTTGCTTAAAAATTAACAAAAAACTGTAGTCAACGTAGAAGTGGCTTATGGTGTCCATGGATGACATATGGGCCATTGGTCAACCGGTAAACATGGAAGTGGCTTATGGTGTCCATGGATGACATATGGGTCATTGGTCAACATGGTAGTGTCTTATGGTGTCTATGGCTGACATATGGGTCATTGGTCAACATGGTAGTGGCTTATGGTGTATATGGATGACATATGGGACATTAGTCAACATGGTAGAGGCTTATCGTGTATATGGATGACATATGGGCCATTGGTCAACATGGTAGTGGCTTTATGGTGTCCATGGATGACATATGGGATATTGGTCAACATGGTAGTGGCTTATGGTGTATATGGATGACATATGGGTCATTGGTCAACATGGTAGTGGCTTATGGTGTATATGGATGACATATTGGTCATTGGTCATTGGTCATCATAGTAGTAGCTTATGGTGTATATGGATGACATATGGGCCATTGGTCAACATGGTAGTGGCTTATGGTGTCCATGGATGACATATGGATGACATATGAGCCATTGGTCAACATGGTAGTGCCTTATGGTGTATATGAATGACATATAGATCATTGGTCAACATAGTAGTGGCTTGTGGTGTATATGGATGATATATGGGTCATTGGTCAACATGGTAGTGGCTTATGGTGTCCATGGATGATAGATGGGCCATTGGTGAACATGGTAGTGGCTTATGGTGTTCATGGATGACACTTGGGTCATTGGTCAACATAGTAGTGGCTTATGGTGTATATGGATGACATATGGGTCATTGGTCACCGTGGTAGTGGCTTATGGTGTATATGTATGACATATGGGCCATTGGTCAACATGGTAGTGGCTTATGGTGTCCATCGATGACATATGGACCATTGGTCAACATTGTAGTGGCTAATGGTGTATATGGATGACATATGGGTCATTGGTCAACATGGTAGTGGCTTATGGTGTATATGGATGACATATGGGTCATTGGTGAACATGGTATTGGCTTATGATATATATGGATAACATATGGGCCATTAGTCAACATGGCAGTGGCTTATGGTGTCCATGGATGACATTTAGGTTATTGGTCAACATGTTAGTGTCTTATGGTGTATATGGATGACATATGGGCCATTGGTCAACATGGTAGTGGCTTATGGTGTCCATGGATGACATTTGGGTCATTGGTCAACATGGTAGTGGCTTATGGTGTATATGGATGACATATCGGTCATTGGTCAACATGGTAGCGGCTTATGGTGTATATGGATGACATATGGTCCATTGATCAACATGGCAGTGGCTTATGGTGTCCATGGATGACATATGGATGACATTTGGGACATTGGTCAACATGGTAGTGGCTTATGGTGTATATGGATGACATATGGGTCATTAGTCACCATGGTAGTAGCTTGTGGTGTATATGGATGACAGATGGGCCATTGGTCAACATGGTAGTGGCGTATGGTGTCCATGTATGACATATGGGCCATTGGTCAACATGGTAGTGGCTTATGGTGTCCATGGATGACGTATGGATGACATTTGGTTCATTGGTCAACATAGTAGTGGCTTATGGTGTCCATGGATGACATATGGGTCATTGGTCAACATAGTAGTGGCTTATGGTGTCCATGGATAACATATGGGTTGCAATATTAATGAGCATAATATTATGGTTTTTTAATTAGAAGAAACAGAAGTTAATTTAGTTTAGCTCGCACACACGTCTTACTTCCTACCTGAAGTAGCAGGTTCAAATCCTACTTATGTCAGTAATTTTATTTAAATTCGTCCCTCTAAATTTAATCAATAATTTTATTTAGCTTCATCTTTTTAAATTTAAAATGTCAATTTATTTACAAAAATGCCAGTAGGTATTGACAAAAATACCCTAACCATTTACGTAGTAACCTTTGTATGTTAAAGGGCAATTATGTCAATTCATAGTCTAAACACTTAGGCACCATAATTTTTAGTCAGACTTATCCCGTCATTTAAGTTTATCGGCAATTGATCATCTACATTCCATTCCCAACAATCAAAATTCTGGCACGTTGATCAATAAACCCTAAAATCGTTGTTGTTATATAATTTGAATTACACTAGACGCATTTCAACATAATGGCAGCGAGATGTTCATCAGAAAGAATGCAAACAAGACAACAATGAAAAAGAATTACTACTTTGTTGTCGTACTTGATCGAAAAAATAGTAACTACGGTTGGAGGAAATTCACCAATCGATGCTTTTAAGTGCCAGTTAGTGTAAGTATGATGTGCATTACTTATATTATACTTATATACATATTTAATTTAGTGTTTAATAGATTAATTTTGTTGATTTGTGAATTATAGTTGCAAACTCTTTAGGGATTCTATAACATCAGACGCAATATATAAAATCATAGACACAAATCGATTAAGGTTTCGTCCATTAAGTATTCAACAATATGAAGTCATAAGCAAATGCAAAAAGTTGAACAACCCACACATACTCTTCAACGATGGAATGGTACTCTTCTTTTAAGCAATCGGATAATTAAGAATTCAATTAGTTTTTTATATTTGTATTTTTATAATTGTATGATTAATTATTGTATGTCAGGCGAAGTATTTTATGTTAGGGGAAGAACTAGCAGGGAAACAGTTGCTTCAAGATGCAGTTGATCATGGGCAGTTGGATGCTATCTTCATTCTGGGAATGATGTTGATGGCCGAAGGTATTGAAAGGAAGCAAGAAGCTCTGATCGTGTTAAATAATGCCTACGTTAATACTAGAAGAAGTTGGAATCTAAGGCATACCTGTAACAAGGTTCAAAACCACTTGGCAAGGAGATCAAAGCAGATAAAATTCCATGGCTTACATAGAAGCTGTGCAAAGCATCCTTATGTGAGCAGTTATGATTCAGCTTTTATGTATCAATGCAGTTGGTTGTTTGTGGGATGGATGTTTTGTTAAGTTTGCTAGGATGTTTAACATTAGTTTGGAGTAGTTACATATATGATTGTTGTTTGATTCACACAATTAGTGATGCATATTTTATGTTTATTTTGGTGTAATGGGAATACATATTTTTAACTTTATTAAATGTTAATATAAATATATATATATATATATATATATATATATATATATATATATATATATATATATATATATATGTTAGTTTTTATATGTATGTTATTTTTGTCTTTTTCATTTTACTAACTAAAAGTTCATTGTGACCTAGTTTTGATATAGATTTCAAGGGCACTTTGGTCTATTTGCAATCTCTAAAGTGAAGGGGCCATTTTTGCTATGGAAATAAAAAAAAATTTAATCAAGTCGTTATTAAAAGGAAAATATTGTATATATAGAATTTATATTATAAGTAGATCTATATCTATATTTATTATGAATGTTATTTAAATTTATAATTACCCGTATACTACATGGGTTTTAACCAGGTACTGAATAATATCGACCCACTAATATGACCTAGTATCCATCCAACACATTGAAATCAAGGGTTGTCGAAGGTTCTTTAATCGATACACACTTTGTTTGAATATGTGTTCTGCAAGTGTCGATCTCAATTAAACCATTCTACTAATTTTCTAAGACTTTATCCAATAATAAAAGTTATTCAACCATTCAAATTAGAAAACTTTGAGGATTTGTTCAGCATTTGGTCATTAGCTTTGTGAAACAAGTCGTTGTTAAGGTACCTTTGCGATGTTTGTATGGTAACTATATATTTACTTCAAATGTCATATATGAATTCAAATCAACATTAATGAACATAAAATTAATATTGTGTTATTGAAATTTATACTTTACAAATTTAAGACAAAGAACAATTCAAGTAGAAAATGGATGTATGAAAGAAAAGATAATAGTAGTTGTATATCGCTTGTTTTCATACAAGGAGTGAAAATATTTATAGATTTTGCTACCACTCAACATAGGTTCATGGATGAAGATAAATCAAATGCCCATGCATAAAATGTCGTAACATACCATATACATAAGTTGATATTGTTAAACATCATTTGTACAAGTTTGGTTTTGTTGACGAATATTGGTTTTGGGATAAACATGGCGAAACATCAATTGATGATGACAATACGTTTTTAGGGGTTGATGATTCAAACACAAATTTTAGAGAAGGTGCATGTTCTTATAGAGAAATGGTCATAGATACAATGGCTCCTGATTTAAATAATATTGATCCTGAAGAGGAGCCAAATGCACTAGATAAAAAAAATTCTTTAATATGCTAGATGCAGCCGATAAAGAATTATGGCCTGGATGTAAAAAAAAGTGACACAACTATCTATTGTAGCTAGACTATTGAATTTAAAATCAGAGTATCTCATACCTGAGCATAGTTATGACACTATCTTCCAGTTGATAAATGATGTGTTACCAGAGGAGAATAATATGGTAGGTAGTTTATACGAGAGCAAAAAGTTAATACAAGCACTAGGTTTGCTCATGGAGATGATTGACTGATGCAGGTCTGGATGTATGATATATTGGAGTCAAGACAAAGATCTTTGTCGGTGCAAATTCTGCAATGCAGATAGGTACAAACGGTCAAAAAATTTGGCCAGATGTTCTCGCGTATCCTTCAAGAAAATCCATTACTTTCCTTTGACTCCAAGGTTGAAGAGACTGTATGCTTCAGAAGCCACAGCCACTTCCATGCGATGGCACTCTGAGAATCATGGACATGATGCTGGAGTAATGTGTCATCCATCCGGTTCAAAAGCTTAGAAGCACTTTGACAAAAGTCATCCTTCATTTGCAGCAGAAGTACGTAATGTAAGATCAAGCCTAAGTACAGATGGGTTTGCACCACAAGGAGCATTTGGAAAGCAATATTCATCTTAGCATATTATTATAACACCTTATAACTTGCCAACTTCTATATGCATGAAAGAGCCTTACATGTTTTTGACTGCCCTTGTGACAGGACCGTCAAACCCTAAGCATAAAATAGATGTATTTTTGCAATCAATTGTTGCAGAGTTGGAGCAATTATGGGAAGAAGGCGTAGTAACATATGATATATCCTTAAAACAAAATTTCCATCTAAGAGCAGCTTTGATATGGAAAATAAGTGATTTTCTAGCATATGCAATGTTGTCCGGATGGCTACAGTAGGTAAGCTAGCATGTCCTCATTGTGGGAAACATACACAAGCATTCAGACTAGAGAATGGTAATAAGATGTCATGGTTTGACTGCCATAGAAGATTTCTACAGGTGAATCACCCATATAGAAAGGATAAAAATAAGTTCAAGAAGAATCGTGAAATGATAGAAGGTCCTCCTCCAAGTAAGAATGGTGAACAAAATTTAAGGAAGATTGAACAATTATGTTTGGTAAAAGTGGCTGAACTAAATGTTGATGATGTAAACATAATATGTGGCGCTCATGGTTGGAAAAAGAAAAGCATATTTTGGGATTTACCATATTGGAAAAAAATCTCATTAGACATAATTTTGATGTTACGCATATTGTGAAAATTTTATTTGAAACTTTTTTTACACTATAATGGATGTCAAAGGGAAGATGAAGAACAATGTAGCAGCCAGAAGAGATCTGAAGCTCTATTGTAGGAAGAGAAAAGGAGTCGAAGATAATGAAAGAGCATACTACACTCTGGAGCAAAATCAAAAGAAGGCCATATGCCAATGGGTGGAGAAATTGTGTTTCCCCGATGGTTATGTTTCTAATTTGGGGAGGTGTGTTGCTTTAACAGGGTGTAGACTATTCCGAATGAAAAGCCACGATTGTCATGTTTTTATGCAAAGATTGATGCCAATTGCATTCCGTGAGATGTTGCCAAAACAAGTGTGGGAAGCATTAACAGAGTTGAGTATTTTCTTCAAAACATTAACAGCAACAACAATCACAGCAAAAGACATGGAAATGATTGAAACCGAGATCCCAATAATACTATGTAAATTAGAGACCATCTTTGTCCCTGGTATTTTTTACTCCATGAAACATTTACCAGTACATTTTCCATACGAAGCAAAGATAGTCGGTCATGTCTAATATCGGTGGATGTATCCATTTGAAAGGTTTGTATCGTACATCATAATGTATGTTGCTATTTTGTACGCTGATTTAAATAATCTTCACCATAGGTATCTAAATCAATTGAAAAATGATGTGAAAAATAAAGCTCGAGTGGAATGGTCCGTTGTTAACGCATACTTGCTACGTGAAGCATCAATATTTTGCTCTCATTATTTCAATACTGGTGTCCCCACATGTAATAGAAAGTTGCCTCGAAATGATAATGGAGGAGGAGATGAGAAAGCGGATGCTAACCACGACAAGTTAGATATATTTTCATATCATGGGCGTCATTATGGAAGATTCACGAATAGAATGATGTCTGATGAGGAAGTACATGCTGCCCAAACTTACATACACCTTAACGAAGATAAAATCAAGCATTACATTAGGTACGTAACATTTGCATCAATTTTAATTATAATAATCATTTGTTGTGTAATTTCTATGAATTAATAACATTAACACGCATGATTTTGTTTATTCCATTCATAGTAACTTCAAAATGTTATTCAAATTGTGATACAAAATATTTGAAGAAAATTTGAATGAACTTATAAGGGATATAAAGGAATAGGTCCTTGCAGCTGAAGTTGAGAAGAACTTTGCAGTATGGTTTCAAAACTATGTGGGTTTTATTCTTGTATTTTTTAAAAAAATCATTATTTTTTGTTATGGTTATAATTAACTCTAATTAAGTGTTTTACCATTTTTCATATAGGCACGTAAGATCCCGATAAACAACAAGTATATATCTGACCTTTCCAAAATGCCATTCAAAAAAGTGAAATTATATAGTGTATACTTTGCCAATGGTTACAAGTTTCACACAGAAACTCATAGTCTGAACAAATCAACAACCAATAGCGGATTGTGTGTTAGTAGCTAAGGAGGTGATTATTATGGTAAGGTAGAGGAAATTTTAGAAGTCGAGTACCCTGGTTACCCAATTAAAACCGCAGTTTTGTTTAAATGTCATTGGTACGATCCAACACCTAACATAGGAGTTAAGGTTCACAAACAATATAACTTGGTCGAGATAAATGTCAAAAGAAAATACAACAAGTTCGAACTATTTGTTTTAGCCATGCAAGCCACTCAAGGGTGTTACATTCCTTACCCAATTTTGAAAACAAACAACTCGGACTGGTGGGATGTATTTAAAGTTAAACCTCGTGGTTAGACCGATGAAAATCATCATCAGAAAGACGTTGCATTCCAAGAAGATGAAGTTGAATCAAATGAAATCATCATACCAAGTGTAGCCAATATAAACAATTATGATGATCACGAAATGTCAAGCAACGGTTTAGATAATGAAAATAATATTGATGAAGAAGGTGAAATTCATGAGGACGACAATGATGGTATTTCTGACAGCGTAGGTAGTTGTGAGTATAGTACATCGAGCAATGAAGAACAAGAGGAGGAAGAAGAAGAGGAGGAAGAAGATAATGACAAGATGCTTTCGTGTTTAATGTTTTTTTTTTTCAAATGAAGTTAATTTGTCATTTGGTTTAATATCATTACATAAATGAAAACTAGGAAGAAAGCCCAGGATTTGCCCCGGGATGTTTTTTGTGTTTTTTATGTCAAAATGTAAAACTATTGACTGTAAAGCCGAAGAGTATGAAAGTGGCTATAATTTTATTTTTGTTTTGTGTTTACATCATTTTTTTAAAAGGGCATTTTAGTCATTTTTGATTGCTATGTTGTTTGAGTAGGATGAAGTATACGTAAAACCCATGTTATTTTTTGTGATGAAGTATAGTTAATGTAATTAAAAATAAGTTTGTAATGAATTTGTTATTAAAGAAAATAATCTACATAGATTATATACTTTATCATGTCCAGTTAATGTAATTAAAAATAAGTTTGAAATGAATTCGTTGTTAATTATTTTTTATATACTATGTTTTCATGAAATTATACACAACTTGATTAGCACAACTGGCTTAACCGCGCCCTTTTCTAGCATAAGCATATGTTCGAGTCCGCTTGCCAACAATATCTACTTTATAATTCATTTTTACATTTTTTAGCCATTAGTTTATGACACATATTAACAATTCAAAAACATTTCATTCAAACCATATCTTACAAATTCCATTGATCATAATAATAATTCATCCATAGTATAAGAAGATTAATTAGGCATACAACATCCAAACAAATGCCGTCACAAATTAGCTACGTGTTTTGTTCGATGCCAAAACAAGCAAACGAAATCATATTCCATAGCAGAATTCCCTAGCAAATACCTACGGATGGTACTTCCATAGCAATTCAACTATGAAATTGGTTTCCGTCACAAACTTCATTGCATAGTAACCACGATAATGAATTCCATAGCAGCAATACAACGGAAAGTGATTTGGTAACAAATGTCGTTGGAAAGTTGCTACGAATTTTTCTTCCATAGAACTCTCGGTAGCATAATACCAACGTATATGGAGTCAGTAGCATTTTCCCTAGCAAGTCCCATTCTCGCTACCAGAAATGAAATTTGTAGACAATGAGGTAGCAACATTGCTATGGAACGACATTTCACATCACGATCCATTGCAGATTAACAACGAAAATACATTCCATAGGGACCTTCCTAGCAAAATCACTTTTTTCTTGTAGTGTCATAAATAAGTGCGTGTCATGGTTCACATGTCATTAAAGGGTTGTTTTCTAGTAGTGGTATTACTTTTTTATCTTTTAGTACAACTTACACCTAAAGTTACCGAGAAGTCTTTCATTATAGCAACTCCGTAATAGGAGCCCTTTCCTTTGTCTTCATAGCGACAATGTGGTTGAAAGAAAGATCAGGCTCCTCAACTCTCAATATCCCAGGTGGAAAATAATAGCCCAATCTTCTGCCACCTAAACTTAATCTTTGTTAACCACATCTCTCTATAGGCCTTCCTTCTTTCCAAGTATCTAGAAACCAATTGAAGCTTTACATGGATTCAACTTCTGTAGCATGATTGCCTTGGAAAACATGTTTACTAGATTCTTAGTACCAAGGATCTTCTTCGGGTTCCAAGTCCAATGGCTTATTGATTGTTTGATAAACCGTTACTTCATCTACACATATTTTGTTCTATCATGAATGATTAGATTCTTTGAAAGGTGAAATGCACTATGGTTTTAATAAAGTAGGACACAGTCTTTTTTGTGCCCAAATCTAAGATGAAAATTTTCAACCAGATAAGTTCTAAGTACAATTTTTTCAATTTCCATTCAGTAAGCTTCTATGGTTAATAGATGGATACTCTTTCCAAAGTTTGGATATCCAACTGATGGTTATACCCACAATGGTATACAAAAACACTATTATGGTAAGGTAACCACATAAGTTTCTTTCTTCTAAAGGTAAGGTAACCACATAAGTGCTTTTCAAGTAGCATAACAGACGCTTCATCCCTTCCTAATTACTTTTCTTGTATTTGACATAAACCTGCTACTGCCTCCCACTACATTACAATTTAAGATCTAGTGCATAACGTATCATAAATGAAGTTACAGTTAACTAAGGCATACGAGACTTTAGCCATTTCTTCCACATACAATGTTTCCTATCGAAAACAATGATAGACCACTAGGATCATTTTTTGTTGTTAATTCTGCACATAATGAAGTTTGTATGTAGTGTCGAAAAAAAAGGATTTTAGAAATTATAATGTTTTTACTAATAACTTTCGATTTTGACCAACTAAACTATATAATTAGATATGAACGAAAAAGATATTTCAATTATTGTAGTGTGCTGTTAGACAATGCGTTTTTAAAGTGTACATGGAATCTTATACTTGTGTATTTATTTGTATTTTCAATTTGAATGTTTACAATGAATCAAAGAATAAATAATCATGAAGATCAGAAATCGATCAATAAAGAATAAAAAATATGGATATCAAGTTAGTAAGCAGGCTTAAAGGAATCTAGAGGTCTTGCATTCCGCTGAAATACCATTGGGAAACCGTTTGCGGTCGTTGCAGTAGTTGTAGATCATGTGCTTGGTTTGCACCCATCGGATCCTATTTCGGCCAGCTGCATCAAGTCCTTGGGTACTCCATGACTGGTTATCATTTATTGAGCTTGTAGATACTGAATTGGGACCAACTTTTTTGGCATTGGCATTGAATTTCCTGTATAACGCGGTGAAAGGCGCATTAGTCCAGTCGGTCTTCACACGCCCACCTTGGGTTGCCCAGTCATCCGCGTTCCACAGGCTGGCATAAACCCTCATGGGTTGGCTCTTGGGAAATGGGACTCCAGCAGCATCATTGTTATTGAACACCCTTACTGGTATGTTATCTATCAAGAAACTGAAGAGACAAAGAGCTTTATATAGGAACAGCAGAAAAACATGAGAAAGGAAGAGAACCAATTAATGTTTATGTTGGATGCGTGACTTACATAATTCTTAGACTGTTCCATACGATGGTATAGGTGTGGAAGGCTGCGGTAGGGTCAAACCAAAGGTGGAACTGCTGTTCTTTGTTTCCTTTCCCTTGTGAATACACATTGGTGTGAATTGTGTAAGGGTTTCCCGTGGAGTTGCCCAAGAACTCGAAGTCGATCTCATCGTGACCCGCACCTTGTGATGACAACTAATGTGATTTAATACAAAGACATGGTTATTATCAGCCTTTAAAAGATTAATACAAATGAGTGATCACAATATATATATAATTCAGATATGAAATTCAAGATTGGAACCGATCGATGGTACTCACGTAGAATGTGGTGACGGTGCCAGCAGAATTGCCTGGTACTAGTTTGAGTTGCATGTCGAACCTTCCAAACAGGTACTCGTGCTTCGACTGGAAACCCGATCCAGAGTATTGGTCGAGTGAAAGTGAAAGATCCTGACCTCCATTCAGAATTTTAGCACGTTCACCCCCAAAACTGATGTCCATGTCATCGTAAAAACTCCCTGCTGATACTGCTACTATTAGAATTGATATTAAAAGAACAACTGCACAAAGATTAGAGTTCGACTTTGCCATTATTGTTTGTATGGAGAGAGAGAGAGAGAGAGAGAGAGAGAGAGAGAGATGTTATGTTTGTGAGTAGTAGTACTGATATCGTTTATATAGAGAGGTGTGGCTACGTTGACAGTTTTCAATAGGAACCATCCTTGTTACTGAAGGATGTCATGATGGCTAATGGATGCACCAATATCTATTGACGCGTGCCAACTAACATTATTCTTCTGGACAAGGGCAGGAGCGGTGGGTTTTTTTTTCTATACGTCTGGCAAATCAAAAGTAGCAAATTTGTCATATTTGGACCGGTGGTTGACATCATACCTAAAATAAAATTGTTTTAATTGTTAATAAGGGAAAATAAAATCCTTAAAACTAATTAAAACTAAAACTAATTATATATCTGTCGGTAAAGGGAACCATCAGCACCGGCGGACTACCAACTGATTAACGATTTAATACATATCGTCGACAAATATATATGAAATCTCACTAAATTATCAACGTTTTGCCCATTTCGGTGTTAAAACTTATTGATGATACAACTGTACGCAAATTCCCCTAACATCTTCCTTTTCATTTAGTTTTATTACCAAATTCGTCCAATTTATCCAAAAGATTGGTTTCCCTCTCCCTCCTCGGCTTCCCCTTTAAATGAAAACATCACTTGTACGGAATGGAGATTTATATTAAATGGATCAAACTCAACTCTATGTACATTGAATAGAAAAATATGGGAAGGATAGCTACAATATGTTGTTTGAGATTATTTATTTTTGGTTCATTCAGAACATTATTATTATATTATGTACAATTATATTTCTTAACTATCACATTCTTAAAGTTAATTAACAGTCGGCAAATTTTGATTTCTTTGGAGTGGTTGGGATCTTGATTGAGTTCTTGAAATTTAATAGGGAAAGTAAATTTGTGATAGGCTTGAACAAGTACATAGATGTTATAATTTACTGTAGGTGTGAAAACGAAGATGACGTTTGAGGACGAGGACACTCCTTAAAGAGGGTAACTAAGAAATTTACCATTATTTGTTTTTTTGAGTTCTCAAATGTGTTGCAATCTAAAATGCTTGTTTATAGGGAAATAACAGCAGTTAAAACAATTTGTCTTAGTCATAACCTTGTAATGTTGATAATTGAATATTTATATATGTTATAGATTTTTTTTTCTTAATTTAACGGATTCATTGAAAGAAATCAAGAAAAAAAATGGTATCATGAATGGGATGAACATTTATCTACCATGCGAACATAATGGATATCTAAACGAGGATTGAAATTATCGTAACAAAACATTACATTAGTCTGAAAACAACATGATATTTAGTGTCAAACCGAAATCTAGTAGTTACATATGTCTTATATCTATAAATATATACCTATATATCCATCATTGAAGGGAACCAATAATGATAGACTTCTAATTGATCAACGATTTAGTAAAGATCATAAACAAAGATATATAAAATCTCGCTAATATAGCAAATTTGTACCTGTTTAGGTGTTAACACTTATATGTTGATGTCTATTTGAGCCGAATATGCAATTATTGTATTTCGTTTTAGTTTTCATATTTGCTCGCATGTTCTATAACAAAGTTAAAATTCTAGACTATAGTTTTAACACAAATAGTACTTGTTTATCTTTTTAGTACAACTTACACCTAAGGTTATTGTGAAGTCTTTCCTTGTAGCCACTCCGCAACAGGAGTCCATGCTTTGTCTCTATAGCGACCATGAAATGGAAAGGAACACCAGACTCCTCAAGTAACAATCTCATCGACAAACACATATGAAATCTCACTAAATTTCCAACTTTTTTACCAATTTTGGTGGTAACACTTAATGATGAAAAAACCGGATGCAAATTCCTCCAAAGATCTTCTTTTCATTAAGTTTCATTACTAAATTCAATCAATTAATCTAAAATTGTGATTTCCCTCTCCTTCCTCGGTTTTCCCTTTAAATGAAAGCATCACTTGTACGAATAACAGATTTATAAGAAATGGATCAAATGCAACTCTACTTGTATTAAAGAAAGAAATATAGGAAGGAAACCTACAATTTGTTTTTCAAGATTATTTATTCTTAATTCATTATACTTTATCCATTATTATATTATGTACAATTATATTTTTAGCAATCACATTCTTAATGTTAATTAAAAGTTATCATAAAAATAAAAGGTTGGGATCTTGATTGAGTTCTTGAAATTTGGAAGGGAAAGTAAATTCCTCATAGGATTGATGTTGTGACTGCAATTTACTATAGGTGTGAAATTGAAGATGTCGTTTGAGGACGAGGAACCGCTTTAAAGAGGCTACATAACAAATTACCATTTAATGGTGATAACTGAATATTTATATTTGTTATAGTTTTTTTCTTAAATTTAACGGATTTATTGAAAAAAACCAAGAAAAAAATGGTATCATGAATGGGATGAACATGTATCTACCAGTGAACATAACACATATTTACACGAGAGATTGAAACTATAGTAACAAAACATTAGATTAGTCTCAAAACAACATGATATTTAGTTTCAAACCGACATCTAATAGTTATGCATGTCTCAAATGTATAAATACATACAAGCATATAGTAGCTATTCAACGTTGGCTTCCAGTTCATTAAGGATTTAATACAAATCATCGACAAATATATATGAAATCTTCCTGATTTAGCACATTTTTACCCATTTTGGTGTTAAAACTTATATGTTGCAGTCTATTTGAGCCTAATATGCAATTATTGTATTTTTATTAAGTTTTCATTTGTGCTTGCATCTTCTGTAACAAAGTTAAAATTCTAGACCTTAATTTTTAGATAAATACACTAATAGAAAAATATCCTTTAATGACAAGAATTGCGTGTCATAGAAGGATACATATGACACGCAAATGCGTGTCAGTGAAGGGCCTATCATAAAAGAAGACCGCACGCATTTATGTGTCGTAACCTTACAACGTGCATTTACAACACACAATGCGTATCATTAAAGCTCGTGTCATAAAGAAAGACAATTTTAAAGGTTTTACAAAAATATTTTTTTAAATGTATTTAATAATTTCCAAATTAGATGACAATTATTGTCTCAAAATATAAAATAGCATATCATTAAAAAAATAAAAAAAGACAATCCATTTAAAAATATATAGTATGTCAAATAATAATAATCATTCCAATGTTTAAATAAATGTAATACAAAAACTATTTCATCATATCTTATCAATTCCCCTAACAATACACCATCTCCGATTAAGACTTGTATTCAGACCAATTCACCTACCTCAAACGCAAGAATTGAAACATGAGACCCAACCGATCCTTTATATAGTCCCTTTGGTCCTTTATCTTTCCATATTAGCCCAGGGACCTCTAAGATTCACATGTGTTTCTTCAATCCATTTTTTGGTCGATTCTATGACACCAAAGTATGCTACACCTATTGCAAGAGATCCAGTTACGCCAGTTGCCTCCTCTCTATAAAAAAACAATAATCAAAAACTAATAGCAAGTGATATAATATTAAATGAATAAATGTTTGATTCGACTAAAGATTCCATCAATGACAGTCACGTGTGTTTCTCCTTCATTGCTCCAGGATTCTTTTCCACTTTCATTTAATTTACCAAGAATCCAAATGGTTGCAAATTAAATAAAACAAGATTATTAAAAAAAAAGGTTTCTTATTTCTTTAATGGGTTACATAAAAGTCACCATTTTAGCTTTCATGGATTCATCTTCTAAGTTATCACAACTGTTATTAATACAAATAACATGTATAACAACCTACATAGTTTTATCTTCTATTTCAGGATGGTAATAAAATGGAGAATCGATTTGCTAAATGCATAGTAATACCATACATTTACAAACTCCCCTACAGAAAATTTAGCAAGCAAAAACAAACATTCCATGAAAATAAACTATCTATAGTCTTTTTCGTATTAGAAAGCACAAACCAAATGGAAAATTAAGAACGCTAACACTAAATCATCAAAAAAATCGTCAAACTAATTACAAAGTAACAATCGGATTTTGTAACAAATGAAAACAATTTCCAATCATAATCAATATTTGAAACCTAAAAAGTTTTAAAAAATAATATACTTATAAAGCAAATAAGTTATTACCAAGTTAGAGAGAGAGAGAGAGAGAGAGAGAGAGAGAGAGATCGGGTACATTGGAGACTCGCTGAGGCTTAGGCGACATCAATACTCACTCTAGTCTCCAGTAACGACCTGTACTCCGGCAAAGACAGCTGCACAATGGAGGGAAGATTTTAGGCGGCCAAGTCAGAGGAGTAATGAGAGAACGAGTGTTAATGAATAAGAAAGTGAGAATAAGAAATGATGTGTGTAAAGGACGAGATTTAATGAACCCTATAAACCTAAACATTTTGTAGAGCTGCAAAAAGATGAAAGGGAGATGCACAACCGCGAAATGTCATTAGGTTTTCTTCGGTAGATGATTGTACAGAAGAAGGAGGAGACGCATCATAGACATCAAAATGACGAATGGGAGATGATTAGAGAACAAGGCGCCGAGGTTTTTTAATATTTTCGGGATTTCAACCCCCCCCCCCCCCCCCGCTAGTTATAAAAAGATGGGAAACATGTGTCATTCCTCATGAAAACTTACAAAATGACATGCTTATACGACATACTTTTTTTGATAGGTACCTTCAATGTTGTTTTGTGACATTAATTTTAGGGCACACAAAAATGTGTCTCCTAAATGCTTCAAATTTTGGGAGAGCTGAACCCTTGCGTTGAAATAATCCACTAAAGAGGGGGTCCATAACATAGCCATAGTATATTTCCAATGCAATAAAGTTACGTAGTGTCTTTTTTCTTTCATAAAGGGGTATTTTCATGGGTTTCCCTTCGTATCGTGTTCATACCGTTGTATTGAATGGTCCCGGACGCTTGCTTTCTGTTCATATAATGCATACAACTTTGGTTGCTGGTTGGGCCGTTTCTATGGCCCTGTATGAATTAGCAGTTTTTGATCCTTCTGACTCTGTTCTTGATCCAATAATGTGGAGACAGCAGATGTTCGTTACATTCTTCATGACTCGTTTAGGAATAACCAATTCATGGGGTGGTTGGAGTATCACGGGGAGTTTTATGTATCATAAATCAGTGTGTGTCATGGTTCGCATGCCATTAAAGGGCTGTTTTTTAGTAGTGATAGTACTTTTTAATCTTTTTAGTACAACTTACACCTAAAGTTACCGAGAAGTCTTTCGTTGTAGCAACTCCGTAATAGGAGCCCTTTCCTTTGTCTTCATAGCGACAATGTGGTTGAAAGAAAGATCAGGCTCCTCAACTCACAATATCCCAGGTGGAAAATAATCAACCAATCTTCTGCCACCTAAACTTAATCTTTGTTAACCACATCTCTCTATAGGCCTTCCTTCTTTCCAACTATCTTTCCAAGTATTTGGAAACCAATTGAAGCTTTACATAGATTCAACTTCTGTAGCATGATTGCCTTGGAAAACATGTCTACTAGATTCTTAGTACCAAGGATCTTCTTCGGGTTCCGAGTCCAATGGCTTATTGATTGTTTGATAAACTGTTACTTCATCTACACATATTTTGTTCTATCATGAATGATTAGATTCTTTGAAAGGTGAAATGCACTATGGTTTTAATAAAGTAGGACACAGTCTTTTTTTTGCCCAAATATATGAATATTTTCAACCAAATAAGTTCTAAGGATAATTTTTTCAATTTCCATTCATTATGCTTTTATGGTTAATAGATGAATACTCTTTCCAAAGTGTGGATATCCAACTGATGGTTATACCTGCAATGGTATACAAAAACCCTGTTATGGTTTTCCCTAAATATCTAGAACATCTCTTATCTACATCACTGTTATGGTTTTCCCTAAATATCTAGAACATCTCTTATCTACATCACAGAAGCCTTCTAAGACTAGTTTCTTTCTTCTGAAAGGTAAGGTAACCACATAAGTGCTTTTCAAATAGCATAACGACCACTTCATCCCTTCCTAATTTTTTTCTTGTATTTGACATAAACCTGCTACTGCCTCCCACTACATTACAATTTAAGATCTAGTGCATAACGTATCATAAATGAAGTTACAGTTAACTAAGGCATACGAGACTTTAGCCATTTCTTCCACATACAATGTTTCCTATCGAAAACAATGATAGACCACTAGGATCATTTTTTGTTGTTAATTCTGCACATAATGAAGTTTGTATGTAGTGTCGAAAAAAAAGGATTTTAGAAATTATAATGTTTTTACTAATAACTTTCGATTTTGACCAACTAAACTATATAATTAGATATGAACGAAAAAGATATTTCAATTATTGTAGTGTGCTGTTAGACAATGCGTTTTTAAAGTGTACATGGAATCTTATACTTGTGTATTTATTTGTATTTTCAATTTGAATGTTTACAATGAATCAAAGAATAAATAATCATGAAGATCAGAAATCGATCAATAAAGAATAAAAAATATGGATATCAAGTTAGTAAGCAGGCTTAAAGGAATCTAGAGGTCTTGCATTCCGCTGAAATACCATTGGGAAACCGTTTGCGGTCGTTGCAGTAGTTGTAGATCATGTGCTTGGTTTGCACCCATCGGATCCTATTTCGGCCAGCTGCATCAAGTCCTTGGGTACTCCATGACTGGTTATCATTTATTGAGCTTGTAGATACTGAATTGGGACCAACTTTTTTGGCATTGGCATTGAATTTCCTGTATAACGCGGTGAAAGGCGCATTAGTCCAGTCGGTCTTCACACGCCCACCTTGGGTTGCCCAGTCATCCGCGTTCCACAGGCTGGCATAAACCCTCATGGGTTGGCTCTTGGGAAATGGGACTCCAGCAGCATCATTGTTATTGAACACCCTTACTGGTATGTTATCTATCAAGAAACTGAAGAGACAAAGAGCTTTATATAGGAACAGCAGAAAAACATGAGAAAGGAAGAGAACCAATTAATGTTTATGTTGGATGCGTGACTTACATAATTCTTAGACTGTTCCATACGATGGTATAGGTGTGGAAGGCTGCGGTAGGGTCAAACCAAAGGTGGAACTGCTGTTCTTTGTTTCCTTTCCCTTGTGAATACACATTGGTGTGAATTGTGTAAGGGTTTCCCGTGGAGTTGCCCAAGAACTCGAAGTCGATCTCATCGTGACCCGCACCTTGTGATGACAACTAATGTGATTTAATACAAAGACATGGTTATTATCAGCCTTTAAAAGATTAATACAAATGAGTGATCACAATATATATATATAATTCAGATATGAAATTCAAGATTGGAACCGATCGATGGTACTCACGTAGAATGTGGTGACGGTGCCAGCAGAATTGCCTGGTACTAGTTTGAGTTGCATGTCGAACCTTCCAAACAGGTACTCGTGCTTCGACTGGAAACCCGATCCAGAGTATTGGTCGAGTGAAAGTGAAAGATCCTGACCTCCATTCAGAATTTTAGCACGTTCACCCCCAAAAGTGATGTCCATGTCATCGTAAAAACTCCCTGCTGATACTGCTACTATTAGAATTGATATTGAAAGAACAACTGCACAAAGATTAGAGTTCGACTTTGCCATTATTGTTTGTATGGAGAGAGAGAGAGAGAGAGAGAGAGAGAGAGAGAGATGTTATGTTTGTGAGAAGTAGTACTGATATCGTTTATATAGAGAGGTGTGGCTGCGTTGACAGTTTTCAATAGGAACCATCCTTGTTACTGAAGGATGTCATGATGGCTAATGGATGCACCAATATCTATTGACGCTTGCTAACTAACATTATTCTTCTGGACAAGGGCAGGAGCGGTGGGTTTTTTTTTTCTATACGTCTGGCAAATCAAAAGTAGCAAATTTGTCATATTTGGACCGGTGGTTGACATCATACCTAATATAAATTTGTTTTAATTGTTAATAAGGGAAAATAAAATCCTTAAAACTAATTAAAACTAAAACTAATTATATATCTGTCGGTAAAGGGAACCATCAGCACCGGCGGACTACCAACTGATTAACGATTTAATACATATCGTCGACAAATATATATGAAATCTCGTTAAATTATCAACGTTTTGCCCATTTCGGTGTTAAAACTTATTGATGATACAACTGTATGCAAATTCCCCTAACATCTTCCTTTTCATTTAGTTTTATTACCAAATTCGTCCAATTTATCCAAAAGATTGGTTTCCCTCTCCCTCCTCGGCTTCCCCTTTAAATGAAAACATCACTTGTACGGAATGGAGATTTATATGAAATGGATCAAACTCAACTCTATGTACATTGAATAGAAAAATATGGGAAGGATAGCTACAATATGTTGTTTGAGATTATTTATTTTTGGTTCATTCAGAACATTATTATTATATCATGCACAATTATATTTCTTAACCATCACATTCTTAAAGTTGATTAAAAGTCGGCAAATATTGATTTCTTCGGAGTGGTTGGGATCTTGATTGAGTTCTTGAAATTTAATAGGGAAAGTAAATTTGTGATAGGCTTGAACAAGTACATAGATGTTATAATTTACTGTAGGTGTGAAACCGAAGATGACGTTTGAGGACGAGGACACTCCTTAAAGAGGGTAACTAAGAAATTTACCATTATTTGTTTTATAGGGAATAACAGCAGTTAAAACAATTTGTCTTAGTCATAACCTTGTAATGTTGATAATTGAATATTTATATATGTTATAGATTTTTTTTTTTCTTAATTTAACGGATTCATTGAAAGAAATCAACAAAAAAATAGTATCATCAATGGGATGAACATTTATCTACCATGCGAACATAATGGATATCTACACGAGGATTGAAATTATCGTAACAAAACATTACATTAGTCTGAAAACAACATGATATTTAGTGTCAAACCAAAATATAGTAGTTACATATGTCTCATATATATAAATATATACCTATATATCCATTAGTGAAGGGAACCAATAATGATAGACTTCTAATTGATCAACGATTTAGTAAAGATCATAAACAAAGATATATAAAATCTCGCTAATATAGCAAATTTGTACCTGTTTAGGTGTTAACACTTATATGTTGATGTCTATTTGAGCCCAATATGCAATTATTGTATTTCGTTTTAGTTTTCATATTTGCTCGCATGTTCTATAACAAAGTTAAAATTCTAGACTATAGTTTTAACACAAATAGTACTTGTTTATCTTTTTAGTACAACTTACACCTAAAGTTATTATGAAGTCTTTCCTTGAAGCCACTCCGCAACAGGAGTCCATGCTTTGTCTCTATAGCGACCATGAAATGGAAAGGAACACCAGACTCCTCAAGTAACAATCTCATCGACAAACACATATGAAATCTCACTAAATTTCCAACTTTTTTACCTATTTCGGTGGTAACACTTAATGATGATAAAACCGGATGCAAATTCCCCCAAAGATCTTCTTTTCATTAAGTTTCATTACTAAATTCAATCAATTAATCTAAAATTGTGATTTCCCTCTCCTTCCTCGGTTTTCCCTTTAAATGAAAGCATCACTTGTACGAATAAGAGATTTATAAGAAATGGATCAAATGCAACTCTACTTGTATTAAATAAAGAAATATAGGAAGGAAACCTACAATTTGTTTTTCAAGATTATTTATTCTTAATTCATTATACTTTATCCATTATTATATTATGTACAATTATATTTTTAGCAATCACATTCTTAATGTTAATTAAAAGTTATCATAAAAAGAAAAGGTTGGGATCTTGACTGATTTCTTGAAATTTGGAAGGGAATGTAAATTCATCATAGGATTGATGTTGTGACTGCAATTTACTATAGGTGTGAAATTGAAGATGTCGTTTGAGGACGAGGAACCTCTTTAAAGAGGCTACATAAGAAATTACCATTTAATGGTGATAACTGAATATTTATATTTGTTATAGTTTTTTTCTTAAATTTAACGGATTTATTGAAAAAAACCAAGAAAAAAATGGTATCATGAATGGGATGAACATGTATCTACCAGTGAACATAACACATATTTACACGAGAGATTGAAACTATAGTAACAAAACATTAGATTAGTCTCAAAACAACATGATATTTAGTTTCAAACCGACATCTAATAGTTATGCATGTCTCAAATGTATAAATACATACAAGCATTATTAGCTATTCAACGTTGGCTTCCAGTTCATTAAGGATTTAATACAAATCATCGACAAATATATATGAAATCTTCCTGATTTAGCACATTTTTACCCATTTTCGTGTTAAAACTTATATGTTGCAGTCTATTTGAGCCTAATATGCAATTATTGTATTTTTATTAAGTTTTCATTTGTGCTTGCATCTTCTGTAACAAAGTTAAAATTCTGGACCTTAATTTTTAGATAAATACACTAATAGAAAAATATCCTTTAATGACAAGAATTGCGTGTCATAGAAGGATACATATGACACGCAAGTGCGTGTCAATGAAGGGCCTATCATAAAGGAAGACCGCACGCATTTATGTTTCGTAACCTTACGACGCGCATTTACGACACACAATGCGTATCATTAAAGCTCGTGTCATAAAGAAAGACAATTTTAAAGGTTTTAAAAAAATATTTATTTAAATGGATTTAATAATTTCCAAATTATATGACAATTATTGTCTCAAAATATAAAATAGCATATCATTAAAAAAAAAAAGACAATCCATTTAAAAAGATATAGTATGTCAAATAATAATAATCATTCCAATGTTTAAATAAATGTAATACAAAAACTATTTCATCATATCTTATCAATTCCCCTAACAATACACCATCTCCGATTAAGACTTGTATTCAGACCAATTCACCTACCTCAAACGCAACAATTGAAACATGAGACCCAACCGATCCTTTATATAGTCCCTTTGGTCCTTTATCTTTCCATATTAGCCTAGGGACCTCTAAGATTCACATGTGTTTCTTCAATCCATTTTTTGGTCGATTCGATGACACCAAAGTATGCTACACCTATTGCAAGAGATCCAGTTACCCCAGTTGCCTCCTCTCTATAAAAAAAACAATACTCAAAAACTAATAGCAAGTGATATAATATTAAATGAATAAATGTTTGATTCGACTAGAGATTCCATCAATGACAGTCACGTGTGTTTCTCCTTCATTGCTCCAAGATTCTTTTCCACTTTCATTTAATTTACCAAGAGTCCAAATGGTTGCAAATTAAATAAAACAAGATTATTAAAAAAAAAAAGGTTTCTTATTTCTTTAAGGGGTTACATAAAAGTCACCATTTTAGCTTTCATGGATTCATCTTCTAAGTTATCACAACTTTTATTAATACAAATAACATGTATAACAACCTACATAGTTTTATCTTCTATTTCAGGATGGTAATAAAATGGAGAATCGATTTGCTAAATGCATAGTAATACCATACATTTACAAACTCCCCTACAGAAAATTTAGCAAGCAAAAGCAAACATTCCATGAAAATAAACTATCTATAATCTTTTTCGTATTAGAAAGCACAAACCAAAAGGAAAATTAAGAACGCTAACACTAAATCATCAAAAAAAAATCGTCAATCTAATTACAAAGTAACAATTGGATTTTGTAACAAATGAAAACAATTTCCAATCATAATCAATATTTCAAACCTAAAAAGTTTAAAAAAATAATATACTTATAAAGTGAATAAGTTATTACCAAGTTAGAGAGAGAGAGAGAGAGAGAGAGAGAGAGAAAGAGAGAGAGAGAGAGAAAGATCCGGTACATTGGAGGCTCGCTGAGGCTTAGGCGACATCAATGTTCACTCTAGTCTCCAGTAACGACCTGGGCAAAGACAGCTGCACAATGGAGGAAAGATTTTAGGCGGCCAAGTCACAGGAGTCATGAGAGAACGAGTGTTAATGAATAAGAAAGAGAGAATAAGAAATGATGTGTGTAAAGGACGAGATTTAATGAACCCTATAAACCTAAACATTTTGTAGAGCTGCAAAAAGAAGAAAGGGAGATGCACAACCGCGAAATGTCATTGGGTTTTCTTCGGATGATGTTTGTACAGAAGAAGGAGGAGACGCATCATAGACATCAAAATGACGAATGGGAGATGATTAGAGAACAAGGCGCCGAGGTTTTTTAATATTTTCGGGTTTTCAACCCCCCCCCCCCCCCCCCCCCCGCTAGTTATAAAAGGATGGGAAACGTGTGTCATTCCTCATGAAAACTTACAAAATGACATGCTTATACGACATACTTTTTTTTGATAGGTACCCTCAATGTTGTTTTGTGACATTAATTTTAGGGCACGCAAAAATTTGTCTCCTAAATGCTTCAAATTTTGGGAGAGCTGAACCCTTGCGTTGAAATAATCCACTAAAGAGGGGTCCATAACATAGCCATAGTATATTTCCAATGCAATAAAGTTATGTAGTGTCTTTTTTCTTTCATCAAGGGGTATTTTCATGGGTTTGCCTTCGTATCGTGTTCATACCGTTGTATTGAATGATCCCGGACGCTTGCTTTCTTTTCATATAATGCATACAGCTTTGGTTGCTGGTTGGGCCGGTTCTATGGCCCTGTATGAATTAGCAGTTTTTGATCCTTCTGACCCTGTTCTTGATCCAATGTGGAGACAACATATGTTCGTTACACCCTTCATGACTCGTTTGGGAATAACCAATTCATCGGGTGGTTGGAGTATCACGGGGAGTTTTATGTATCATAAATCATTGTGTGCCATGGTTCGCATGCCATTAAAGTGCTGTTTTTTAGTAGTGATAGTACTTTTTAATCTTTTTAGTACAACTTACACCTAAAGTTACCGAGAAGTCTTTCGTTGTAGCAACTCAGTAATAGGAGCCCTTTCCTTTGTCTTCATAGCGACAATGTGGTTGAAAGAAAGATCAGGCTCCTCAACTCACAATATCCCAGGTGGAAAATAATCAACCAATCTTCTGCCACCTAAACTTAATCTTTGTTAACCACATCTCTGTATAGGCCTTCCTTCTTTCCAACTATCTTTCCAAGTATCTAGAAACCAATTGACGCTTTACATAGATTCAACTTATGTATCATGATTGCCTTGGAAAACATGTCTACTAGATTCTTAGTACCAAGGATCTTCTTTGGGTTCCGAGTCCAATGGCTAATTGATTGTTTGATAAACCGTTACTTCATCTACACATAATTTGTTCTATCATGAATGATTAGATTCTTTGAAAGGTGAAATGCACTATGGTTTTAATAAAGTAGGACACAGTCTTTTTTTGCCCAAATATATGAAAATTTACAACCAAATAAGTTCTAAGGATAATTTTTTCAATTTCCATTCATTATGCTTCTATGGTTAATAGATGAATACTCTTTCCAAAGTGTGGATATCCAACTGATGGTTATACCCGCAATGGTATACAAAAACCCTGTTATGGTTTTCCCTAAATATCTAGAACATCTCTTATCTACATCACTGAAGCCTTCTAAGACTAGTTTCTTTCTTCTGAAAGGTAAGGTAACCACATAAGTGCTTTTCAAATAGCATAACGACCACTTCATCCCTTCCTAATTTTTTTCTTGTATTTGACATAAACCTGCTACTGCCTCCCACTACATTACAATTTAAGATCTAGTGCATAACGTATCATACATGAAGTTACAATTAACTAAGGCATACGAGACTTTAGCCATTTCTTCCACATACAATGTTTCCTATCGAAAACAATGATAGACCTCTAGGATCATTTTTTGTTGTTAATTCTACACATAATGAAGTTTGTATGTAGTGTCGAAAAAAAAAGGATTTTAGAAATTATAATGTTTTTACTAATGACTTTCGATTTTGACCAACTAAACTATATAATTAGATATGAACGAAAAAGATATTTCAATTATTGTAGTGTGCTGTTAGACAATGCGTTTTTAAAGTGTACATGGAATCTTATACTTGTGTATTTATTTGTATTTTCAATTTGAATGTTTACAATGAATCAAAGAATAAATAATCATGAAGATCAGAAATCGATCAATAAAGAATAAAAAATATGGATATCAAGTTAGTAAGCAGGCTTAAAGGAATCTAGAGGTCTTGCATTCCGCTGAAATACCATTGGGAAACCGTTTGCGGTCGTTGCAGTAGTTGTAGATCATGTGCTTGGTTTGCACCCATCGGATCCTATTTCGGCCAGCTGCATCAAGTCCTTGGGTACTCCATGACTGGTTATCATTTATTGAGCTTGTAGATACTGAATTGGGACCAACTTTTTTGGCATTGGCATTGAATTTCCTGTATAACGCGGTGAAAGGCGCATTAGTCCAGTCGGTCTTCACACGCCCACCTTGGGTTGCCCAGTCATCCGCGTTCCACAGGCTGGCATAAACCCTCATGGGTTGGCTCTTGGGAAATGGGACTCCAGCAGCATCATTGTTATTGAACACCCTTACTGGTATGTTATCTATTAAGAAACTGCAGAGACAAAGAGCTTTATATAGGAACAGCAGAAAAACATGAGAAAGGAAGAGAACCAATTAATGTTTATGTTGGATGCGTGACTTACATAATTCTTAGACTGTTCCATACGATGGTATAGGTGTGGAAGGCTGCGGTAGGGTCAAACCAAAGGTGGAACTGCTGTTCTTTGTTTCCTTTCCCTTGTGAATACACATTGGTGTGAATTGTGTAAGGGTTTCCCGTGGAGTTGCCCAAGAACTCGAAGTCGATCTCATCGTGACCCGCACCTTGTGATGACAACTAATGTGATTTAATACAAAGACATGGTTATTATCAGCCTTTAAAAGATTAATACAAATGAGTGATCACAATATATATATAATTCAGATATGAAATTCAAGATTGGAACCGATCGATGGTACTCACGTAGAATGTGGTGACGGTGCCAGCAGAATTGCCTGGTACTAGTTTGAGTTGCATGTCGAACCTTCCAAACAGGTACTCGTGCTTCGACTGGAAACCCGATCCAGAGTATTGGTCGAGTGAAAGTGAAAGATCCTGACCTCCATTCAGAATTTTAGCACGTTCACCCCCAAAACTGATGTCCATGTCATCGTAAAAACTCCCTGCTGATGCTGCTACTATTAGAATTGATATTAAAAGAACAACTGCACAAAGATTAGAGTTCGACTTTGCCATTATTGTTTGTATGGAGAGAGAGAGAGAGAGAGAGAGAGAGAGAGAGAGAGATGTTATGTTTGTGAGAAGTAGTACTGATATCGTTTATATAGAGAGGTGTGGCTACGTTGACAGTTTTCAGTAGGAACCATCCTTGTTACTGAAGGATGTCATGATGGCTAATGGATGCACCAATATCTATTGACGCGTGCCAACTCACATTATTCTTGTGGACAAGGGCAGGAGCGGTGGGTTTTTTTTTTCTATACGTCTGGCAAATCAAAAGTAGCAAATTTGTCATATTTGGACCGGTGGTTGACATCATACCTAAAATAAAATTGTTTTAATTGTTAATAAGGGAAAATAAAATCCATAAAACTAATTAAAACTAAAACTAATTATATATCTGTCAGGTAAAGGGAACCATCAGCACCGGCGGACTACCAACTGATTAACGATTTAATACATATCGTCGACAAATATATATGAAATCTTGCTAAATTATCAACCTTTTGCCCATTTCGGTGTTAAAACTTATTGATGATACAACTGTACGCAAATTCCCCTAACATCTTCCTTTTCATTTAGTTTTATTACCAAATTCGACCAATTTATCCAAAAGATTTGTGTCCCTCTCCCTCCTCGGCTTCCCCTTTAAATGAAAACATCACTTGTACGGAATGGAGATTTATATGAAATGGATCAAACTCAACTCTATGTACATTGAATAGAAAAATATGGGAAGGATAGCTACAATATGTTGTTTGAGATTATTTATTTTTGGTTCATTCAGAACATTATTATTATATCATGTTCAATTATATTTCTTAACTATCACAATCTTAAAGTTGATTAAAAGTCGGCAAATATTGATTTCTTTGGAGTGGTTGGGATCTTGATTGAGTTCTTGAAATTTAATAGGGAAAGTAAATTTGTGATAGGCTTGAACAAGTACATAGATGTTATAATTTACTGTAGCGTGTGAAACCGAAGATGACGTTTGAGGACGAGGACACTCCTTAAAGAGGGTAACTAAGAAATTTACCATTATTTGTTTTTTTGAGTTCTCAAATGTGTTGCAATCTAAAATGCATGTTTATAGGGAAATAACATCAGTTAAAACAATTTGTCTTAGTCATAACCTTGTAATGTTGATAATTGAATATTTATATATGTTATAGATTTTTTTTCTTAATTTAACGGATTCATTGAAAGAAATCAAGAAAAAAAATGGTATCATGAATGGGATGAACATTTATCTACCATGCGAACATAATGGATATCTAAACGAGGATTGAAATTATCGTAACAAAACATTACATTAGTCTGAAAACAACATGATATTTAGTGTCAAACCGAAATCTAGTAGTTACATATGTCTTATATCTGTAAATATATACCTATATATCCATCAGTGAAGGGAACCAATAATGATAGACTTCTAATTGATCAACGATTTAGTAAAGATCATAAACAAAGATATATAAAATCCCGCTAATATAGCAAATTTGTACCTGTTTAGGTGTTAACACTTATATGTTGATGTCTATTTGAGCCCAATATGCAATTATTGTATTTCGTTTTAGTTTTCATATTTGCTCGCATGTTCTATAACAAAGTTAAAATTCTAGACTATAGTTTTAACACAAATAGTACTTGTTTATCTTTTTAGTACAACTTACACCTAAAGTTATTGTGAAGTCTTTCCTTGTAGCCACTCCGCAACAGGAGTCCATGCTTTGTCTCTATAGCGACCATGAAATGGAAAGGAACACCAGACTCCTCAAGTAACAACCTTATCGACAAACACATATGAAATCTCACTAAATTTCCAACTTTTTTACCTATTTCGGTGGTAACACTTAGTGATGATAAAACCGGATGCAAATTCCCCCAAAGATCTTCTTTTCATTAAGTTTCATTACTAAATTCAATCAATTAATCTAAAATTGTGATTTCCCTCTCCTTCCTCGGTTTTCCCTTTAAATGAAAGCATCACTTGTACGAATAAGAGATTTATAAGAAATGGATCAAATGCAACTCTACTTGTATTAAATAAAGAAATATAGGAAGGAAACCTACAATTTGTTTTTCAAGATTATTTATTCTTAATTCATTATACTTTATCCATTATTATATTATGTACAATTATATTTTTAGCAATCACATTCTTAATGTTAATTAAAAGTTATCATAAAAAGAAAAGGTTGGGATCTTGACTGATTTCTTGAAATTTGGAAGGGAAAGTAAATTCATCATAGGATTGATGTTGTGACTGCAATTTACTAAAGGTGTGAAATTGAAGATGTCGTTTGAGGACGAGGAACCTCTTTAAAGAGGCTACATAAGAAATTACCATTTAATGGTGATAACTGAATATTTATATTTGTTATAGTTTTTTTCTTAAATTTAACGGATTTATTGAAAAAAACCAAGAAAAAAATGGTATCATGAATGGGATGAACATGTATCTACCAGTGAACATAACACATATTTACACGAGAGATTGAAACTATAGTAACAAAACATTAGATTAGTCTCAAAACAACATGATATTTAGTTTCAAACCGACATCTAATAGTTATTCATGTCTCAAATGTATAAATACATACAAGCATTATTAGCTATTCAACGTTGGCTTCCAGTTCATTAAGGATTTAATACAAATCATCGACAAATATATATGAAATCTTCCTGATTTAGCACATTTTTACCCATTTTGGTGTTAAAACTTATATGTTGCAGTCTATTTGAGCCTAATATGCAATTATTGTATTTTTATTAAGTTTTCATTTGTGCTTGCATCTTCTGTAACAATGTTAAAATTCTGGACCTTATTTTTTAGATAAATACACTAATAGAAAAATATCCTTTAATGACAAGAATTGCGTGTCATAGAAGGATACATATGACACGCAAATGCGTGTCACTGAAGGGCCTATCATAAAGGAAGACCAAGCGCATTTATGTGTCGTAACCTTACGACACGCATTTACGACACACAATGCGTATCATTAAAGCTTGTGTCATAAAGAAAGACAATTTTAAAGGTTTTAAAAAAATATTTTTTTAAATGGATTTAATAATTTCCAAATTAGATGACAATTATTGTCTCAAAATATAAAATAGCATATCATTAAAAAAAAGACAATCCATTTAAAAATATATAGTATGTCAAATAATAATAATCATTCCAATGTTTAAATAAATGTAATACAAAAACTATTTCATCATATCTTATCAATTCCCCTAACAATACACCATCTCCGATTAAGACTTGTATTCAGACCAATTCACCTACCTTAAACGCAACAATTGAAACATGAGACCCAACCGATCCTTTATATAGTCCCTTTGGTCCTTTATCTTTCCATATTAGCCTAGGGACCTCTAAGATTCACATGTGTTTCTTCAATCCATTTTTTGGTCGATTCGATGACACCAAAGTATGCTACACCTATTGCAAGAGATCCAGTTACCCCAGTTGCCTCCTCTCTATAAAAAAAACAATACTCAAAAACTAATAGCAAGTGATATAATATTAAATGAATAAATGTTTGATTCGACTAGAGATTCCATCAATGACAGTCACGTGTGTTTCTCCTTCATTGCTCCAAGATTCTTTTCCATTTTCATTTAATTTACCAAGAGTCCAAATGGTTGCAAATTAAATAAAACAAGATTATTAAAAAAAAAAAAAGGTTTCTTATTTCTTTAAGGGGTTACATAAAAGTCACCATTTTAGCTTTCATGGATTCATCTTCTAAGTTATCACAACTTTTATTAATACAAATAACATGTATAACAACCTACATAGTTTTATCTTCTATTTCAGGATGGTAATAAAATGGAGAATCGATTTGCTAAATGCATAGTAATACCATACATTTACAAACTCCCCTACAGAAAATTTAGCAAGCAAAAGCAAACATTCCATGAAAATAAACTATCTATAATCTTTTTCGTATTAGAAAGCACAAACCAAAAGGAAAATTAAGAACGCTAACACTAAATCATCAAAAAAAATCGTCAATCTAATTACAAAGTAACAATTGGATTTTGTAACAAATGAAAACAATTTCCAATCATAATCAATATTTCAAACCTAAAAAGTTTAAAAAAATAATATACTTATAAAGTGAATAAGTTACTACCAAGTTAGAGAGAGAGAGAGAGATTCGGTACATTGGAGGCTCGCTGAGGCTTAGGCGACATCAATGTTCACTCTAGTCTCCAGTAACGACCTGGGCAAAGACAGCTGCACAATGGAGGAAAGATTTTAGGCGGCCAAGTCACAGGAGTCATGAGAGAACGAGTGTTAATGAATAAGAAAGAGAGAATAAGAAATGATGTGTGTAAAGGACGAGATTTAATGAACCCTATAAACCTAAACATTTTGTAGAGCTGCAAAAAGAAGAAAGGGAGATGTACAACCGCGAAATGTCATTGGGTTTTCTTCGGATGATGTTTGTACAGAAGAAGGAGGAGACGCATCATAGACATCAAAATGACGAATGGGAGATGATTAGAGAACAAGACGCCGAGGTTTTTTAATATTTTCGGGTTTTCAACCCCCCCCCCCCCCCCCCCCCCGCTAGTTATAAAAGGATGGGAAACGTGTGTCATTCCTCATGAAAACTTACAAAATGACATGCTTATACGACATACTTTTTTTTGATAGGTACCCTCAATGTTGTTTTGTGACATTAATTTTAGGTCACGCAAAAATTTGTCTCCTAAATGCTTCAAATTTTGGGAGAGCTGAACCCTTGCGTTGAAATAATCCACTAAAGAGGGGGTCCATAACATAGCCATAGTATATTTCCAATGCAATAAAGTTATGTAGTGTCTTTTTTCTTTCATCAAGGGGTATTTTCATGGGTTTGCCTTCGTATCGTGTTCATACCGTTGTATTGAATGATCCCGGACGCTTGCTTTCTTTGCATATAATGCATACAGCTTTGGTTGCTGGTTGGGCCGGTTCTATGGCCCTGTATGAATTAGCAGTTTTTGATCCTTCTGACCCTGTTCTTGATCCAATGTGGAGACAACATATGTTCGTTACACCCTTCATGACTCGTTTGGGAATAACCAATTCATCGGGTGGTTGGAGTATCACGGGGAGTTTTATGTATCATAAATCATTGTGTGCCATGGTTCGCATGCCATTAAAGGGCTGTTTTTTTTGTAGTGATAGTACTTTTTAATCTTTTTAGTACAACTTACAACTAAAGTTACCGAGAAGTCTTTCGTTGTAGCAACTCCGTAATAGGAGCCCTTTCCTTTGTCTTCATAGCGACAATGTGGTTGAAAGAAAGATCATGCTCCTCAACTCACAATATCCCAGGTGGAAAATAATCAACCAATCTTCTGCCACCTAAACTTAATCTTTGTTAACCACATCTCTGTATAGGCCTTCCTTCTTTCCAACTATCTTTCCAAGTATCTAGAAACCAATTGACGCTTTACATAGATTCAACTTCTGTATCATGATTGCCTTGGAAAACATGTCTACTAGATTCTTAGTACCAAGGATCTTCTTTGGGTTCCGAGTCCAATGGCTAATTGATTGTTTGATAAACCGTTACTTCATCTACACATACTTTGTTCTATCATGAATGATTAGATTCTTTGAAAGGTGAAATGCACTATGGTTTTAATAAAGTACGACACAGTCTTTTTTTGCCCAAATATATGAAAATTTTCAACCACCTAAAGTTATTGTGAAGTCTTTCCTTGTAGCCACTCCGCAACAGGAGTCCATGCTTTGTCTCTATAGCGACCATCAAATGGAAAGGAACACCAGACTCCTCAAGTAACAACCTTATCGACAAACACATATGAAATCTCACTAAATTTCCAACTTTTTTACCTATTTCGGTGGTAACACTTAGTGATGATAAAACCGGATGCAAATTCCCCCAAAGATCTTCTTTTCATTAAGTTTCATTTCTAAATTCAATCAATTAGTCTAAAATTGTGATTTCCCTCTCCTTCCTCGGTTTTCCCTTTAAATGAAAGCATCACTTGTACGAATAAGAGATTTATAAGAAATGGATCAAATGCAACTCTACTTGTATTAAATAAAGAAATATAGGAAGGAAACCTACAATTTGTTTTTCAAGATTATTTATTCTTAATTCATTATACTTTATCCATTATTATATTATGTACAATTATATTTTTAGCAATCACATTCTTAATGTTAATTAAAAGTTATCATAAAAAGAAAAGGTTGGGATCTTGACTGATTTCTTGAAATTTGGAAGGGAAAGTAAATTCATCATAGGATTGATGTTGTGACTGCAATTTACTAAAGGTGTGAAATTGAAGATGTCGTTTGAGGACGAGGAACCTCTTTAAAGAGGCTACATAAGAAATTACCATTTAATGGTGATAACTGAATATTTATATTTGTTATAGTTTTTTTCTTAAATTTAACGGATTTATTGAAAAAAACCAAGAAAAAAATGGTATCATGAATGGGATGAACATGTATCTACCAGTGAACATAACACATATTTACACGAGAGATTGAAACTATAGTAACAAAACATTAGATTAGTCTCAAAACAACATGATATTTAGTTTCAAACCGACATCTAATAGTTATTCATGTCTCAAATGTATAAATACATACAAGCATTATTAGCTATTCAACGTTGGCTTCCAGTTCATTAAGGATTTAATACAAATCATCGACAAATATATATGAAATCTTCCTGATTTAGCACATTTTTACCCATTTTGGTGTTAAAACTTATATGTTGCAGTCTATTTGAGCCTAATATGCAATTATTGTATTTTTATTAAGTTTTCATTTGTGCTTGCATCTTCTGTAACAATGTTAAAATTCTGGACCTTATTTTTTAGATAAATACACTAATAGAAAAATATCCTTTAATGACAAGAATTGCGTGTCATAGAAGGATACATATGACACGCAAATGCGTGTCACTGAAGGGCCTATCATAAAGGAAGACCAAGCGCATTTATGTGTCGTAACCTTACGACACGCATTTACGACACACAATGCGTATCATTAAAGCTTGTGTCATAAAGAAAGACAATTTTAAAGGTTTTAAAAAAATATTTTTTTAAATGGATTTAATAATTTCCAAATTAGATGACAATTATTGTCTCAAAATATAAAATAGCATATCATTAAAAAAAAGACAATCCATTTAAAAATATATAGTATGTCAAATAATAATAATCATTCCAATGTTTAAATAAATGTAATACAAAAACTATTTCATCATATCTTATCAATTCCCCTAACAATACACCATCTCCGATTAAGACTTGTATTCAGACCAATTCACCTACCTCAAACGCAACAATTGAAACATGAGACCCAACCGATCCTTTATATAGTCCCTTTGGTCCTTTATCTTTCCATATTAGCCTAGGGACCTCTAAGATTCACATGTGTTTCTTCAATCCATTTTTTGGTCGATTCTATGACACCAAAGTATGCTACACCTATTGCAAGAGATCCAGTTACGCTAGTTGCCTCCTCTCTATAGAAAAAACAATACTCAAAAACTAATAGCAAGTGATATAATATTAAATGAATAAATGTTTGATTCGACTAGAGATTCCATCAATGACAGTCACACGTGTGTTTCTCCTTCATTGCTCCAGGATTCTTTTCCACTTTCATTTAATTTACCAAGAATCCAAATGGTTGCAAATTAAATAAAACAAGATTATTAAAAAAAAAAAGGTTTCTTATTTCTTTAATGGGTTACATAAAAGTCACCATTTTAGCTTTCATGGATTCATCTTCTAAGTTATCACAACTGTTATTAATACAAAAACCATGTATAACAACCTACATAGTTTTATCTTCTATTTCAGGATGGTAATAAAATGGAGAATCGATTTGCTAAATGCACAGTAATACCATACATTTACAAACTCCCCTACAGAAAATTTAGCAAGCAAAAGCAAACATTCCATGAAAATAAACTATCTATAGTCTTTTTCGTATTAGAAAGCACAAACCTAAAGGAAAATTAAGAACGCTAACACTAAATCATCAAAAAAAATCGTCAAACTAATTACAAAGTAACAATCGGATTTTGTAACAAATGAAAACAATTTCCAATCATAATCAATATTTCAAACCTAAAAAGATTCAAAAAATAATATACTTATAAAGCGAATAAGTTATTACCAAGTTAGAGAGAGAGAGAGAGAGAGAGAGAGAGAGAGAGAGATCGGGTACATTAGAGGCTTGCTGAGGCTTAGGTGACATCAATGTTCACTCTAGTCTCTAGTAACGACATGTACTCCGGCAAAGACAACTGCACAATGGAGGGAAGATTTTAGGCGGCCAAGTCAGAGGAGTCATGAGAGAACGAGTGTTAATGAATAAGAAAGAGAGAATAAGAAATGATGTGTGTAAAGGACGAGATTTAATGAACCCTATAAACCTAAACATTTTGTAGAGCTGCAAAAAGATGAAAGAGAGATGCACAACCGCGAAATGTCATTAGGTTTCTTCGGTAGATGATTGTATAGAAGAAGGAGGAGACGCATCATAGACATCAAAATGACGAATGGGAGATGATTAGAGAACAAGGCGCCGAGGTTTTTTAATATTTTCGGGATTTCAACCCCCCCCCCCCTACTAATTATTAAAGGATGGGAAATGTGTGTCATTCTTCATGAAAACTTACAAAATGACATGCTTATACGACATGCTTTTTTTTATAGGTACCCTCCATGTTTTTTTGTGACATTAATTTTAGGGCACGCAAAAATGTGTCTCCTAAATGCTTCAAATTTTGGGAGAGCTGAACCCTTGCATTAAAATAATCCACTAAAGAGGGGGTCCATAACATAGCCATAGTATATTTCCAATGCAATAAAGTTACGTAGTGTCATTTTTCTTTCATAAAGGGGTATTTCCATGGGTTTGCCTTCGTATTGTGTCCATACCGTTGTATTGAATGATTCGGACGCTTGCTTTCTGTTCATATAATGCATACAGCTTTGGTCGCTGGTTGGGCCGGTTCTATGGCCCAGTATGAATTAGCAGTTTTTGATCCTTCTGACCCTGTTCTTGATCCAATGAGGAGACAGCGTATGTTCGTTATACCCTTCATGACTCGTTTAGGAATAACCAATTTATGGGGTGGTTGGAGTATCATGGGGACTTTTATGTATCATAAATCAGTGTGTGTTATGGTTCGCGTGACATTAAAGGGCTGTTTTTTTAGTAGTGATAGTACTTTTTAATCTTTTTAGTACAACTTACAACTAAAGTTACCGAGAAGTCTTTCGTTGTAGCAACTCCGTAATAGGAGCCCTTTCCTTTGTCTTCATAGCGACAATGTGGTTGAAAGAAAGATCAGGCTCCTCAACTCACAATATCCCAGGTGGAAAATAATCAACCAATCTTCTGCCACCTAAACTTAATCTTTGTTAACCACATCTCTCTATAGGCCTTCCTTCTTTCCTACTATCTTTCCAAGTATTTGGAAACCAATTGAAGCTTTACATAGATTCAACTTCTGTAGCATGATTGCCTTGGAAAACATGTCTACTAGATTCTTAGTACCAAGGATCTTCTTCGGGTTCCGAGTCCAATGGCTTATTGATTGTTTGATAAACCGTTACTTTATCTACACATATTTTGTTCTATCATGAATGATTAGATTCTTTGAAAGGTGAAATGCACTGTGCTTTTAATAAAGTAGGACACAGTCTTTTTTTTGCCCAAATATATGAAAATTTTCAACCAAATAAGTTCTAAGAATAATTTTTTCAATTTCCATTCATTATGCTTCTATGGTTAATAGATGAATACTCTTTCCAAAGTGTGGATATCCAACTGATGGTTATACCCGCAATGGTATACAAAAACCCTGTTATGGTTTTCCCTAAATATCTAGAACCTCTCTTATCTACATCATTGAAGCCTTCTAAGACTAGTTTCTTTCTTCTGAAAGGTAAGGTAACCACATAAGTGCTTTTCAAATAGCATAACGACCACTTCATCCCTTCCTAATTTTTTTTCTTGTATTTGACAAAAACCTGCTACTGCCTCCCACTACATTACAATTTAAGATCTAGTGCATAACGTATCATACATGAAGTTACAATTAACTAAGGCGTACGAGACTTTAGTCATTTCTTCCACATACAATGTTTCCTATCGAAAACAATGATAGACCACTAGGATCATTTTTTGTTGTTAATTCTGCACATAATGAAGTTTGTATGTAGTGTCGAAAAAAAAGGATTTTAGAAATTATAATGTTTTTACTAATAACTTTCGATTTTGACCAACTAAACTATATAATTAGATATGAACGAAAAAGATATTTCAATTATTGTAGTGTGCTGTTAGACAATGCGTTTTTAAAGTGTACATGGAATCTTATACTTGTGTATTTATTTGTATTTTCAATTTGAATGTTTACAATGAATCAAAGAATAAATAATCATGAAGATCAGAAATCGATCAATAAAGAATAAAAAATATGGATGTCAAGTTAGTAAGCAGGCTTAAAGGAATCTAGAGGTCTTGCATTCCGCTGAAATACCATTGGGAAACCGTTTGCGGTCGTTGCAGTAGTTGTAGATCATGTGCTTGGTTTGCACCCATCGGATCCTATTTCGGCCAGCTGCATCAAGTCCTTGGGTACTCCATGACTGGTTATCATTTATTGAGCTTGTAGATACTGAATTGGGACCAACTTTTTTGGCATTGGCATTGAATTTCCTGTATAACGCGGTGAAAGGCGCATTAGTCCAGTCGGTCTTCACACGCCCACCTTGGGTTGCCCAGTCATCCGCGTTCCACAGGCTGGCATAAACCCTCATGGGTTGGCTCTTGGGAAATGGGACTCCAGCAGCATCATTGTTATTGAACACCCTTACTGGTATGTTATCTATTAAGAAACTGCAGAGACAAAGAGCTTTATATAGGAACAGCAGAAAAACATGAGAAAGGAAGAGAACCAATTAATGTTTATGTTGGATGCGTGACTTACATAATTCTTAGACTGTTCCATACGATGGTATAGGTGTGGAAGGCTGCGGTAGGGTCAAACCAAAGGTGGAACTGCTGTTCTTTGTTTCCTTTCCCTTGTGAATACACATTGGTGTGAATTGTGTAAGGGTTTCCCGTGGAGTTGCCCAAGAACTCGAAGTCGATCTCATCGTGACCCGCACCTTGTGATGACAACTAATGTGATTTAATACAAAGACATGGTTATTATCAGCCTTTAAAAGATTAATACAAATGAGTGATCACAATATATATATAATTCAGATATGAAATTCAAGATTGGAACCGATCGATGGTACTCACGTAGAATGTGGTGACGGTGCCAGCAGAATTGCCTGGTACTAGTTTGAGTTGCATGTCGAACCTTCCAAACAGGTACTCGTGCTTCGACTGGAAACCCGATCCAGAGTATTGGTCGAGTGAAAGTGAAAGATCCTGACCTCCATTCAGAATTTTAGCACGTTCACCCCCAAAACTGATGTCCATGTCATCGTAAAAACTCCCTGCTGATGCTGCTACTATTAGAATTGATATTAAAAGAACAACTGCACAAAGATTAGAGTTCGACTTTGCCATTATTGTTTGTATGGAGAGAGAGAGAGAGAGAGAGAGAGAGAGAGAGAGAGAGAGAGAGAGATGTTATGTTTGTGGGAAGTAGTACTGATATCGTTTATATATGTAGGTGTGGCTACGTTGACAATTTTCAACAGGAACCATCCTTCTTACTGAAGGATGTCATGGTGGCTAATGGATGCATCAACATCTATTAACGCGTGCCAACTCACATTATTCTTCTGGACATGGGCAGGAGCGGTGGGTTTTTTTTTTCTATACGCCTGGCAACTCAAAATTTGCAAATTTGTCATATTTGGACCGGTGGTTGACATCATACGTAAAATAAAATTGTTTCTATTGTTAATAAGTTGGGAAAATCAAATCTTTAAAAACGCATTTAAAACATTTATCAATCGAATTTAACACTATTAAAACTAATCCTCCTTAATAAATAAAGGTTATTTTTTTGCCACATGTCAATCTCTCATAAGTTTTGACACTTGTCATTTTGTGGTATTTTTGAAATAAATATTATTCAATAGTCAATTTTTGGTTTGTTTTATTTTTTAAAATTAAAGTAATATACTTATATATGTAAAGTATTAAATATCATATATATATGTATATATATATATATATATATATATATATATATATATATATATATATATATATATATATATATATATATATGATATTAAATTGCAATAAATATGTTTATTCCTTTCTTAGTTTAAAGTTGTACATTAAAAAATATTTTCTATTTACATTTTAATATAATGTTTATGTTTTTTTTAAATCAACCCGTGTACTACACGGGTCTCACACCTAGTTATATATATGTTGGTAAAGGGAACCATCAGCACCTACGGATTACCAACTAATTAACGATTTAATACATATACATATCGTCGATAAACATATGAAATCTCGCTAAATTATCAACGTTTTGCTCATTTCGGTGTTAACACTTATTGATGATACAATTGAACGCAAATTCCCCTAACATCTTCCTTTTCATTTAGTTTTATTACCAAATTCGTCCAATTTATCCAAAATATTTGTTTCCCTCTTCCTGTTCAGCTTCCCCTTTAAATGAAAGCATCACTTGTACGGAATGAGAGATTTATATGAAATGGATCATACTCAACTCTATGTACATTGAATAGAGAAATATGGGAAGGATAGCTACAATATGTTCTTTGAGATTATTTATTCTTGGTTCATTCAGAACTCTATTATTATATTCTGTACAATTATATTTTTTAACTATCACATTGTTAAAGTTGATTACATTAGTTTGAAAACAACATGATATTTAGTGTCAAACCGACATCTAGTAGTTACATATATATATATGTCTCAAATCTATAAATATATACCTATATATCCATTGGTGAAGGGAACCAATAATGATAGACTTCTAACTGATCAACGATTTAGTAAAGATCATAAACAAAGATATATAAAATCTTGCTAACATAGCAAATTTGTACCTGTTTAGGTGTTAGCACTTATAAGTTTAGGTGTTAACACTTATATGTTGATGTCTATTTGAGCCTAATATGCATTTATTGTATTTTGTTTTAGTTTTCAGATTTGCTCGCATCTTCTATAACAAAGTTAAAGTTCTAGACTATAGTTTTAACACAAATAGTACTTGTTTATCTTTTTAGTACAAGTTACACCTAAAGTTAATGTGAATTCTTTCCTTGTAGACACTCTGCAACATGAGCCCACGCTTTGTCTCTATAGCGATCAGCCATGAGGTCAAAACGAAGACCAGACTCCTCAACTAACAATCTCATCGACAAACACATATGAAATCTCACTAAATTTGCAACTTTTTTTACTATTTCGGTGTTAACACTTAATGATGATAAAACCGGATGCAAATTCCCCAAACATCTTTCTTTTCTTTAAGTTTCATTACCAAATTCGACCAATTAATCTAAAATTGTGATTTCCCTCTCCTTCCTCAGTTTTCCATTTAAATGAAAGCATCACTTGTATAAATAAGAGATTTACAAGAAATGGTCAAATACGTGCATTGAAGAAAGAAATATAGGAAGGAAACGTACAATCTGTTTTTTCGAGATTATTTATTCTTAATTCATTATACTCTATTCATTATTATATTATTTAAAATTATATTTTTAACAATCACATTCTTAATGTTAATTAAAAGTTGTCATAAAAAGAAAAGGTTGGGATCTTGATTGAGTTTTTGAATTTGGCAAGGGTTCTTAATGTTAATTAATGTTAATTAAAAGGCTGCGGGGTTTTTAATTTTTGAGGATTTCATCCCCTCCCCCCCCTGCTAGTTATTAAAGGATGGAAAACGCACTTCTTTCTTTCGTGAAAAATTATAAAATGACAGGCTTGTACGACATGCTTTTTTGATTACGTGCCCTCCGTGTTTTTCTTTTTGTGACACTAATTTTAGGGCATGCAAAAATGTGTGTCCTAAATCCTTCATATTTTGGGAGAGTTGACATTATTTTTAGGGGAAACACTTTTACGTATCACAATACAAGAAAAACACATTTTTGCTACGGAAGGAATCCGTCGTGAAAAGTTGCAATTCCGTTGCAAAAGACGAATAGCGACGGAATTTGCAATGACCTATTTTCGTCCCTAAAAACGTCGTAGCGAGGGTTTGCAACAGAAAAGATAATTCCGTCACAAATGTGACAACATAATGAAATTCGTAGTAGGTGGTATTCCGTTGTTTATTCCGTAGTAGGATTCCATCGCACAATCCGTGGTAGTTATTCCATCACAAATTCTGTGGTGGCGATTCCCTAGCAAATTCCGTGGTGGTGACTCCCTAGCAAATTCCGTGGTGGTGATTCCCTAGCAAATTATGTGGTGATGAATCCCTAGCAAATTCGGTGGTGGTGATTCCCTAGTAATTTCGTGGTGGTCATTCCCTAGAAAAATCCATGGTGGCCATTCCCTAGTAAATTCTATGGTGGTGATTCCGTAGCAAATTTCGTCGTGCTGAATCCCTAGCAAATTTCGTGGTCATGAATCCCTAGTAAATTCCGTTTGATGACTTCCTAGCAAATTTTGTGGTCATGAATCCCTAGCAATTTTTGTGGTGTATATTATATACCATATTCCATATGGACCGATAGATAACTGATTTATAAATTATATCCAAATTATTTTGTAGTAATATATGAAAAACAAAAAAATCAAAACCATTATGTCATAAAATAATACAATAATTATTTATTACATGGAAAAAATTAAGAAAGTTGTTACTCTAAAATACATAATCTGCAAATAAACATATATCAACCTACTATTGTTGTTGTTGTGTAAAGACATTAATAAGATCCAATGTCGTTTGAAGTTGTTTTTCAAGATGCCCGACCCTTGCTTTGCTTTCCTCTTGTTGGGCGTTCATCATTTCTTTTAGCTCTTCATTTTCCTGTTTTTGTTTAGCAACAAGCTCCCTCGTTTCTTCTATTTTATCATTTTTTCCGGAATGTAACATACATCTGTTTTACCGTTCCTATTGGGAACCGCCTTTGCAAAAGAGCCTAATCCATAAAGTCTTTCTTTTTTTATCATGACCACCAACAACAGCATAAAATAGCTTTCCTCAAATTCAACACCTTCAGCTTCCAACTCTTCCCGTTTTTCTGTATAGGCCATCTACAAAATAAAAATATTATAAGTTAAAAGATATCAAATTTATGAATGATATTATGGAGTAGCTACAATATAAAAGTTTAACACTGAAATGAATATTACATGAATTTGTCTATCTTTTTCATTTGTGAAAGTGACTCCATCGTGATTCTTCGTGTGTGTATACAGGAACAATTCACTATGGGGTGGATTATGTACTAATTTCCTCTTCTGCATAAATACCATACAAAATATCAAATATACAAATAAACATCTATAAACATTGATACGATGTACCATTAAAAAAATTACCAAAATCAGAAGCTATCTTTAAATGACTTGCGGATCCAACGTTATGTGTTGGTTTTGCTACTCCATCAGCCACACCTTTACGCCTATTCTTCTTGTTCTGCTCATATTTTAGCTTATATTCTTTTGTATTCCATTTTAATTGCCAGGAGTTCCAGAATTCCTATGGAATATGAGTAGGTTTAAATACATGTTTGTTTCTTTTTGGGCTCCGCATGCTGAAGAGATATTGGCCATAACTTTGTGCCTCTTTCCTTGCCCAAGCATGCGTCACTAGCGAGTCTATTGTTTCATCCCAACAACATTTTTTCTACACATTAACAATACAAACATAACTTAAGTGTAAATGTTTACCAAACAAAATTTTATCACATATAGCTAATTACATGAAACTCCTCCCAATATAATTTGCGCATTTCTTTGCTTACTTGTCCCCAAACGTACCCTTTTAGATTTACCCTTTGTTTAAATGACTGACTAATAAAGTGTGCACAAGCACCCGGTGGCATTAGCCTGCAAGTAATCATGTGATGTGTTTAGTTATGAATTGATATGTCCGTGTAAACCAAAAGGTTATACATAGAAAAAATTGTAATTAAGATTTGATTGGTAACTCACATTTTTTTCCAAACATGAACTGTTAAACATCTATCTGGTCCACAATCTTCAGAAGAATTGTTTCACCTTCTACACTTTCCACTACATATTCATTCATGGTTGGTTGTGTTGGTGATGGGGTAGATTCTGGGATAGGTGTTGTTGATGGGGTATATTTTCGGGTAGGTGTTGGGATAGATGTATATGTTGAGGCTGTGGTAGTTCCTTTACTTAAGTAGGGTGTGGTAGTTACTGTAGTTGTAGAGAGGATGGTAGTGTAGATGCAGGTTTTGAGGTTGTGGTAGTAGATATAGGTGTTGATGATGTGGTAGGGGGTGTCGGTGTTGATGACGGCTTAGATGATATAGGTGTTGAAGTTTTGGTTATTGATGTAAGTATTAAGGATTGTATTGTTCCAGTTACTAAAGTTTTAGATGTATTTTCTAAGGGCGAAGTGGAAGTTGTAAGTGATGTCGAGTAAGTGGTAGTCATTGTTTATGTTAATGATATAGGTTTAGGGCTTTTGATGGTAGATGTTATAGGTGCTTTGGATGTGGTTGTTGGTATTGGGAAGTCGATTTCTTCATCTTGTAATTGTCTATTTACAGATTTTGCAGCTGATATCCTGTTGTGTTTCATAACCTGTGGTGCAATGAATTTAGTTGGCTTCACACCGGATGCTCCTTTTACTTTCGAGTTCAACATCTTTCTTGCTTAAAAATTAACAAAAAACTGTAGTCAACGTAGAAGTGGCTTATGGTGTCCATGGATGACATATGGGCCATTGGTCAACCGGTAAACATGGAAGTGGCTTATGGTGTCCATGGATGACATATGGGTCATTAGTCAACATGGTAGTGTCTTATGGTGTCTATGGCTGACATATGGATGACATATGGGTCATTGGTCAACATGGTAGTGGCTTATGGTGTATATGGATGACATATGGGACATTAGTCAACATGGTAGAGGCTTATCATGTATATGGATGACATATGGGCCATTGGTTAACATGGTAGTGGCTTTATGGTGTCCATGGATGACATATGGGATATTGGTCAACATGGTAGTGGCTTATGGTGTATATGGATGACATATGGGTCGTTGGTCAACATGGTAGTGGCTTATGGTGTATATGCATGACATATTGGTCATTGGTCATTGGTCATCATAGTAGTAGCTTATGGTGTATATGGATGACATATGGGCCATTGGTCAACATGGTAGTGGCTTATGGTGTCCATGGATGACATATGGATGACATATGAGCCATTGGTCAACATGGTAGTGCCTTATGGTGTATATGAATGACATATAGATCATTGGTCAACATAGTAGTGGCTTGTGGTGTATATGGATGATATATGGGTCATTGGTCAACATGGTAGTGGCTTATGGTGTCCATGGATGATAGATGGGCCATTGGTGAACATGGTAGTGTCTTATGGTGTTCATGGATGACACTTGGGTCATTGGTCAACATAGTAGTGGCTTATGGTGTATATGGATGACATATGGGTCATTGGTCACCGTGGTAGTGGCTTATGGTGTATATGTATGACATATGGGCCATTGGTCAACATGGTAGTGGCTTATGGTGTCCATCGATGACATATGGGCCATTGGTCAACATTGTAGTGGCTAATGGTGTATATGGATGACATATGGGTCATTGGTCAACATGGTAGTGGCTTATGGTGTATATGGATGACATATGGGTCATTGGTGAACATGGTATTGGCTTATGATATATATGGATGACATATGGGCCATTAGTCAACATGGCAGTGGCTTATGGTGTCCATGGATGACATTTAGGTTATTGGTCAACATGTTAGTGTCTTATGGTGTATATGGATGACATATGGGCCATTGGTCAACATGGTAGTGGCTTATGGTGTCCATGGATGACATTTGGGTCATTGGTCAACATGGTAGTGGCTTATGGTGTATATGGATGACATATCGGTCATTGGTCAACATGGTAGCGGCTTATGGTGTATATGGATGACATATGGTCCATTGATCAACATGGCAGTGGCTTATGGTGTCCATGGATGACATATGGATGACATTTGGGACATTGGTCAACATGGTAGTGGCTTATGGTGTATATGGATGACATATGGGTCATTAGTCACCATGGTAGTAGCTTATGGTGTATATGGATGACAGATGGGCCATTGGTCAACATGGTAGTGGCGTATGGTGTCCATGTTTGACATATGGGCCATTGGTCAACATGGTAGTGGCGTATGGTGTCCATGGATGACGTATGGATGACATTTGGTTCATTGGTCAACATAGTAGTGGCTTATGGTGTCCATGGATGACATATGGGTCATTGGTCAACATAGTAGTGGCTTATGGTGTCCATGGATAACATATGGGTTGCAATATTAATGAGCATAATATTATGGTTTTTTAATTAGAAGAAACAGGAGTTAATTTAGTTTAGCTCGCACACACGTCTTACTTCCTACCTGAAGTAGCAGGGTCAAATCCTACTTATGTCAGTAATTTTATTTAAATTCGTCCCTCTAAATTTAATCAATAATTTTATTTAGCTTCATCTTTTTAAATTTAAAATGTCAATTTATTTACAAAAATGCCAGTAGGTATTGACAAAAATACCCTAACCATTTACGTAGTAACCTTTGTATGTTAAAGGGCAATTATGTCAATTCATAGTCTAAACACTTAGGCGCCATAATTTGTAGTCAGACTTATCCCGTCATTTAAGTTTATCGGCAATTGATCATCTACATTCCATTCCCAACAATCAAAATTCTGGCACGTTGATCAATAAACCCTAAAATCGTTGTTGTTATATAATTTGAATTACACTAGACGCATTTCAACATAATGGCAGCGAGATGTTCATCAGAAAGAATGCAAACAAGACAACAATGAAAAAGAATTACTGCTTTGTTGTCGTACTTGATCGAAAAAATAGTAACTACGGTTGGAGGAAATTCACCAATCGATGCTTTTAAGTGCCAGTTAGTGTAAGTATGATGTGCATTACTTATATTATACTTATATACATATTTAATTTAGTGTTTAATAGATTAATTTTGTTGATTTGTGAATTATAGTTGCAAACTCTTTAGGGATTCTATAACATCAGACGCAATATATAAAATCATAGACACAAATCGATTAAGGTTTCGTCCATTAAGTATTCAACAATATGAAGTCATAAGCAAATGCAAAAAGTTGAACAACCCACACATACTCTTCAACGATGGAATGGTACTCTTCTTTTAAGCAATCGGATAATTAAGAATTCAATTAGTTTTTTATATTTGTATTTTTATAATTGTATGATTAATTATTGTATGTCAGGCGAAGTATTTTACGGTAGGGGAAGAACTAGCAGGGAAACAGTTGCTTCAAGATGCAGTTGATCATGGGCAGTTGGATGCTATCTTCATTCGGGGAATGATGTTGATGGCCGAAGGTATTGAAAGGAAGCAAGAAGCTCTGATCGTGTTAAATAATGCCTACGTTAATACTAGAAGAAGTTGGAATCTAAGGCATACCTGTAACAAGGTTCAAAACCACTTGGCAAGGAGATCAAAGCAGATAAAATTCCATGGCTTACATAGAAGCTGTGCAAAGCATCCTTATGTGAGCAGTTATGATTCAGCTTTTATGTATCAATGCAGTTGGTTGTTTGTGGGATGGATGTTTTGTTAAGTTTGCTAGGATGTTTGACATTAGTTTGGAGTAGTTACATATATGATTGTTGTTTGATTCACACAATTAGTGATGCATATTTTATGTTTATTTTGGTGTAATGGGAATACATATTTTTAACTTTATTAAATGTTAATATATATATATATATATATATATATATATATATATATATATATATGTTAGTTTTTATATGTATGTTATTTTTGTCTTTTTCATTTTACTAACTAAAAGTTCATTGTGACCTAGTTTTGATATAGATTTCAAGGGCACTTTGGTCTATTTGCAATCTCTAAAGTGAAGGCGCCATTTTTTCTATGGAAATAAAAAAAAAAAAATTAATCAAGTCGTTATTAAAAGGAAAATATTGTATATATAGAATTTATATTATAAGTAGATCTATATCTATATTTATTATGAATGTTATTTAAATTTATAATTACCCGTATACTACATGGGTTTTAACCTGGTACTGAATAATATCGACCCACTAATATGACCTAGTATCCATCCAACACATTGAAATCAAGGGTTGTCGAAGGTTCTTTAATCGATACACACTTTGTTTGAATATGTGTTCTGCAAGTGTCGATCTCAATTAAACCATTCTACTAATTTTCTAAGACTTTATCCAATAATAAAAGTTATTCAACCATTCAAATTAGAAAACTTTGAGGATTTGTTCAGCATTTGGTCATTAGCTTTGTGAAACAAGTCGTTGTTAAGGTACCTTTGCGATGTTTGTATGGTAACTATATATTTACTTCAAATGTCATATATGAATTCAAATCAACATTAATGAACATAAAATTAATATTGTGTTATTGAAATTTATACTTTACAAATTTAAGACAAAGAACAATTCAAGTAGAAAATGGATGTATGAAAGAAAAGATAATAGTAGTTGTATATCGCTTGTTTTCATACAAGGAGTGAAAATATTTATAGATTTTGCTACCACTCAACATAGGTTCATGGATGAAGATAAATCAAATGCCCATGCATAAAATGTCGTAACATACCATATACATAAGTTGATATTGTTAAACATCATTTGTACAACTTTGGTTTTGTTGACGAATATTGGTTTTGGGATAAACATGGCGAAACATCAATTGATGATGACAATACGTTTTTAGGGGTTGATGATTCAAACACAAATTTTAGAGAAGGTGCATGTTCTTATAGAGAAATGGTCATAGATACAATGGCTCCTGATTTAAATAATATTGATCCTGAAGAGGAGCCAAATGCACTAGATAAAAAAAATTCTTTAATATGCTAGATGCAGCCGATAAAGAATTATGGCCTGGATGTAAAAAAAAGTGACACAACTATCTGCTGTAGCTAGACTATTGAATTTAAAATCAGAGTATCTCATACCTGAGCATAGTTATGACACTATCTTCCAGTTGATAAATGATGTGTTACCAGAGGAGAATAATATGGTAGGTAGTTTATACGAGAGCAAAAAGTTAATACAAGCACTAGGTTTGCTCATGGAGATGATTGACTGATGCAGGTCTGGATGTATGATATATTGGAGTCAAGACAAAGATCTTTGTCGGTGCAAATTCTGCAATGCAGATAGGTACAAACGGTCAAAAAATTTGGCTAGATGTTCTCGCGTATCCTTCAAGAAAATCCATTACTTTCCTTTGACTCCAAGGTTGAAGAGACTATATGCTTCAGAAGCCACAGCCACTTCCATGCGATGGCACTCTGAGAATCATGGACATGATGCTGGAGTAATGTGTCATCCATCCGGTTCAAAAGCTTAGAAGCACTTTGACAAAAGTCATCCTTCATTTGCAGCAGAAGTACGTAATGTAAGATCAAGCCTAAGTACAGATGGGTTTGCACCACAAGAAGCATTTGGAAAGCAATATTCATCTTAGCATATTATTATAACACCTTATAACTTGCCAACTTCTATATGCATGAAAGAGCCTTACATGTTTTTGACTGCCCTTGTGACAGGACCGTCAAACCCTAAGCATAAAATAGATGTATTTTTGCAACCAATTGTTGCAGAGTTAGAGCAATTATGGGAAGAAGGCGTAGTAACATATGATATATCCTTAAAACAAAATTTCCATCTAAGAGCAGCTTTGATATGGAAAATAAGTGATTTTCTAGCATATGCAATGTTGTCCGGATGGCTACAGTAGGTAAGCTAGCATGTCCTCATTGTGGGAAACATACACAAGCATTCAGACTAGAGAATGGTAATAAGATGTCATGGTTTGACTGCCATAGAAGATTTCTACAGGTGAATCACCCATATAGAAAGGATAAAAATAAGTTCAAGAAGAATCGTGAAATGATAGAAGGTCCTCCTCCAAGTAAGAATGGTGAACAAAATTTAAGGAAGATTGAACAATTATGTTTGGTAAAAGTGGCTGAACTAAATGTTGATGATGTAAACATAATATGTGGCGCTCATGGTTGGAAAAAGAAAAGCATATTTTGGGATTTACCATATTGGAAAAAAATCTCATTAGACATAATTTTGATGTTACGCATATTGTGAAAATTTTATTTGAAACTTTTTTTACACTATAATGGATGTCAAAGGGAAGATGAAGAACAATGTAGCAGCCAGAAGAGATCTGAAGCTCTATTGTAGGAAGAGAAAAGGAGTCGAAGATAATGAAAGAGCATACTACACTCTGGAGCAAAATCAAAAGAAGGCCATATGCCAATGGGTGGAGAAATTGTGTTTCCCCGATGGTTATGTTTCTAATTTGGGGAGGTGTGTTGCTTTAACAGGGTGTAGACTATTCCGAATGAAAAGCCACGATTGTCATGTTTTTATGCAAAGATTGATGCCAATTGCATTCCGTGAGATGTTGCCAAAACAAGTGTGGGAAGCATTAACAGAGTTGAGTATTTTCTTCAAAACATTAACAGCAACAACAATCACAGCAAAAGACATGGAAATGATTGAAACCGAGATCCCAATAATACTATGTAAATTAGAGACCATCTTTGTCCCTGGTATTTTTTACTCCATGAAACATTTACCAGTACATTTTCCATACGAAGCAAAGATAGTCGGTCATGTCTAATATCGGTGGATGTATCCATTTGAAAGGTTTGTATCGTACATCATAATGTATGTTGCTATTTTGTACGCTGATTTAAATAATCTTCACCATAGGTATCTAAATCAATTGAAAAATGATGTGAAAAATAAAGCTCGAGTGGAATGGTCCGTTGTTAACGCATACTTGCTACGTGAAGCATCAATATTTTGCTCTCATTATTTCAATACTGGTGTCCCCACATGTAATAGAAAGTTGCCTCGAAATGATAATGGAGGAGGAGATGAGAAAGCGGATGCTAACCACGACAAGTTAGATATATTTTCATATCATGGGCGTCATTATGGAAGATTCACGAATAGAATGATGTCTGATGAGGAAGTACATGCTGCCCAAACTTACATACACCTTAACGAAGATAAAATCAAGCATTACATTAGGTACGTAACATTTGCATCAATTTTAATTATAATAATCATTTGTTGTGTAATTTCTATGAATTAATAACATTAACACGCATGATTTTGTTTATTACATTCATAGTAACTTCAAAATGTTATTCAAATTGTGATACAAAATATTTGAAGAAAATTTGAATGAACTTATAGGGGATATAAAGGAATAGGTCCTTGCAGCTGAAGTTGAGAAGAACTTTGCAGTATGGTTTCAAAACTATGTGGGTTTTATTCTTGTATTTTTTAAAAAAATCATTATTTTTTGTTATGGTTATAATTAACTCTAATTAAGTGTTTTACCATTTTTCATATAGGCACGTAAGATCCCGATAAACAACAAGTATATATCTGACCTTTCCAAAATGCCATTCAAAAAAGTGAAATTATATAGTGTATACTTTGCCAATGGTTACAAGTTTCACACAGAAACTCATAGTCTGAACAAATCAACAACCAATAGCGGATTGTGTGTTAGTAGCTAAGGAGGTGATTATTATGGTAAGGTAGAGGAAATTTTAGAAGTCGAGTACCCTGGTTACCCAATTAAAACCGCAGTTTTGTTTAAATGTCATTGGTACGATCCAACACCTAACATAGGAGTTAAGGTTCACAAACAATATAACTTGGTCGAGATAAATGTCAAAAGAAAATACAACAAGTTCGAACTATTTGTTTTAGCCATGCAAGCCACTCAAGGGTGTTACATTCCTTACCCAATTTTGAAAACAAACAACTCGGACTGGTGGGATGTATTTAAAGTTAAACCTCGTGGTTAGACCGATGAAAATCATCATCAGAAAGACGTTGCATTCCAAGAAGATGAAGTTGAATCAAATGAAATCATCATACCAAGTGTAGCCAATATAAACAATTATGATGATCACGAAATGTCAAGCAACGGTTTAGATAATGAAAATAATATTGATGAAGAAGGTGAAATTCATGAGGACGACAATGATGGTATTTCTGACAGCGTAGGTAGTTGTGAGTATAGTACATCGAGCAATGAAGAACAAGAGGAGGAAGAAGAAGAGGAGGAAGAAGATAATGACAAGATGCTTTCGTGTTTAATGTTTTTTTTCAGATGAAGTTAATTTGTCATTTGGTTTAATATCATTACATAAATGAAAACTAGGAAGAAAGCCCAGGATTTGCCCCGGGATGTTTTTTGTGTTTTTTATGTCAAAATGTAAAACTATTGACTGTAAAGCCGAAGAGTATGAAAGTGGCTATAATTTTATTTTTGTTTTGTGTTTACATCATTTTTTTAAAAGGGCATTTTAGTCATTTTTGATTGCTATGTTGTTTGAGTAGGATGAAGTATACGTAAAACCCATGTTATTTTTTGTGATGAAGTATAGTTAATGTAATTAAAAATAAGTTTGTAATGAATTTGTTATTAAAGAAAATAATCTACATAGATTATATACTTTATCATGTCCGGTTAATGTAATTAAAAATAAGTTTGAAATGAATTCGTTGTTAATTATTTTTTATATACTATGTTTTCATGAAATTATACACAACTTGATTAGCACAACTGGCTTAACCGCGCCCTTTTCTAGCATAAGCATATGTTCGAGTCCGCTTGCCAACAATATCTACTTTATAATTCATTTTTACATTTTTTAGCCATTAGTTTATGACACATATTAACAATTCAAAAACATTTCATTCAAACCATATCTTACAAATTCCATTGATCATAATAATAATTCATCCATAGTATAAGAAGATTAATTAGGCATACAACATCCAAACAAATGCCGTCACAAATTAGCTACGTGTTTTGTTCGATGCCAAAACAAGCAAACGAAATCATATTCCATAGCAGAATTCCCTAGCAAATACCTACGGATGGTACTTCCATACCAATTCAACTATGAAATTGGTTTCCGTCACAAACTTCATTGCATAGTAACCACGATAATGAATTCCATAGCAGCAATACAACGGAAAGTGATTTGGTAACAAATGTCGTTGGAAAGTTGCTACGAATTTTTCTTCCATAGAACTCTCGGTAGCATAATACCAACGTATATGGAGTCAGTAGCATTTTCCCTAGCAAGTCCCATTCTCGCTACCAGAAATGAAATTTGTAGACAATGAGGTAGCAACATTGCTATGGAACGACATTTCACATCACGATCCATTGCAGATTAACAACGAAAATACATTCCATAGGGACCTTCCTAGCAAAATCACTTTTTTCTTGTAGTGTCATAAATAAGTGCGTGTCATGGTTCGCATGTCATTAAAGGGTTGTTTTCTAGTAGTGGTATTACTTTTTTATCTTTTAGTACAACTTACACCTAAAGTTACCGAGAAGTCTTTCATTATAGCAACTCCGTAATAGGAGCCCTTTCCTTTGTCTTCATAGCGACAATGTGGTTGAAAGAAAGATCAGGCTCCTCAACTCTCAATATCCCAGGTGGAAAATAATAGCCCAATCTTCTGCCACCTAAACTTAATCTTTGTTAACCACATCTCTCTATAGGCCTTCCTTCTTTCCAAGTATCTAGAAACCAATTGAAGCTTTACATGGATTCAACTTCTGTAGCATGATTGCCTTGGAAAACATGTCTACTAGATTCTTAGTACCAAGGATGTTCTTCGGGTTCCAAGTCCAATGGCTTATTGATTGTTTGATAAACCGTTACTTCATCTACACATATTTTGTTCTATCATGAATGATTAGATTCTTTGAAAGGTGAAATGCACTATGGTTTTAATAAAGTAGGACACAGTCTTTTTTGTGCCCAAATCTAAGATGAAAATTTTCAACCAGATAAGTTCTAAGTACAATTTTTTCAATTTCCATTCAGTAAGCTTCTATGGTTAATAGATGGATACTCTTTCCAAAGTTTGGATATCCAACTGATGGTTATACCCACAATGGTATACAAAAACACTATTATGGTAAGGTAACCACATAAGTTTCTTTCTTCTAAAGGTAAGGTAACCACATAAGTGCTTTTCAAGTAGCATAACAGACGCTTCATCCCTTCCTAATTACTTTTCTTGTATTTGACACTACATTACAATTAATGGTCTAGTGCATAGCGTACCATACATAAAGTTACAATTAACTGAGGCATAAGGGACTTTAGCCATTTCTTCCTTGTTTCTACATGTCTTCACAAAGATAACTTTCTATTGCTTTCCAAGAATTCATTTATTTCAAAAGTCAATAATCACACTTTTCAAATTCGGAATTCTTCGATTCAAAGTTAACATCTTCATCTATCACTCAGTCGTATGCCCATGTCTTTGTACCATAAAGTAAATGTATGTGTTTCTTTAATAAACACATTTCCCCTGTTGCACAAATATCAACCATATACACTGTTTCCTATCGAAAACAATGATAGACCACGAGGATCATTTTTTGTTGTTAATTCTACACATAACGAAATTTTTTGTTTTCAATTCTACAATGTTTTAGAAATTATAATGTTTTTACTAATGACTTTTGATTTTGACCAACTAAACTATATAATTAGATATGAACGAAAAAGATATTTCAATTATTGTAGTGTGCTGTTAGACAATGCGTTTTTAAAGTGTAAATGGAATCTTATACTTGTGTATTTATTTGTAATTTCAATTTGAATGTTTACAATGAATCAAAGAATAAATAATCATGAAGATCAGAAATCGATCAATAAAGAATAAAAAATATGGATATCAAGTTAGTAAACAGGCTTAAAGGAATCTAGAGGTCTTGCATTCCGCTGAAATACCATTGGGAAACCGTTTGTGGTCGTTGCAGTAGTTGTAGATCATGTGCTTGGTTTGCACCCATCGGATCCTATTTCGGCCAGCTGCATCAAGTCCTTGGGTACTCCATGACTGGTTATCATTTATTGAGCTTGTAGATACTGAATTGGGACCAACTTTTTTGGCATTGGCATTGAATTTCCTGTATAACGCGGTGAAAGGCGCATTAGTCCAGTCGGTCTTCACACGCCCACCTTGGGTTGCCCAGTCATCCGCGTTCCACAGGCTGGCATAAACCCTCATGGGTTGGCTCTTGGGAAATGGGACTCCAGCAGCATCATTGTTATTGAACACCCTTACTGGTATGTTATCTATTAAGAAACTGCAGAGACAAAGAGCTTTATATAGGAACAGCAGAAAAACATGAGAAAGGAAGAGAACCAATTAATGTTTATGTTGGATGCGTGACTTACATAATTCTTAGACTGTTCCATACGATGGTATAGGTGTGGAAGGCTGCAGTAGGGTCAAACCAAAGGTGGAACTGCTGTTCTTTGTTTCCTTTCCCTTGTGAATACACATTGGTGTGAATTGTGTAAGGGTTTCCCGTGGAGTTGCCCAAGAACTCGAAGTCGATCTCATCGTGACCCGCACCTTGTGATGACAACTAATGTGATTTAATACAAAGACATGGTTATTATCAGCCTTTAAAAGATTAATACAAATGAGTGATCACAATATATATATAATTCAGATATGAAATTCAAGATTGGAACCGATCGATGGTACTCACGTAGAATGTGGTGACGGTGCCAGCAGAATTGCCTGGTACTAGTTTGAGTTGCATGTCGAACCTTCCAAACAGGTACTCGTGCTTCGACTGGAAACCCGATCCAGAGTATTGGTCGAGTGAAAGTGAAAGATCCTGACCTCCATTCAGAATTTTAGCACGTTCACCCCCAAAACTGATGTCCATGTCATCGTAAAAACTCCCTGCTGATGCTGCTACTATTAGAATTGATATTAAAAGAACAACTGCACAAAGATTAGAGTTCGACTTTGCCATTATTGTTTGTATGGAGAGAGAGAGAGAGAGAGAGAGAGATGTTATGTTTGTGGGAAGTAGTACTGACATCGTTTATATATATATATATATATATATATATATATATATATATATATATATATATATATATATATATATATATATATATATATATATATATATATATATATATATATATATATATATATATATATATATATATATATATATATATATATATATATATATATATATATATATATATATATATATATAGGTGTGGCTACGTTGACGATTTTCAACAGGAACCATCCTTGTTACTGAAGGATGTCATGATGGCTAATGGATGCACCAATATCTATTGACGCGTGACAACTCACATTATTCTTCTGGTTCTGGACATGGGCAGGAGCGGTGGGGTTTTTTCTTTATTTTTTTCTAAACGTCTGCCAACTCAAATTTTGCAAATTTGTCATATTTGGACCGGTGGTTGACATCATAGGTAAAATACACTTGTTTTAATTGTTAATAAGTTGGGAAAATCAAATCTTTAAAAACGCATTTACAACATTTACAATCACATTTCACACTATTAAAAAACTAATTATAAATCCCTCTGTAAAAGGAACCATCTTATTGATGATAAAACCGTAGGCAAATTCCCCAAACATCTACCTTTTCATTTAAGTTGGTTACCAAATTCCTCCATTTTATCTAAAATTTTGGTTTCCCTCGGTTTCCACATTAAATGAAAGCACCACTTGTAAGGAATAAAAGATTTATAAGAATTGGATCAAACTCAACTCTATGTACATTGAATAAAGAAATATGGGAAGGAAACCTACAATCTGTTCTTTGTGATGATTTATTCTTGGTTCATTCGGAACTCTATCTATTATTATATTATGCACAATTATATTTCTTAATTGTCACATTCTTAAAACTAATTAAAAGTCATCATATATTGATTTCTTTGGAAATGTTAGGATCTTGATTGAGTTCTTGAAATTTGGCAATGAAAGTAAATTCGTCATAGGCTTTAACAAGTACATAGATGTTGTGACTGCAATATTTACTGTAGGTGTGAAATTGAAGATGATGTTTGAGGACGAGGACACTCCTTGAAGAGGGTAACTAAGAAATTTACCGTTATTTGTCTTTTTGAGTTTTTAAATGTGTTGTAATCTAAACAGCAATTTTATAGGGAAAATAATAGCAGCTAAATTTTTTTGCCTTAGTCATAACTTTTTGATGGTGATAGTTGAATATTTATATATGTTGTAGTTTTCTTCTTTAAATTTAACAGATTCATTGAAAGAAACCAAGAAAAAAATGGTATCTTGCATGTGATGAACATGTATCTACCATGTGAACATAATGGATATTCACAGAAGACCAGTTCTTTTATCTCAACTCTATAAATACGTACAAATATATTCTTAGAAAAGTAAAAACTCAAGAACTTCCCGACATGGACAATTTATTCACCATAAACCAGTTCGTTTGTACAACAATACTTACAAAGGAAATCATCACTACATAGCTCACACTCTAACGTATACACAAAATGATTTTACTGTAATCGGAAATACAAACCCTTGATAATACAGAAAACCCTAATCGAGAGTTAGAGAGAAAAGATATAGCAATCTACAGAATGCATCATATGATTGAGACGAGCCAGCTGACCAACAAGCATATATACCCGGATCATGAAAAGTGACCTGGTGGATCGACAAACTCGCATTTGCAATAAGAAACTTACACAACAACCCATGCATAATAACGTCAATACAAAAATTGACCAAACTATCCCGAAATTACAAAATGTTGTGCTTAAATAAATATATATATATATATATATATATATATATATATATATATATATATATATATATATATATATATATATATATATATATATATATATAACATAACCCCTTCTCAAACTTAACATTTTAATCATTTATCATAAAAATGTCAATAAGACCCAATCTTTTTGAAAATATTCATGTTGAAACGAAACTAAAGATTTTGTAAGAATGTGAGCATTGTAATCATAAGAGTCAACCTTAACAACTTCAACAATACCATTATCAGTTCTTTTTCCTAACAAAATGAACATCTACTTCAAAATGCTTCAATTTTTCATGAAAAACTAGTTTAACAGCTAATTGGATTGTAGACTCATTATCACAAAAAAAATTAACTGGAGTTAAATTTTTAAAACCAAGATCAAATAAAAATTTTAATACCCACAAAATTTCACAAATAGCAGACCCCAAAGCATGGTATTTAGATTCAGTGGAAGATCTGGACACCATACTTTGTTTCTTACTTTTCTAGGAAATAAGAGAAACTCTCCGATAAACTAAGTACCCTATTATTAGTCTTCTAGCGGTACGCACTTGGCCCAGTCAACATCAAAATATCCAACAAGATCAAAACATTATATTTATGAATAAAAACATTTTTTTCTTGGATTAGACTTTAAATACCTCGACAACCGAAAGCATTGTTCAAATGGGACTTATGAGGTTTATGCATATGTTGACTAAGAATTTGAACATCATAAGCAATATTTAGTCTAGCAACAGTTAAATAAATGAGCTTACCTATTATAAGTTTCTGAAATTCAGAAATATTAACAAAACTGTGAGAACTATATATCACAATGCTTTGGAATAACTAGATTTTTCTTGATTTAAACAGATACCACCATTAACAGACATGACCTCTATGCCTAGAAAATATTTTAATTCTCCAAAGTCTTTAATTAAAACCTGAGACTTAAGAAAATCCTTCACACAATTGATTTCACAAATACAATTGCTTGTTAAAATGATATTATCCACATATACAAGTAATATAACAAAAGTATCACCTTTTGACCAAACAAACAAAGAGTAATCATTTATGCTTTGAATAAAACTAAAACTTGAAAGAGAAGAACACATCTCATTCCATTTTCTAGGTGCATGTTTAAGCCTATATAAAGGTTTGACAAGTTTGCAAAATTTATTATCATTAATTGAGTGATATCCATTAGGCAAACTCATATAAACATCTTCAATTAAATCACCATAAAGAAAAGCATTATCAATGTCAAGTTGATAAAGACGCAAAGATTTATTAACAACTAAATTAATAACAATCCTAACAGTAACAGTCTTTTCAACTTGAGAAAATGTCTCATCATAGTCTATACCCTCTCGTTGACTATACCCTTTTGCAACAAGCCTAGCTTTGTATCTCTTAATTTCTCTATTTGATTTATATTTAATTTTATATATCCACCTACATCCAATTGGCTTTCTATGTTTAGGAAGATCAATTATTTCCCATGTAAGATTTCTATACGAAGCCTCCATTTCTTCATTCATTGCTTTGACCCAATTTAGCTCAGAAACAACCTCTTTATATGTTTTTGGTTCACATGTTTCATGTCAAACCCCCAAACCGAGAACGGCAGAAACGTTCGGGGGTGGAGGACGTCATGTACAGTATCATAACAATGCATAATAGTAAAACAAGCAACAACATCTAATGCATTAATAATATAGTTTATACATGTGTGTTCTGTGTATAGTTGTAAGACACCAAAAATATATCAAAATAAAAGACGAGTCTTGAACATGCTCCGTCTTCTCAAAACCTTGTCTAGTGTACCTGTCTACTTGTGACTTGAGAATACAGGTTATTTTGAAACAGAGAATCAACATTTAAGTTGGTGAGTTCATAAGTATTTTAGTGTCAAAAGTTCGCATTTGTTTTATGAAAAAGTTTGCAATTGTTTGATGAAAATGTTTGAATACTTCCTACAAAAATCCTATATTTCCTTTTAATAGTGATAACTGAACTGTTATAGTTTTTCCTTAAGTTTAACGGATTCATTGTAAGAAACCAAGAAAAAATGGTATCTTGAATGGGATGAACATGTGTCTACCATGTGAACATAATGGATATCTACAAGAGAGATTGAAACTATCGTAACAAAACATAAGATTAGTCTAAAAACAACATGATATTCAATGTCGAACTGACATCTAATGGTTACGTATGTCTCAAATGTATAAATATGTACAATCATATATTGGCTATGTATCCATCCGTAAAGGGAACCATCAACCTTGGACTTCTAGTTGATTAAGGATTTAGTACAGATCATCGACAAACAGATGTGAAATCTTCCTAATTTAGCATATCTTTATCCATTTTGGTGTTAAAACTTATATGTTGAAGTCTATTTGAGCCCAATATGCAATTATTGTATTTTTATTAAGTTTTCATTTGTGCGTGCATCTTCTGTAACAAAGTTAAAATTGCAGACCTTAATTTTTAGATAAATACCTAGTAGAAAAATATCATTTAATGACACGCATTGTGTGTCATAAAAGGGTACAGATGACACGCAGATGTGTGTCAAAGAAGGCCCTGTCATCAAGGAAAACGACACACATTTATGTTTCGTAACCATACGACGCACATTTTACGACACGCAATGCGTATCATTAAAGCCCCTGTCATAAAGAAAGACGACACACATTTTTATTTGTCATAATTTTAAATATTTAAAAAATATATATTTTGCTATACATATTTAATAATTTTCAAATTGGATTACAGTTAATGTCTCAAAATATAAAATAGCATATCATATAAAAAAAGACAATCCATTTAAAAATGTATAGTATGTCAAATAACAATAATTATTCCAATGCTTAAATAAATGTAATACAAAAACTATTTCAATATATATCTTATGAATTCCCCTAACAATACACCATCTCCAATTAAGACATGTATTCAGACCAATTTACCTACTAAAAATGCAACAATTGAAACATGAGACCCAACCGATACTTCATATAGTCCGTTTGGTCCTTTATCATTCCATATTGGCCAAGTGACCTCCAAGATTCAGATGTGTTTCTTCAATCCATTTTTTGGTTGACTCTATGACACCAAAGTATGTTACACCTATTGCAAGAGATCCAGTTACCCTAGGTGTCACCTCTTTATAAAAAACAATACTCAAAAACTAATAGCAAGTGATATAATATTAAATGAATAAATGTTGCTCCTAGATTATTTTCCGCTTTCATTTGATTTACCTAAAATCCAAATCGTTGCAAATTAAATAAAACAAGATTATTAAAAAAAGCTTTCTTATTTCTTTAATGGGTTAAATAGAAGTCACAATTTTAGCTTTCATGGATTCATCTTCCAAATTATCACAACTGTTTTTAATACAAATAACATGTATAACAACCTACAAGGTTTTATCTTCTATTTCAGGATGGTAATAAAATGGAGAATCGATTTGCTAAATGGATAGTAATACCATACATTTACAAACTCCCCTACAGCAAATTTAGCAAGCAAAAGCTACTACATGAAAATAAACTATCTATAGTCTTTTTCGTAATAAAAAGCACAAACCTAATGGAAAATTAAGAACGTTAACACTAAAACACCAAAAAAAAACATCAAACTAATTAAAAAGTAACAATCGGATTTTGTAACAAAAGAAAACAATTTCCAATTGCCAATTTCTAATTTCCAATCATAATCAATATTTCAAACCTAAAAAGTTAAAAAAAATATATAATATAATTAACAAGCGAATTAGTTATTACCAAGTTATTGAGGCTCACTCAGGCTTATGCGACATCAATGCTCACTCTGGTCTCTAGTAACAACCTTTACTTCGGAAAAGACAATTGCACAGTGGAGGGAAGATTTTAGGCGGCCAGGTCAGAGGAGTCATGAGGGAACGAGGGTTAATGAAGAAGAAAGAGAGAATAAGATATGATGTATGTAAACAACGAGATTTAATGAACCCTAAAAACCTAAACACGAATATGTATTGTGTTCATAGGAAGGTTGGAGTTGATACCATGGTTGCAGAGCTGCAATAAGATGAAAGGGAGATCCACAACCACGAAATGCCATTAGGTTTCTTTGGTAGATGATTTTACAGAAGAAGGAGGAGACGCATCATAGACATAAAAATGACGAATGGAAGATGATTAGAGAATAAGGCGATGGGGTTTTTAATTTTTTGGGGATTTCATCCCCCCCACCCCTCTTAGTTATTTAAGGATGGGAAACGTGTGTTTTTCTACATGAAAAATTATAAAATGACATGCTTATATGGCATGCTTGTTTTGATAGGTACCCTCCATGTATTTTTTTTTTTTTTGTTACACTAATATTACAGCACGCAAAAATGCGTGTCCTAAATGCTTCAAGTTTTGGGAGAGCTGACATTATTTTTAGGGCATACAATTTTACATATCATAAATCAGTGTGTGTCATGGTTTGCATGCAATTAAAGGACTGTTTTCTAGCAGCGATAGTACTTTCTTATCTTTTTATACAACTTACACCAAAAGTTATCGGGAAGTCTTTCCTTGTAGCAACTCCGTAACTAGAGCCCTTTCCTTTATCTTCATAGCGACAATGTCGTTGAAAGAAAGATCAGGCTCCTCAACTCACAATATCCTAGTTAGGAAATGATCAACCAATCTTCCGCCACCTAAACTTAATCTTTGTTAACCACATCTCTCTATAGGCCTTCCTTCTTTCCAATTATCTTTCCAACTATCTAGTAGCCAATTGAAGCTTTACATAGATTCAACTTTTGTAACATGATTGCCTTGGAAAACATGTCTACTAGATTCTTAGTACCAAGGATCTTCTTCAGGTTCTGAGTCCAATGGCTTATTGATTGTTTGATAAAGTGGTAGTTCATCTACACATATTTTGTTCTTTCATGAATGATTAGATTCTTTGAAATGTGAAATACACTATGGTTCTAATAAAGTAGGACATAGTCCTTTTTTTTTGTCCAAATCTAATATGAAAAACTTCAACCAATAAGTTCTAAGGACAATTTTTTCAATTTCCATTCATTATGCTTCTTTAGTTAATAGATGAATACTCTTTCCAAAGTATGGATATCCAACTGATGGTTATACCCACAATGGTATACAAAAACCCTATTATGGTTTTCCCTAAATATCTAGAACCTCCCTTATCTACATCACTGAAGCCTTTTAAGACTAGTTTCTTTCTTCTAAAAGCAAAAGGAAACCACATAAGTGCTTTTCAAATAGCATAACGACCACTTCATCCCTTCCCAATTTTTTTTCTTTTATTTGACATAAAACTGCTAATGCCTCCCACTACATTACAATATAAGGTCTAGTGCATAACATATCATAGATGAAGTTACAATTAACTGCGGCATATGTGAATTTAGCCATCTCTTGCTTGTTTCTACCCGTCTTCACAAATGCAACTTTCTATTGCTTTCCAAGAATACATTTATTACAAATGTCAAAAATCACACTTTTCAAATTCGGAATTCTTCATTTCAAAGTTAACATCTTCATCTATCACTCACTCACATGCCTATGTCTTTGTGTCAAAAAGTAAATGTCTGTGTTTCTTCAATAAACACATTTCCACCATTGCACAAATTTCAACCATATACAACGTTTCCAATCGAAAACAATGATAGACCACGAGCATCATTTTTTGTTGTTAATTCTACACGTAACGAAATTTGTATGCAGTGTCGAAGGAAAAAGGGTTTTAGAAATTATAATGTTTTTATTAATGACTTCTAATTTTGAGCAACTAAACTATATAATTAGAAATGAACAAAAATGACATTTCAAATTATTGTAGTGTGTGTTATAGAATGTATTTTTTAAAGTGAAATTGGAATCTTATACTTGTGTATTTATTTGTAATTTCAATTTGAATGTTTACAATGAATCAAAGAATAAATAATCATCAAGATCAGAAATTGATCAATAAAAAATAAAAAATATGGATATCAAGTTAGAAAGCAGGCTTAAAGAAATCTAGAGGTCTTGCATTCTGCTGAAATACCATTGAGAAACCGTTTGCGGTCGTTGCAGTAGTTGTAGATCATGTGCTTGGTTTGCACCCATCGGATCCTGTTTCGGCCGGCTGCATCAAGTCCTTGGGTACTCCATGACTGGTTATCATTTATGGAGCTTGTAGATACTGAATTGGGACCAACTTTTTTGGCATTGGCATTGAATTTCCTGTATGACGCGGTGAAAGGCGCATTAGTCCAGTCGGTCTTCACACTCCCACCTTGGGTTGCCCAGTCATCCGCGTTCCATAGGCTGGCATACACCCTCATGGGTTGGCTCTTGGGAAATGGGACTCCAGCAGCATCATTGTTATTGAACACCCTTACTGGTATGTTATCTATCAAGAAACTGCAGAGACAAAGAGCTTTATATAGGAACAGCAGAAAAACATGAGAAAGGAAGAGAACCAATTAATGTTTATGTTGGATGCGTGACTTACATAATTCTTAGACTGTTCCATACGATGGTATAGGTGTGGAAGGCTGCAGTAGGGTCAAACCAAAGGTGGAACTGCTGTTCTTTGTTTCCTTTCCCTTGTGAATACACATTGGTGTGAATTGTGTAAGGGTTTCCCGTGGAGTTGCCCAAGAACTCGAAGTCGATCTCATCGTGACCCGCACCTTGTGATGACAACTAATGTGATTTAATACAAAGACATGGTTATTATCAGCCTTTAAAAGATTAATACAAATGAGTGATCACAATATATATATAATTCAGATATGAAATTCAAGATTGGAACCGATCGATGGTACTCACGTAGAATGTGGTGACGGTGCCAGCAGAATTGCCTGGTACTAGTTTGAGTTGCATGTCGAACCTTCCAAACAGGTACTCGTGCTTCGACTGGAAACCCGATCCAGAGTATTGGTCGAGTGAAAGTGAAAGATCCTGACCTCCATTCAGAATTTTAGCACGTTCACCCCCAAAACTGATGTCCATGTCATCGTAAAAACTCCCTGCTGATGCTGCTACTATTAGAATTGATATTAAAAGAACAACTGCACAAAGATTAGAGTTCGACTTTGCCATTATTGTTTGTAAGGAGAGAGAGAGAGAGAGAGAGAGAGAGAGAGAGAGAGAGAGATGTTATGTTTGTGAGAAGTAGTACTGATATCGTTTATATATGTAGGTGTGGCTACGTTGACAATTTTCAACAGGAACCATCCTTCTTACTGAAGGATGTCATGGTGGCTAATGGATGCATCAACATCTATTAACGCGTGCCAACTCACATTATTCTTCTGGACATGGGCAGGAGCGGTGGGTTTTTTTTTCTATACGCCTGGCAACTCAAAATATGCAAATTTGTCATATTTGGACCGGTGGTTGACATCATACGTAAAATAAAATTGTTTTAATAATTTGTAAGCTGGGAAAATCAAATCTTTAAAAACGCATTTAAAACATTTATCAATCGCATTTAACACTATTAAAAAAAACTAATTATATATATGTCGGTAAAGGGAACCATCCGCAGCAACGGACTACCAATTGATTAACCATTTAATACATTTCGTCGACAAACACATATGAAATCTTGCTAAATTATCAACATTTTATCCATTTCGGTGTTAACACTTATTGATGATAAATCCGTACGCAAATTCCCCAAAAATTTTCCTTTTCATTTAGTTTTATTACAAAATTCGTCCATTTTATCCAAAATTTCGGTTTCCTTCTCCCTCCTCGGCTTCCCCTTTAAATGAAAGCATCACTTGTACGGAATGGGAGATTTATAAGAAATTGGTCAAACTCAACTTCATTTACATTGAAAAAAGAAACATGGTAAGGAAAGCTACAATATGTTCTTTGAGATTATTAATTTATTCTTAGTCCATTCAACACTCTCTATTATTATATTATGTACAATTATATTTCTTAAGTATCACATTCTTAAACTTTATTAAATGTCGTCATATATTGATTTCTTTAGAAAGGTTGAGATCTTGGTTGAGTTCTTCAATTTTTAGAAGGAATGTAAATTCGTGATAAGCTTGAACAAGTACATAGATGTTATAATTTACTGTAGGTGTGAAACCGAAGATGACATTTGAGGTCGACCACACTCCTTAAAGAGGGAAACTTAGAAATTTACAATTATTGGTTTTTTTGAGTTCTGAAATGTGTTGCAATCTAAAATGCATGTTTATAGGGAAATAATAGCAGTTAAAAAAATTTGTCTTAGTCATAACCTTGTAATGTTGATAATTGAATATTTATATATTTTATAGATTTTTTTTTCTTAAATTTCATGGATTCATTGAAAGAAATCAAGAAAAAAAAAGGTATCATGAATGGGATGAACATTTATCTACCATGCGAACATAATGGATATCTACACGAGGATTGAAATTATCGTAACAAAACATTACATTAGTCTGAAAACAACATGATATTTAGTGTCAAACCGACATCTAGTAATTACATATGTCTGGTATCTATAAATATATACCTATATATCCATCGGTGAAGGGAACCAATAATGATAGACTTCTAATTGATCAACGATTTAGTAAAGATCGTAAACAAAGATATATAAAATCTCACTAATATAGCAAATTTGTACCTGTTTAGGTGTTAACACTTATATGTTGATGTCTATTTGAGCCCAATATGCAATTATTGTATTTTGTTTTAGTTTTCATATTTGCTCGCATCTTCTGTAACAAAGTTAAAATTCTGGACTAAAGTTTTAACACAAATAGTACTTGTTTAGCATTTTAGTACAACGTACACCTAAAGTTATTGTGAAGTTTTTCCTTGTAGCCACTCCGCAACAGGAGTCCATACTTTGTCTCTATAACGACCATGAAGTCGAAATGAACACCAGACACCTCAAGTAACAATCTCATCGACAAACACATATGAAATCTATGTAAATTTCCAACTTTTTTACCTATTTCGGTGGTAACACTTAATGATGGTAAAACCGGATGCAAATTTCCCCAAACATCTTCTTTTTCATTAAGTGTCATTACTAAATTCAACCAATTAATCTAAAATTGTGATTTCCCTCTCCTTCCTCGGTTTTCCCTTTAAATGAAAGCATCACTTGTACGAATAAGAGATTTAGAGAAGGTGCATGTTCTTATAGAGAAATGGTCATAGATACAATGGCTACTGATTTAAATAATATTGATCCTGAAGAGGAGCCAAATGCACTAGATAAAAAAAATTCTTTAATATGCTAGATGCAGCCGATAAAGAATTATGGCCTGGATGTAAAAAAAAGTGACACAACTATCTGCTGTAGCTAGACTATTGAATTTAAAATCAGAGTATCTCATACCTGAGCATAGTTATGACACTATCTTCCAGTTGATAAATGATGTGTTACCAGAGGAGAATAATATGGTAGGTAGTTTATATGAGAGCAAAAAGTTAATACAAGCACTAGGTTTGCTCATGGAGATGATTGACTGATGCAGGTCTGGATGTATGATATATTGGAGTCAAGACAAAGATCTTTGTCGGTGCAAATTCTGCAATGCAGATAGGTACAAACGGTCAAAAAATTTGGCCAGATGTTCTCGCGTATCCTTCAAGAAAATCCATTACTTTCCTTTGACTCCAAGGTTGAAGAGACTGTATGCTTCAGAAGCCACAGCCACTTCCATGCGATGGCACTCTGAGAATCATGGACATGATGCTGGAGTAATGTGTCATCCATCCGGTTCAAAAGCTTAGAAGCACTTTGACAAAAGTCATCCTTCATTTGCAGCAGAAGTACGTAATGTAAGATCAAGCCTAAGTACAGATGGGTTTGCACCACAAGGAGCATTTGGAAAGCAATATTCATCTTAGCATATTATTATAACACCTTATAACTTGCCAACTTCTATATGCATGAAAGAGCCTTACATGTTTTTGACTGCCCTTGTGACAGGACCGTCAAACCCTAAGCATAAAATAGATGTATTTTTGCAACCAATTGTTGCAGAGTTGGAGCAATTATGGGAAGAAGGCGTAGTAACATATGATATATCCTTAAAACAAAATTTCCATCTAAGAGCAGCTTTGATATGGACAATAAGTGATTTTCTAGCATATGCAATGTTGTCCGGATGGCTACAGTAGGTAAGCTAGCATGTCCTCATTGTGGGAAACATACACAAGCATTCAGACTAGAGAATGGTAATAAGATGTCATGGTTTGACTGCCATAGAAGATTTCTACAGGTGAATCACCCATATAGAAAGGATAAAAATAAGTTCAAGAAGAATCGTGAAATGATAGAAGGTCCTCCTCCAAGTAAGAATGGTGAACAAAATTTAAGGAAGATTGAACAATTATGTTTGGTAAAAGTGGCTGAACTAAATGTTGATGATGTAAACATAATATGTGGCGCTCATGGTTGGAAAAAGAAAAGCATATTTTGGGATTTACCATATTGGAAAAAAAATCTCATTAGACATAATTTTGATGTTACGCATATTGTGAAAATTTTATTTGAAACTTTTTTTACACTGTAATGGATGTCAAAGGGAAGATGAAGAACAATGTAGCAGCCAGAAGAGATCTGAAGCTCTATTGTAGGAAGAGAAAAGGAGTCGAAGATAATGAAAGAGCATACTACACTCTGGAGCAAAATCAAAAGAAGGCCATATGCCAATGGGTGGAGAAATTGTGTTTCCCCGATGGTTATGTTTCTAATTTGGGGAGGTGTGTTGCTTTAACAGGGTGTAGACTATTCCGAATGAAAAGCCACGATTGTCATGTTTTTATGCAAAGATTGATGCCAATTGCATTCCGTGAGATGTTGCCAAAACAAGTGTGGGAAGCATTAACAGAGTTGAGTATTTTCTTCAAAACATTAACAGCAACAACAATCACAGCAAAAGACATGGAAATGATTGAAACCGAGATCCCAATAATACTATGTAAATTAGAGACCATCTTTGTCCCTGGTATTTTTTACTCCATGAAACATTTACCAGTACATTTTCCATACGAAGAAAAGATAGTCGGTCATGTCTAATATCGGTGGATGTATCCATTTATCTACCATGCGAACATAATGGATATCTAAACGAGGATTGAAATTATCGTAACAAAACATTACATTAGTCTGAAAACAACATGATATTTAGTGTCAAACCGAAATCTAGTAGTTACATATGTCTTATATCTATAAATATATACCTATATATCCATCATTGAAGGGAACCAATAATGATAGACTTCTAATTGATCAACGATTTAGTAAAGATCATAAACAAAGATATATAAAATCTCGCTAATATAGCAAATTTGTCCCTGTTTAGGTGTTAACACTTATATGTTGATGTCTATTTGAGCCCAATATGCAATTATTGTATTTCGTTTTAGTTTTCATAATTGCTCGCATGTTCTATAACAAAGTTAAAATTCTAGACTATAGTTTTAACACAAATAGTACTTGTTTATCTTTTTAGTACAACTTACACCTAAGGTTATTGTGAAGTCTTTCCTTGTAGCCACCCCGCAACAGGAGTCCATGCTTTGTCTCTATAGCGACCATGAAATGGAAAGGAACACCAGACTCCTCAAGTAACAATCTCATCGACAAACACATATGAAATCTCACTAAATTTCCAACTTTTTTACCTATTTTGGTGGTAACACTTAATGATGATAAAACCGGATGCAAATTCCCCCAAAGATCTTCTTTTCGTTAAGTTTCATTACTAAATTCAATCAATTAATCTAAAATTATGATTTCCCTCTCCTTCCTCGGTTTTCCCTTTAAATGAAAGCATCACTTGTACGAATAAGAGATTTATAAGAAATGGATCAAATGCAACTCTACTTGTATTAAAGAAAGAAATATAGGAAGGAAACCTACAATTTGTTTTTCAAGATTATTTATTCTTAATTCATTATACTTTATCCATTATTATATTATGTACAATTATATTTTTAGCAATCACATTCTTAATGTTAATTAAAAGTTATCATAAAAATAAAAGGTTGGGATCTTGATTGAGTTCTTGAAATTTGGAAGGGAAAGTAAATTCCTCATAGGATTGATGTTGTGACTGCAATTTACTATAGGTGTGAAATTGAAGATGTCGTTTGAGGACGAGGAACCGCTTTAAAGAGGCTACATAAGAAATTACCATTTAATGGTGATAACTGAATATTTATATTTGTTATAGTTTTTTTCTTAAATTTAACGGATTTATTGAAAAAAACCAAGAAAAAAATGGTATCATGAATGGGATGAACATGTATCTACCAGTGAACATAATAGATATTTACAAGAGAGATTGAAACTATAGTAACAAAACATTAGATTAGTCTCAAAACAACATGATATTTAGTTTCAAAGCGACATCTAATAGTTAAGCATGTCTCAAATGTATAAATACATACAAGCATATATTAGCTATTCAACGTTGGCTTCCAGTTCATTAAGGATTTAATACAAATCATCGACAAATATATATGAAATCTTCCTGATTTAGCACATTTTTACCCATTTTGGTGTTAAAACTTATATGTTGCAGTCTATTTGAGCCTAATATGCAATTATTGTATTTTTATTAAGTTTTCATTTGTGCTTGCATCTTCTGTAACAAAGTTAAAATTCTGGACCTTAATTTTTAGATAAATACACTAATAGAAAAATATCCTTTAATGACAAGAATTGCGTGTCATAGAAGGATACATATGACACGCAAATGCGTGTCACTGAAGGGCCTATCATAAAGGAAGACCAAGCGCATTTATGTGTCGTAACCTTACGACACGCATTTACGACACACAATGCGTATCATTAAAGCTTGTGTCATAAAGAAAGACAATTTTAAAGGTTTTAAAAAAATATTTTTTTAAATGGATTTAATAATTTCCAAATTAGATGACAATTATTGTCTCAAAATATAAAATAGCATATCATTAAAAAAAAGACAATCCATTTAAAAATATATAGTATGTCAAATAATAATAATCATTCCAATGTTTAAATAAATGTAATACAAAAACTATTTCATCATATCTTATCAATTCCCCTAACAATACACCATCTCCGATTAAGACTTGTATTCAGACCAATTCACCTACCTCAAATGCAACAATTGAAACATGAGACCCAACCGATCCTTTATATAGTCCCTTTGGTCCTTTATCTTTCCATATTAGCCTAGGGACCTCTAAGATTCACATGTGTTTCTTCAATCCATTTTTTGGTCGATTCGATGACACCAAAGTATGCTACACCTATTGCAAGAGATCCAGTTACCCCAGTTGCCTCCTCTCTATAAAAAAACAATACTCAAAAACTAATAGCAAGTGATATAATACTAAATGAATAAATGTTTGATTCGACTAGAGATTCCATCAATGACAGTCACGTGTGTTTCTCCTTCATTGCTCCAAGATTCTTTTCCACTTTCATTTAATTTACCAAGAGTCCAAATGGTTGCAAATTAAATAAAACAAGATTATTAAAAAAAAAAAGGTTTCTTATTTCTTTAATGGGTTACATAAAAGTCACCATTTTAGCTTTCATGGATTCATCTTCTAAGTTATCACAACTTTTATTAATACAAATAACATGTATAACAACCTACATAGTTTTATCTTCTATTTCAGGATGGTAATAAAATGGAGAATCCATTTGCTAAATGCATAGTAATACCATACATTTACAAACTCCCCTACAGAAAATTTAGTAAGCAAAAGCAAACATTCCATGAAAATAAACTATCTATAATCTTTTTCGTATTAGAAAGCACAAACCAAAAGGAAAATTAAGAACGCTAACACTAAATCATCAAAAAAAAATCGTCAATCTAATTACAAAGTAACAATTGGATTTTGTAACAAATGAAAACAATTTCCAATCATAATCAATATTTCAAACCTAAAAAGTTTAAAAAAATAATATACTTATAAAACGAATAAGTTATTACCAAGTTAGAGAGAGAGAGAGAGAGAGAGAGATCTGGTACATTGGAGGCTCGCTGAGGCTTAGGCGACATCAATGTTCACTCTAGTCTCCAGTAACGACCTGTACTCCGGCAAAGACAGCTGCACAATGGAGGAAAGATTTTAGGCGGCCAAGTCACAGGAGTCATGAGAGAACGAGTGTTAATGAATAAGAAAGAGAGAATAAGAAATGATGTGTGTAAAGGACGAGATTTAATGAACCCTATAAACCTAAACATTTTGTAGAGCTGCAAAAAGAAGAAAGGGAGATGCACAACCGCGAAATGTCATTGGGTTTTCTTCGGATGATGTTTGTACAGAAGAAGGAGGAGACGCATCATAGACATCAAAATGACGAATGGGAGGTGATTAGAGAACAAGGCGCCGAGGTTTTTTAATATTTTCGGGTTTTCAACCCCCCCCCCCCCCCCCGCTAGTTATTAAAGGATGGGAAACGTGTGTCATTCCTCATGAAAACTTACAAAATGACATGCTTATACGACATACTTTTTTTATAGGTACCCTCAATGTTGTTTTGTGACATTAATTTTAGGGCACGCAAAAATTTGTCTCCTAAATGCTTCAAATTTTGGGAGAGCTGAACCCTTGCGTTGAAATAATCCACTAAAGAGGGGGTCCATAACATAGCCATAGTATATTTCTAATGCAATAAAGTTATGTAGTGTCTTTTTTCTTTCATCAAGGGGTATTTTCATGGGTTTGCCTTCGTATCGTGTTCATACCGTTGTATTGAATGATCCCGGACGCTTGCTTTCTTTTCATATAATGCATACAGCTTTGGTTGCTGGTTGGGCCCTGTATGAATTAGCAGTTTTTGATCCTTCTGACCCTGTTCTTGATCCAATGTGGAGACAGCATATGTTCGTTACACCCTTCATGACTCGTTTAGGAATAACCAATTCATCGGGTGGTTGGAGTATCACGGGGAGTTTTATGTATCATAAATCATTGTGTGCCATGGTTCGCATGCCATTAAAGTGTTGTTTTTTAGTAGTGATAGTACTTTTTAATCTTTTTAGTACAACTTACACCTAAAGTTACCGAGAAGTCTTTCGTTGTAGCAACTCAGTAATAGGAGCCCTTTCCTTTGTCTTCATAGCGACAATGTGGTTGAAAGAAAGATCAGGCTCCTCAACTCACAATATCCCAGGTGGAAAATAATCAACCAATCTTCTGCCACCTAAACTTAATCTTTGTTAACCACATCTCTCTATAGGCCTTCCTTCTTTCCAACTATCTTTCCAAGTATCTAGAAACCAATTGACGCTTTACATAGATTCAACTTTTGTATCATGATTGCCTTGGAAAACATGTCTACTAGATTCTTAGTACCAAGGATCTTCTTTGGGTTCCGAGTCCAATGGCTAATTGATTGTTTGATAAACCGTTACTTCATCTACACATACTTTGTTCTATCATGAATGATTAGATTCTTTGAAAGGTGAAATGCACTATGGTTTTAATAAAGTAGGACACAGTCTTTTTTTGCCCAAATATATGAAAATTTTCAACCAAATAAGTTCTAAGGATAATTTTTTCAATTTCCATTCATTATGCTTCTATGGTTAATAGATGAATACTCTTTCCAAAGTGTGGATATCCAACTGATGGTTATACCCGCAATGGTATACAAAAACCCTGTTATGGTTTTCCCTAAATATCTAGAACATCTCTTATCTACATCACTGAAGCCTTCGAAGACTAGTTTCTTTCTTCTGAAAGGTAAGGTAACCACATAAGTGCTTTTCAAATAGCATAACGACCACTTCATCCCTTCCTAATTTTTTTCTTGTATTTGACATAAACCTGCTACTGCCTCCCACTACATTACAATTTAAGATCTAGTGCATAACGTATCATATATACATGAAGTAACAATTAACTAAGGCATACGAGACTTTAGCCATTTCTTCCAAATACAATGTTTCCTATCGAAAACAATGATAGACCTCTAGGATCATTTTTTGTTGTTAATTCTACACAAAATGAAGTTTGTATGTAGTGTCGAAAAAAAAGGATTTTAGAAATTATAATGTTTTTACTAATGACTTTCGATTTTGACCAACTAAACTATATAATTAGATATGAACGAAAAAGATATTTCAATTATTGTAGTGTGCTGTTAGACAATGCGTTTTTAAAGTGTACATGGAATCTTATACTTGTGTATTTATTTGTATTTTCAATTTGAATGTTTACAATGAATCAAAGAATAAATAATCATGAAGATCAGAAATCAATCAATAAAGAATAAAAAATATGGATGTCAAGTTAGTAAGCAGGCTTAAAGGAATCTAGAGGTCTTGCATTCCGCTGAAATACCATTGGGAAACCGTTTGCGGTCGTTGCAGTAGTTGTAGATCATGTGCTTGGTTTGCACCCATCGGATCCTATTTCGGCCAGCTGCATCAAGTCCTTGGGTACTCCATGACTGGTTATCATTTATTGAGCTTGTAGATACTGAATTGGGACCAACTTTTTTGGCATTGGCATTGAATTTCCTGTATAACGCGGTGAAAGGCGCATTAGTCCAGTCGGTCTTCACACGCCCACCTTGGGTTGCCCAGTCATCCGCGTTCCACAGGCTGGCATAAACCCTCATGGGTTGGCTCTTGGGAAATGGGACTCCAGCAGCATCATTGTTATTGAACACCCTTACTGGTATGTTATCTATCAAGAAACTGCAGAGACAAAGAACTTTATATAGGAACAGCAGAAAAACATGAGAAAGGAAGAGAACCAATTAATGTTTATGTTGGATGCGTGACTTACATAATTCTTAGACTGTTCCATACGATGGTATAGGTGTGGAAGGCTGCGGTAGGGTCAAACCAAAGGTGGAACTGCTGTTCTTTGTTTCCTTTCCCTTGTGAATACACATTGGTGTGAATTGTGTAAGGGTTTCCCGTGGAGTTGCCCAAGAACTCGAAGTCGATCTCATCGTGACCCGCACCTTGTGATGACAACTAATGTGATTTAATACAAAGACATGGTTATTATCAGCCTTTAAAAGATTAATACAAATGAGTGATCACAATGTATATATATATATATATATATATATATATATATATATATATATATATATATATATATATATATATATATATATATATATATATATATATATAATTCAGATATGAAATTCAAGATTGGAACCGATCGATGGTACTCACGTAGAATGTGGTGACGGTGCCAGCAGAATTGCCTGGTACTAGTTTGAGTTGCATGTCGAACCTTCCAAACAGGTACTCGTGCTTCGACTGGAAACCCGATCCAGAGTATTGGTCGAGTGAAAGTGAAAGATCCTGACCTCCATTCAGAATTTTAGCACGTTCACCCCCAAAACTGATGTCCATGTCATCGTAAAAACTCCCTGCTGATGCTGCTACTATTAGAATTGATATTAAAAGAACAACTGCACAAAGATTAGAGTTCGACTTTGCCATTATTGTTTGTATGGAGAGAGAGAGAGAGAGAGAGAGAGAGAGAGAGAGAGATGTTATGTTTGTGAGAAGTAGTACTGATATCGTTTATATAGAGAGGTGTGGCTACGTTGACAGTTTTCAATAGGAACCATCCTTGTTACTGAAGGATGTCATGATGGCTAATGGATGCACCAATATCTATTGACGCGTGCCAACTCACATTATTCTTCTGGACAAGGGCAGGAGCGGTGGGTTTTTTTTTTCTATACGTCTGGCAAATCAAAAGTAGCAAATTTGTCATATTTGGACCGGTGGTTGACATCATACCTAAAATAAAATTGTTTTAATTGTTAATAAGGGAAAATAAAATCCATAAAACTAATTAAAACTAAAACTAATTATATATCTGTCGGTAAAGGGAACCATCAGCACCGGCGGACTACCAACTGATTAACGATTTAATACATATCGTCGACAAATATATATGAAATCTCGCTAAATTATCAACGTTTTGCCCATTTCGGTGTTAAAACTTATTGATAATACAACTGTATGCAAATTCCCCTAACATCTTCCTTTTCATTTAGTTTTATTACCAAATTCGTCCAATTTATCCAAAAGATTTGTTTCCCTCTCCCTCCTCGGCTTCCCCTTTAAATGAAAACATCACTTGTACGGAATGGAGATTTATATGAAATGGATCAAACTCAACTCTATGTACATTGAATAGAAAAATATGGGAAGGATAGCTACAATATGTTGTTTGAGATTATTTATTTTTGGTTCATTCAGAACATTATTATTATATTATGTACAATTATATTTCTTAACTATCACATTCTTAAAGTTAATTAAAAGTCGGCAAATATTGATTTCTTTGAAGTGGTTGGGATCTTGATTGAGTTCTTGAAATTTAATAAGGAAAGTAAATTTGTGATAGGCTTGAACAAGTACATAGATGTTATAATTTACTGTAGCGTGTGAAACCGAAGATGACGTTTGAGGACGAGGACACTCCTTAAAGAGGGTAACTAAGAAATTTACCATTATTTGTTTTTTTGAGTTCTCAAATGTGTTGCAATCTAAAATGCATGTTTATAGGGAAATAATAGCAGTTAAAACAATTTGTCTTGGTCATAACCTTGTAATGTTGATAATTGAATATTTATATATGTTATAGATTTTTTTTCTTAATTTAACGGATTCATTGAAAGAAATCAAGAAAAAATGGTATCATGAATGGGATGAACATTTATCTACCATGCGAACATAATGGATATATAAACGAGGATTGAAATTATCGTAACAAACCATTACATTAGTCTGAAAACAACATGATATTTAGTGTCAAACCGAAATCTAGTAGTTACATATGTCTTATATCTATAAATATATACCTATATATCCATCAGTGAAGGGAACCAATAATGATAGACTTCTAATTGATCAACGATTTAGTAAAGATCATAAACAAATATATATAAAATCCCGCTAATATAGCAAATTTGTACATGTTTAGGTGTTAACACTTATATGTTGATGTCTATTTGAGCCCAATATGCAATTATTGTATTTCGTTTTAGTTTTCATATTTGCTCGCATGTTCTATAACAAAGTTAAAATTCTAGACTATAGTTTTAACACAAATAGTACTTGTTTATCTTTTTAGTACAACTTACACCTAAAGTTATTGTGAAGTCTTTCCTTGTAGCCACTCCGCAACAGGAGTCCATGCTTTGTCTCTATAGCGACCATGAAATGGAAAGGAACACCAGACTCCTCAAGTAACAATCTCATCGACAAACACATATGAAATCTCACTAAATTTCCAACTTTTTTACCTATTTCGGTGGTAACACTTAATGATGATAAAACCGGATGCAAATTCCCCCAAAGATCTTCTTTTCATTAAGTTTCATTACTAAATTCAATCAATTAATCTAAAATTGTGATTTCCCTCTCCTTCCTCGGTTTTCCCTTTAAATGAAAGCATCACTTGTACGAATAAGAGATTTATAAGAAATGGATCAAATGCAACTCTACTTGTATTAAATAAAGAAATATAGGAAGGAAACCTACAATTTGTTTTTCAAGATTATTTATTCTTAATTCATTATACTTTATCCATTATTATATTATGTACAATTATATTTTTAGCAATCACATTCTTAATGTTAATTAAAAGTTATCATAAAAAGAAAAGGTTGGGATCTTGACTGATTTCTTGAAATTTGGAAGGGAAAGTAAATTCATCATAGGATTGATGTTGTGACTGCAATTTACTATAGGTGTGAAATTGAAGATGTCGTTTGAGGACGAGGAACCTCTTTAAAGAGGCTACATAAGAAATTACCATTTAATGGTGATAACTGAATATTTATATTTGTTATAGTTTTTTTCTTAAATTTAACGGATTTATTGAAAAAAAACCAAGAAAAAAATGGTATCATGAATGGGATGAACATGTATCTACCAGTGAACATAACACATATTTACACGAGAGATTGAAACTATAGTAACAAAACATTAGATTAGTCTCAAAACAACATGATATTTAGTTTCAAACCGACATCTAATAGTTATTCATGTCTCAAATGTATAAATACATACAAGCATTATTAGCTATTCAACGTTGGCTTCCAGTTCATTAAGGATTTAATACAAATCATCGACAAATATATATGAAATCTTCCTGATTTAGCACATTTTTACCCATTTTGGTGTTAAAACTTATATGTTGCAGTCTATTTGAGCCTAATATGCAATTATTGTATTTTTATTAAGTTTTCATTTGTGCTTGCATCTTCTGTAACAATGTTAAAATTCTGGACCTTATTTTTTAGATAAATACACTAATAGAAAAATATCCTTTAATGACAAGAATTGCGTGTCATAGAAGGATACATATGACACGCAAATGCGTGTCACTGAAGGGCCTATCATAAAGGAAGACCACACGCATTTATGTGTCGTAACCTTACGACACGCATTTACGACACACAATGCGTATCATTAAAGCTTGTGTCATAAAGAAAGACAATTTTAAAGGTTTTAAAAAAATATTTTTTTAAATGGATTTAATAATTTCCAAATTAGATGACAATTATTGTCTCAAAATATAAAATAGCATATCATTAAAAAAAAGACAATCCATTTAAAAATATATAGTATGTCAAATAATAATAATCATTCCAATGTTTAAATAAATGTAATACAAAAACTATTTCATCATATCTTATCAATTCCCCTAACAATACACCATCTCCGATTAAGACTTGTATTCAGACCAATTCACCTACCTCAAACGCAACAATTGAAACATGAGACCCAACCGATCCTTTATATAGTCCCTTTGGTCCTTTATCTTTCCATATTAGCCCAGGGACCTCTAAGATTCACATGTGTTTCTTCAATCCATTTTTTGGTCGATTCTATGACACCAAAGTATGCTACACCTATTGCAAGAGATCCAGTTACGCCAGTTGCCTCCTCTCTATAGAAAAAACAATACTCAAAAACTAATAGCAAGTGATATAATATTAAATGAATAAATGTTTGATTCGACTAGAGATTCCATCAATGACAGTCACACGTGTGTTTCTCCTTCATTGCTCCAGGATTCTTTTCCACTTTCATTTAATTTACCAAGAATCCAAATGGTTGCAAATTAAATAAAACAAGATTATTAAAAAAAAAAGGTTTCTTATTTCTTTAATGGGTTACATAAAAGTCACCATTTTAGCTTTCATGGATTCATCTTCTAAGTTATCACAACTGTTATTAATACAAAAACCATGTATAACAACCTACATAGTTTTATCTTCTATTTCAGGATGGTAATAAAATGGAGAATCGATTTGCTAAATGCACAGTAATACCATACATTTACAAACTCCCCTACAGAAAATTTAGCAAGCAAAAGCAAACATTCCATGAAAATAAACTATCTATAGTCTTTTTCGTATTAGAAAGCACAAACCTAAAGGAAAATTAAGAACGCTAACACTAAATCATCAAAAAAAATCGTCAAACTAATTACAAAGTAACAATCGGATTTTGTAACAAATGAAAACAATTTCCAATCATAATCAATATTTCAAACCTAAAAAGATTCAAAAAATAATATACTTATAAAGCGAATAAGTTATTACCAAGTTAGAGAGAGAGAGAGAGAGAGAGAGAGAGAGAGAGATCGGGTACATTGGAGGCTTGCTGAGGCTTAGGTGACATCAATGTTCACTCTAGTCTCTAGTAACGACATGTACTCCGGCAAAGACAACTGCACAATGGAGGGAAGATTTTAGGCGGCCAAGTCAGAGGAGTCATGAGAGAACGAGTGTTAATGAATAAGAAAGAGAGAATAAGAAATGATGTGTGTAAAGGACGAGATTTAATGAACCCTATAAACCTAAACATTTTGTAGAGCTGCAAAAAGATGAAAGAGAGATGCACAACCGCGAAATGTCATTAGGTTTCTTCGGTAGATGATTGTATAGAAGAAGGAGGAGACGCATCATAGACATCAAAATGACGAATGGGAGATGATTAGAGAACAAGGCGCCGAGGTTTTTTAATATTTTCGGGATTTCAACCCCCCCCCCCCCTACTAATTATTAAAGGATGGGAAATGTGTGTCATTCTTCATGAAAACTTACAAAATGACATGCTTATACGACATGCTTTTTTTTATAGGTACCCTCCATGTTTTTTTGTGACATTAATTTTAGGGCACGCAAAAATGTGTCTCCTAAATGCTTCAAATTTTGGGAGAGCTGAACCCTTGCATTAAAATAATCCACTAAAGAGGGGGTCCATAACATAGCCATAGTATATTTCCAATGCAATAAAGTTACGTAGTGTCATTTTTCTTTCATAAAGGGGTATTTCCATGGGTTTGCCTTCGTATTGTGTCCATACCGTTGTATTGAATGATTCGGACGCTTGCTTTCTGTTCATATAATGCATACAGCTTTGGTCGCTGGTTGGGCCGGTTCTATGGCCCAGTATGAATTAGCAGTTTTTGATCCTTCTGACCCTGTTCTTGATCCAATGTGGAGACAGCGTATGTTCGTTATACCCTTCATGACTCGTTTAGGAATAACCAATTTATGGGGTGGTTGGAGTATCATGGGGACTTTTATGTATCATAAATCAGTGTGTGTTATGGTTCGCGTGACATTAAAGGGCTGTTTTTTTAGTAGTGATAGTACTTTTTAATCTTTTTAGTACAACTTACAACTAAAGTTACCGAGAAGTCTTTCGTTGTAGCAACTCCGTAATAGGAGCCCTTTCCTTTGTCTTCATAGCGACAATGTGGTTGAAAGAAAGATCAGGCTCCTCAACTCACAATATCCCAGGTGGAAAATAATCAACCAATCTTCTGCCACCTAAACTTAATCTTTGTTAACCACATCTCTCTATAGGCCTTCCTTCTTTCCTACTATCTTTCCAAGTATTTGGAAACCAATTGAAGCTTTACATAGATTCAACTTCTGTAGCATGATTGCCTTGGAAAACATGTCTACTAGATTCTTAGTACCAAGGATCTTCTTCGGGTTCCGAGTCCAATGGCTTATTGATTGTTTGATAAACCGTTACTTTATCTACACATATTTTGTTCTATCATGAATGATTAGATTCTTTGAAAGGTGAAATGCACTGTGCTTTTAATAAAGTAGGACACAGTCTTTTTTTTGCCCAAATATATGAAAATTTTCAACCAAATAAGTTCTAAGAATAATTTTTTCAATTTCCATTCATTATGCTTCTATGGTTAATAGATGAATACTCTTTCCAAAGTGTGGATATCCAACTGATGGTTATACCCGCAATGGTATACAAAAACCCTGTTATGGTTTTCCCTAAATATCTAGAACCTCTCTTATCTACATCATTGAAGCCTTCTAAGACTAGTTTCTTTCTTCTGAAAGGTAAGGTAACCACATAAGTGCTTTTCAAATAGCATAACGACCACTTCATCCCTTCCTAATTTTTTTTCTTGTATTTGACAAAAACCTGCTACTGCCTCCCACTACATTACAATTTAAGATCTAGTGCATAACGTATCATACATGAAGTTACAATTAACTAAGGCGTACGAGACTTTAGTCATTTCTTCCACATACAATGTTTCCTATCAAAAACAATGATAGACCACTAGGATCATTTTTTGTTGTTAATTCTGCACATAATGAAGTTTGTATGTAGTGTCGAAAAAAAAGGATTTTAGAAATTATAATGTTTTTACTAATAACTTTCGATTTTGACCAACTAAACTATATAATTAGATATGAACGAAAAAGATATTTCAATTATTGTAGTGTGCTGTTAGACAATGCGTTTTTAAAGTGTACATGGAATCTTATACTTGTGTATTTATTTGTATTTTCAATTTGAATGTTTACAATGAATCAAAGAATAAATAATCATGAAGATCAGAAATCGATCAATAAAGAATAAAAAATATGGATGTCAAGTTAGTAAGCAGGCTTAAAGGAATCTAGAGGTCTTGCATTCCGCTGAAATACCATTGGGAAACCGTTTGCGGTCGTTGCAGTAGTTGTAGATCATGTGCTTGGTTTGCACCCATCGGATCCTATTTCGGCCAGCTGCATCAAGTCCTTGGGTACTCCATGACTGGTTATCATTTATTGAGCTTGTAGATACTGAATTGGGACCAACTTTTTTGGCATTGGCATTGAATTTCCTGTATAACGCGGTGAAAGGCGCATTAGTCCAGTCGGTCTTCACACGCCCACCTTGGGTTGCCCAGTCATCCGTGTTCCACAGGCTGGCATAAACCCTCATGGGTTGGCTCTTGGGAAATGGGACTCCAGCAGCATCATTGTTATTGAACACCCTTACTGGTATGTTATCTATTAAGAAACTGCAGAGACAAAGAGCTTTATATAGGAACAGCAGAAAAACATGAGAAAGGAAGAGAACCAATTAATGTTTATGTTGGATGCGTGACTTACATAATTCTTAGACTGTTCCATACGATGGTATAGGTGTGGAAGGCTGCGGTAGGGTCAAACCAAAGGTGGAACTGCTGTTCTTTGTTTCCTTTCCCTTGTGAATACACATTGGTGTGAATTGTGTAAGGGTTTCCCGTGGAGTTGCCCAAGAACTCGAAGTCGATCTCATCGTGACCCGCACCTTGTGATGACAACTAATGTGATTTAATACAAAGACATGGTTATTATCAGCCTTTAAAAGATTAATACAAATGAGTGATCACAATATATATATATATATATATATATATATATATATATATATATATATATATATATATATATATATATATATATATATATATAATTCAGATATGAAATTCAAGATTGGAACCGATCGATGGTACTCACGTAGAATGTGGTGACGGTGCCAGCAGAATTGCCTGGTACTAGTTTGAGTTGCATGTCGAACCTTCCAAACAGGTACTCGTGCTTCGACTGGAAACCCGATCCAGAGTATTGGTCGAGTGAAAGTGAAAGATCCTGACCTCCATTCAGAATTTTAGCACGTTCACCCCCAAAACTGATGTCCATGTCATCGTAAAAACTCCCTGCTGATGCTGCTACTATTAGAATTGATATTAAAAGAACAACTGCACAAAGATTAGAGTTCGACTTTGCCATTATTGTTTGTATGGAGAGAGAGAGAGAGAGAGAGAGAGAGAGAGAGATGTTATGTTTGTGGGAAGTAGTACTGATATCGTTTATATATGTAGGTGTGGCTACGTTGACAATTTTCAACAGGAACCATCCTTCTTACTGAAGGATGTCATGGTGGCTAATGGATGCATCAACATCTATTAACGCGTGCCAACTCACATTATTCTTCTGGACATGGGCAGGAGCGGTGGGTTTTTTTTTTCTATACGCCTGGCAACTCAAAATTTGCAAATTTGTCATATTTGGACGGGTGGTTGACATCATACGTAAAATAAAATTGTTTCTATTGTTAATAAGTTGGGAAAATCAAATCTTTAAAAACGCATTTAAAACATTTATCAATCGCATTTAACACTATTAAAACTAATCCTCCTTAATAAATAAAGGTTTTTTTTTGCCACATGTCAATCTCTCATAAGTTTTGGCACTTGTCATTTTGTGGTATTTTTAAAATAAATATTATTCAATAGTCAATTTTTGGTTTGTTTTATTTTTTAAAATTAAAGTAATATACTTATATATGTAAAGTATTAAATATCATATATATATATATATATATATATATATATATATATATATATATATATATATATGATATTAAATTGCAATAAATATGTTTATTCCTTTCTTAGTTTAAAGTTGTACATTAAAAAATATTTTCTATTTACATTTTAATATAATGTTTATGTTTTTTTTAAATCAACCCGTGTACTACACGGGTCTCACACCTAGTTATATATATGTTGGTAAAGGGAACCATCAGCACCTACAGATTACCAACTAATTAACGATTTAATACATATACATATCGTCGATAAACATATGAAATCTCGCTAAATTCTCAACGTTTTGCTCATTTCGGTGTTAACACTTATTGATGATACAATTGTACGCAAATTCCCCTAACATCTTCCTTTTCATTTAGTTTTATTACCAAATTCGTCCAATTTATCCAAAATATTTGTTTCCCTCTTCCTATTCAGCTTCCCCTTTAAATGAAAGCATCACTTGTACGGAATGAGAGATTTATATGAAATGGATCATACTCAACTCTATGTACATTGAATAGAGAAATATGGGAAGGATAGCTACAATATGTTCTTTGAGATTATTTATTCTTGGTTCATTCAGAACTCTATTATTATATTGTGTACAATTATATTTCTTAACTATCACATTGTTAAAGTTGATTACATTAGTTTGAAAACAACATGATATTTAGTGTCAAACCGACATCTAGTAGTTACATATATATATGTCTCAAATCTATAAATATATACCTATATATCCATTGGTGAAGGGAACCAATAATGATAGACTTCTAACTGATCAACGATTTAGTAAAGATCATAAACAAAGATATATAAAATCTTGCTATCATAGCAAATTTGTACCTGTTTAGGTGTTAGCACTTATAAGTTTAGGTGTTAACACTTATATGTTGATGTCTATTTGAGCCTAATATGCAATTATTGTATTTTGTTTTAGTTTTCAGATTTGCTCGCATCTTCTATAACAAAGTTAAAGTTCTAGACTATAGTTTTAACACAAATAGTACTTGTTTATCTTTTTAGTACAAGTTACACCTAAAGTTAATGTGAATTCTTTCCTTGTAGACACTCTGCAACATGAGCCCACGCTTTGTCTCTATAGCGATCAGCCATGAGGTCAAAACGAAGACCAGACTCCTCAACTAACAATCTCATCGACAAACACATATGAAATCTCACTAAATTTGCAACTTTTTTTACTATTTCGGTGTTAACACTTAATGATGATAAAACCGGATGCAAATTCCCCAAACATCTTCCTTTTCATTAAGTTTCATTACCAAATTCGACCAATTAATCTAAAATTGTGATTTCCCTCTCCTTCCTCAGTTTTCCCTTTAAATGAAAGCATCACTTGTATAAATAAGAGATTTACAAGAAATGGTCAAATACGTGCATTGAAGAAAGAAATATAGGAAGGAAACGTACAATCTGTTTTTTCGAGATTATTTATTCTTAATTCATTATACTCTATTCATTATTATATTATTTAAAATTATATTTTTAACAATCACATTCTTAATGTTAATTAAAAGTTGTCATAAAAAGAAAAGGTTGGGATCTTGATTGAGTTTTTGAATTTGGCAAGGGTTCTTAATGTTAATTAAAAGGCGACGGGGTTTTTAATTTTTGGGGATTTCATCCCCCCCCCCCCCCCCCCCCCCCGTGCTAGTTATTAAAGGATGGAAAACGCACTTCTTTCTTTCGTGAAAAATTATAAAATGACAGGCTTGTACGACATGCTTTTTTGATTACGTGCCCTCCGTGTTTTTCTTTTTGTGACACTAATTTTAGGGCATGCAAAAATGTGTGTCCTAAATCCTTCATATTTTGGGAGAGTTGACATTATTTTTAGGGGAAACACTTTTACGTATCACAATACAAGAAAAACACATTTTTGCTACGGAAGGAATCCGTCGTGAAAAGTTGCAATTCCGTTGCAAAAGACGAATAGCGACGGAATTTGCAATGACCTATTTTCGTCCCTAAAAACGTCGTAGCGAGGGTTTGCAACAGAAAAGATAATTCCGTCACAAATGTGACAACATAATGAAGTTCGTGGTAGGTGGTATTCCGTCGTTTATTCCATAGTAGGATTCCATCGCACAATCCGTGGTAGTTATTCCATCACAAATTCTGTGGTGGCGATTCCCTAGCAAATTCTGTGGTGGTGACTCCCTAGCAAATTCCGTGGTGGTGATTCCCTAGCAAATTATGTGGTGATGAATCCCTAGCAAATTCGGTGGTGGTGATTCCCTAGTAATTTCGTGGTGGTCATTCCCTAGAAAAATCCATGGTGGCCATTCCCTAGTAAATTCTATGGTGGTGATTCCGTAGCAAATTTCGTCGTGCTGAATCCCTAGCAAATTTCGTGGTCATGAATCCCTAGTAAATTCCGTTTGATGACTTCCTAGCAAATTCTGTGGTCATGAATCCCTAGCAATTTTTGTGGTGTATATTATATACCATATTCCATATGGACCGATAGATAACTGATTTATAAATTATATCCAAATTATTTTGTAGTAATATATGAAAAACAAAAAAATCAAAACCATTATGTCATAAAATAATACAATAATTATTTATTACATGGAAAAAATTAAGAAAGTTGTTACTCTAAAATACATAAACTGCAAATAAACATATATCAACCTACTATTGTTGTTGTTGTGTAAAGACATTAATAAGATCCAATGTCGTTTGAAGTTGTTTTTCAAGATGCCCGACCCTTGCTTTGCTTTCCTCTTGTTGGGCGTTCATCATTTCTTTTAGCTCTTCATTTTCCTGTTTTTGTTTAGCAACAAGCTCCCACGTTTCTTCTATTTTATCATTTTTTCCGGAATGTAACATACATCTGTTTTACCGTTCCTATTGGGAACCGCCTTTGCAAAAGAGCCTAATCCATCAAGTCTTTCTTTTTTTATCATGACCACCAACAACAGCATAAAATAGCTTTCCTCAAATTCAACACCTTCAGCTTCCAACTCTTCCCGTTTTTCTGTATAGGCCATCTACAAAATAAAAATATTATAAGTTAAAAGATATCAAATTTATGAATGATATTATGGAGTAGCTACAATATAAAAGTTTAACACTGAAATGAATATTACATGAATTTGTCTATGTTTTTCATTTGTGAAAGTGACTCCATCGTGATTCTTCGTGTGTGTATACAGGAACAATTCACTATGGGGTGGATTATGTACTAATTTCCTCTTCTGCATAAATACCATATAAAATATCAAATATACAAATAAACATATATAAACATTGATACGATGTACCATTAAAAAAAATTACCAAAATCAGAAGCTATCTTTAAATGACTTGCGGATCCAACGTTATGTGCTGGTTTTGCTACTCCATCAGCCACACCTTTACGCCTATTTTTCTTGTTCTGCTCATATTTTAGCTTATATTCTTTTGTATTCCATTTTAATTGCCAGGAGTTCCAAAATTCCTATGGAATATGAGTAGGTTTAAAGCCATGTTTGTTTCTTTTTGGGCTCCGCATGCTGAAGAGATATTGGCCATAACTTTGTGCCTCTTTCCTTGCCCAAGCATGCGTCACTAGCGAGTCTATTGTTTCATCCCAACAACATTTTTTCTACACATTAACAATACAAACATAACTTAAGTGTAAATGTTTACCAAACAAAATTTTATCACATATAGCTAATTACATGAAACTCCTCCCAATATAATTTGCGCATTTCTTTGCTTACTTGTCCCCAAACGTACCGTTTTGGCTTTACCCTTTGTTTAAATGACAGACTCATAAAGTGTGCACAAGCACCCGGTGGCATTAGCCTGCAAGTAATCATGGGATGTGTTTAGTTATGAATTGATATGTCCATGTAAACCAAAAGGTTATACATAGAAAAAATTGTAATTAAGATTTGATTGGTAACTCACATTTTTTTCCAAACATGAACTGTTAAACATCTATCTGGTCCACAATCTTCAGAAGAATTGTTTCACCTTCTACACTTTCCACTACATATTCATTCATGGTTGGTTGTGTTGGTGATGGGGTAGATTCTGGGATAGGTGTTGTTGATGGGGTATATTTTCGGGTAGGTGTTGGGATAGATGTATATGTTGAGGCTGTGGTAGTTCCTTTACTTAAGTAGGGTGTGGTAGTTACTGTAGTTGTAGAGAGGATGGTAGTGTAGATGCAGGTTTTGAGGTTGTGGTAGTAGATATAGGTGTTGATGATGTGGTAGGGGGTGTCGGTGTTGATGACGGCTTAGATGATATAGGTGTTGAAGTTTTGGTTATTGATGTAAGTATTAAGGATTGTATTGTTCCAGTTACTAAAGTTTTAGATGTATTTTCTAAGGGCGAAGTGGAAGTTGTAAGTGATGTCGAGTAAGTGGTAGTCATTGTTTATGTTAATGATATAGGTTTAGGGCTTTTGATGGTAGATGTTATAGGTGCTTTGGATGTGGTTGTTGGTATTGGGAAGTCGATTTCTTCATCTTGTAATTGTCTGTTTACAGATTTTGCAGCTGATATCCTGTTGTGTTTCATAACCTGTGGTGCAATGAATTTAGTTGGCTTCACACCGGATGCTCCTTTTGCTTTCGAGTTCAACATCTTTCTTGCTTAAAAATTAACAAAAAACTGTAGTCAACGTAGAAGTGGCTTATGGTGTCCATGGATGACATATGGGCCATTGGTCAACCGGTAAACATGGAAGTGGCTTATGGTGTCCATGGATGACATATGGGTCATTGGTCAACATGGTAGTGTCTTATGGTGTCTATGGCTGACATATGGGTCATTGGTCAACATGGTAGTGGCTTATGGTGTATATGGATGACATATGGGACATTAGTCAACATGGTAGAGGCTTATCGTGTATATGGATGACATATGGGCCATTGGTCAACATGGTAGTGGCTTTATGGTGTCCATGGATGACATATGGGATATTGGTCAACATGGTAGTGGCTTATGGTGTATATGGATGACATATGGGTCATTGGTCAACATGGTAGTGGCTTATGGTGTATATGGATGACATATTGGTCATTGGTCATTGGTCATCATAGTAGTAGCTTATGGTGTATATGGATGACATATGGGCCATTGGTCAACATGGTAGTGGCTTATGGTGTCCATGGATGACATATGGATGACATATGAGCCATTGGTCAACATGGTAGTGCCTTATGGTGTATATGAATGACATATAGATCATTGGTCAACATAGTAGTGGCTTGTGGTGTATATGGATGATATATGGGTCATTGGTCAACATGGTAGTGGCTTATGGTGTCCATGGATGATAGATGGGCCATTGGTGAACATGGTAGTGGCTTATGGTGTTCATGGATGACACTTGGGTCATTGGTCAACATAGTAGTGGCTTATGGTGTATATGGATGACATATGGGTCATTGGTCACCGTGGTAGTGGCTTATGGTGTATATGTATGACATATGGGCCATTGGTCAACATGGTAGTGGCTTATGGTGTCCATCGATGACATATGGGCCATTGGTCAACATTGTAGTGGCTAATGGTGTATATGGATGACATATGGGTCATTGGTCAACATGGTAGTGGCTTATGGTGTATATGGATGACATATGGGTCATTGGTGAACATGGTATTGGCTTATGATATATATGGATAACATATGGGCCATTAGTCAACATGGCAGTGGCTTATGGTGTCCATGGATGACATTTAGGTTATTGGTCAACATGTTAGTGTCTTATGGTGTATATGGATGACATATGGGCCATTGGTCAACATGGTAGTGGCTTATGGTGTCCATGGATGACATTTGGGTCATTGGTCAACATGGTAGTGGCTTATGGTGTATATGGATGACATATCGGTCATTGGTCAACATGGTAGCGGCTTATGGTGTATATGGATGACATATGGTCCATTGATCAACATGGCAGTGGCTTATGGTGTCCATGGATGACATATGGATGACATTTGGGACATTGGTCAACATGGTAGTGGCTTATGGTGTATATGGATGACATATGGGTCATTAGTCACCATGGTAGTAGCTTGTGGTGTATATGGATGACAGATGGGCCATTGGTCAACATGGTAGTGGCGTATGGTGTCCATGTATGACATATGGGCCATTGGTCAACATGGTAGTGGCTTATGGTGTCCATGGATGACGTATGGATGACATTTGGTTCATTGGTCAACATAGTAGTGGCTTATGGTGTCCATGGATGACATATGGGTCATTGGTCAACATAGTAGTGGCTTATGGTGTCCATGGATAACATATGGGTTGCAATATTAATGAGCATAATATTATGGTTTTTTAATTAGAAGAAACAGAAGTTAATTTAGTTTAGCTCGCACACACGTCTTACTTCCTACCTGAAGTAGCAGGTTCAAATCCTACTTATGTCAGTAATTTTATTTAAATTCGTCCCTCTAAATTTAATCAATAATTTTATTTAGCTTCATCTTTTTAAATTTAAAATGTCAATTTATTTACAAAAATGCCAGTAGGTATTGACAAAAATACCCTAACCATTTACGTAGTAACCTTTGTATGTTAAAGGGCAATTATGTCAATTCATAGTCTAAACACTTAGGCACCATAATTTTTAGTCAGACTTATCCCGTCATTTAAGTTTATCGGCAATTGATCATCTACATTCCATTCCCAACAATCAAAATTCTGGCACGTTGATCAATAAACCCTAAAATCGTTGTTGTTATATAATTTGAATTACACTAGACGCATTTCAACATAATGGCAGCGAGATGTTCATCAGAAAGAATGCAAACAAGACAACAATGAAAAAGAATTACTACTTTGTTGTCGTACTTGATCGAAAAAATAGTAACTACGGTTGGAGGAAATTCACCAATCGATGCTTTTAAGTGCCAGTTAGTGTAAGTATGATGTGCATTACTTATATTATACTTATATACATATTTAATTTAGTGTTTAATAGATTAATTTTGTTGATTTGTGAATTATAGTTGCAAACTCTTTAGGGATTCTATAACATCAGACGCAATATATAAAATCATAGACACAAATCGATTAAGGTTTCGTCCATTAAGTATTCAACAATATGAAGTCATAAGCAAATGCAAAAAGTTGAACAACCCACACATACTCTTCAACGATGGAATGGTACTCTTCTTTTAAGCAATCGGATAATTAAGAATTCAATTAGTTTTTTATATTTGTATTTTTATAATTGTATGATTAATTATTGTATGTCAGGCGAAGTATTTTATGTTAGGGGAAGAACTAGCAGGGAAACAGTTGCTTCAAGATGCAGTTGATCATGGGCAGTTGGATGCTATCTTCATTCTGGGAATGATGTTGATGGCCGAAGGTATTGAAAGGAAGCAAGAAGCTCTGATCGTGTTAAATAATGCCTACGTTAATACTAGAAGAAGTTGGAATCTAAGGCATACCTGTAACAAGGTTCAAAACCACTTGGCAAGGAGATCAAAGCAGATAAAATTCCATGGCTTACATAGAAGCTGTGCAAAGCATCCTTATGTGAGCAGTTATGATTCAGCTTTTATGTATCAATGCAGTTGGTTGTTTGTGGGATGGATGTTTTGTTAAGTTTGCTAGGATGTTTGACATTAGTTTGGAGTAGTTACATATATGATTGTTGTTTGATTCACACAATTAGTGATGCATATTTTATGTTTATTTTGGTGTAATGGGAATACATATTTTTAACTTTATTAAATGTTAATATAAATATATATATATATATATATATATATATATATATATATATATATATATATATATATATATGTTAGTTTTTATATGTATGTTATTTTTGTCTTTTTCATTTTACTAACTAAAAGTTCATTGTGACCTAGTTTTGATATAGATTTCAAGGGCACTTTGGTCTATTTGCAATCTCTAAAGTGAAGGGGCCATTTTTGCTATGGAAATAAAAAAAAATTTAATCAAGTCGTTATTAAAAGGAAAATATTGTATATATAGAATTTATATTATAAGTAGATCTATATCTATATTTATTATGAATGTTATTTAAATTTATAATTACCCGTATACTACATGGGTTTTAACCAGGTACTGAATAATATCGACCCACTAATATGACCTAGTATCCATCCAACACATTGAAATCAAGGGTTGTCGAAGGTTCTTTAATCGATACACACTTTGTTTGAATATGTGTTCTGCAAGTGTCGATCTCAATTAAACCATTCTACTAATTTTCTAAGACTTTATCCAATAATAAAAGTTATTCAACCATTCAAATTAGAAAACTTTGAGGATTTGTTCAGCATTTGGTCATTAGCTTTGTGAAACAAGTCGTTGTTAAGGTACCTTTGCGATGTTTGTATGGTAACTATATATTTACTTCAAATGTCATATATGAATTCAAATCAACATTAATGAACATAAAATTAATATTGTGTTATTGAAATTTATACTTTACAAATTTAAGACAAAGAACAATTCAAGTAGAAAATGGATGTATGAAAGAAAAGATAATAGTAGTTGTATATCGCTTGTTTTCATACAAGGAGTGAAAATATTTATAGATTTTGCTACCACTCAACATAGGTTCATGGATGAAGATAAATCAAATGCCCATGCATAAAATGTCGTAACATACCATATACATAAGTTGATATTGTTAAACATCATTTGTACAAGTTTGGTTTTGTTGACGAATATTGGTTTTGGGATAAACATGGCGAAACATCAATTGATGATGACAATACGTTTTTAGGGGTTGATGATTCAAACACAAATTTTAGAGAAGGTGCATGTTCTTATAGAGAAATGGTCATAGATACAATGGCTCCTGATTTAAATAATATTGATCCTGAAGAGGAGCCAAATGCACTAGATAAAAAAAATTCTTTAATATGCTAGATGCAGCCGATAAAGAATTATGGCCTGGATGTAAAAAAAAGTGACACAACTATCTATTGTAGCTAGACTATTGAATTTAAAATCAGAGTATCTCATACCTGAGCATAGTTATGACACTATCTTCCAGTTGATAAATGATGTGTTACCAGAGGAGAATAATATGGTAGGTAGTTTATACGAGAGCAAAAAGTTAATACAAGCACTAGGTTTGCTCATGGAGATGATTGACTGATGCAGGTCTGGATGTATGATATATTGGAGTCAAGACAAGATCTTTGTCGGTGCAAATTCTGCAATGCAGATAGGTACAAACGGTCAAAAAATTTGGCCAGATGTTCTCGCGTATCCTTCAAGAAAATCCATTACTTTCCTTTGACTCCAAGGTTGAAGAGACTGTATGCTTCAGAAGCCACAGCCACTTCCATGCGATGGCACTCTGAGAATCATGGACATGATGCTGGAGTAATGTGTCATCCATCCGGTTCAAAAGCTTAGAAGCACTTTGACAAAAGTCATCCTTCATTTGCAGCAGAAGTACGTAATGTAAGATCAAGCCTAAGTACAGATGGGTTTGCACCACAAGGAGCATTTGGAAAGCAATATTCATCTTAGCATATTATTATAACACCTTATAACTTGCCAACTTCTATATGCATGAAAGAGCCTTACATGTTTTTGACTGCCCTTGTGACAGGACCGTCAAACCCTAAGCATAAAATAGATGTATTTTTGCAACCAATTGTTGCAGAGTTGGAGCAATTATGGGAAGAAGGCGTAGTAACATATGATATATCCTTAAAACAAAATTTCCATCTAAGAGCAGCTTTGATATGGAAAATAAGTGATTTTCTAGCATATGCAATGTTGTCCGGATGGCTACAGTAGGTAAGCTAGCATGTCCTCATTGTGGGAAACATACACAAGCATTCAGACTAGAGAATGGTAATAAGATGTCATGGTTTGACTGCCATAGAAGATTTCTACAGGCGAATCACCCATATAGAAAGGATAAAAATAAGTTCAAGAAGAATCGTGAAATGATAGAAGGTCCTCCTCCAAGTAAGAATGGTGAACAAAATTTAAGGAAGATTGAACAATTATGTTTGGTAAAAGTGGCTGAACTAAATGTTGATGATGTAAACATAATATGTGGCGCTCATGGTTGGAAAAAGAAAAGCATATTTTGGGATTTACCATATTGGAAAAAAATCTCATTAGACATAATTTTGATGTTACGCATATTGTGAAAATTTTATTTGAAACTTTTTTTACACTATAATGGATGTCAAAGGGAAGATGAAGAACAATGTAGCAGCCAGAAGAGATCTGAAGCTCTATTGTAGGAAGAGAAAAGGAGTCGAAGATAATGAAAGAGCATACTACACTCTGGAGCAAAATCAAAAGAAGGCCATATGCCAATGGGTGGAGAAATTGTGTTTCCCCGATGGTTATGTTTCTAATTTGGGGAGGTGTGTTGCTTTAACAGGGTGTAGACTATTCCGAATGAAAAGCCACGATTGTCATGTTTTTATGCAAAGATTGATGCCAATTGCATTCCGTGAGATGTTGCCAAAACAAGTGTGGGAAGCATTAACAGAGTTGAGTATTTTCTTCAAAACATTAACAGCAACAACAATCACAGCAAAAGACATGGAAATGATTGAAACCGAGATCCCAATAATACTATGTAAATTAGAGACCATCTTTGTCCCTGGTATTTTTTACTCCATGAAACATTTACCAGTACATTTTCCATACGAAGCAAAGATAGTCGGTCATGTCTAATATCGGTGGATGTATCCATTTGAAAGGTTTGTATCGTACATCATAATGTATGTTGCTATTTTGTACGCTGATTTAAATAATCTTCACCATAGGTATCTAAATCAATTGAAAAATGATGTGAAAAATAAAGCTCGAGTGGAATGGTCCGTTGTTAACGCATACTTGCTACGTGAAGCATCAATATTTTGCTCTCATTATTTCAATACTGGTGTCCCCACATGTAATAGAAAGTTGCCTCGAAATGATAATGGAGGAGGAGATGAGAAAGCGGATGCTAACCACGACAAGTTAGATATATTTTCATATCATGGGCGTCATTATGGAAGATTCACGAATAGAATGATGTCTGATGAGGAAGTACATGCTGCCCAAACTTACATACACCTTAACGAAGATAAAATCAAGCATTACATTAGGTACGTAACATTTGCATCAATTTTAATTATAATAATCATTTGTTGTGTAATTTCTATGAATTAATAACATTAACACGCATGATTTTGTTTATTACATTCATAGTAACTTCAAAATGTTATTCAAATTGTGATACAAAATATTTGAAGAAAATTTGAATGAACTTATAAGGGATATAAAGGAATAGGTCCTTGCAGCTGAAGTTGAGAAGAACTTTGCAGTATGGTTTCAAAACTATGTGGGTTTTATTCTTGTATTTTTTAAAAAAATCATTATTTTTTGTTATGGTTATAATTAACTCTAATTAAGTGTTTTACCATTTTTCATATAGGCACGTAAGATCCCGATAAACAACAAGTATATATCTGACCTTTCCAAAATGCCATTCAAAAAAGTGAAATTATATAGTGTATACTTTGCCAATGGTTACAAGTTTCACACAGAAACTCATAGTCTGAACAAATCAACAACCAATAGCGGATTGTGTGTTAGTAGCTAAGGAGGTGATTATTATGGTAAGGTAGAGGAAATTTTAGAAGTCGAGTACCCTGGTTACCCAATTAAAACCGCAGTTTTGTTTAAATGTCATTGGTACGATCCAACACCTAACATAGGAGTTAAGGTTCACAAACAATATAACTTGGTCGAGATAAATGTCAAAAGAAAATACAACAAGTTCGAACTATTTGTTTTAGCCATGCAAGCCACTCAAGGGTGTTACATTCCTTACCCAATTTTGAAAACAAACAACTCGGACTGGTGGGATGTATTTAAAGTTAAACCTCGTGGTTAGACCGATGAAAATCATCATCAGAAAGACGTTGCATTCCAAGAAGATGAAGTTGAATCAAATGAAATCATCATACCAAGTGTAGCCAATATAAACAATTATGATGATCACGAAATGTCAAGCAACGGTTTAGATAATGAAAATAATATTGATGAAGAAGGTGAAATTCATGAGGACGACAATGATGGTATTTCTGACAGCGTAGGTAGTTGTGAGTATAGTACATCGAGCAATGAAGAACAAGAGGAGGAAGAAGAAGAGGAGGAAGAAGATAATGACAAGATGCTTTCGTGTTTAATGTTTTTTTTTCAAATGAAGTTAATTTGTCATTTGGTTTAATATCATTACATAAATGAAAACTAGGAAGAAAGCCCAGGATTTGCCCCGGGATGTTTTTTGTGTTTTTTATGTCAAAATGTAAAACTATTGACTGTAAAGCCGAAGAGTATGAAAGTGGCTATAATTTTATTTTTGTTTTGTGTTTACATCATTTTTTTAAAAGGGCATTTTAGTCATTTTTGATTGCTATGTTGTTTGAGTAGGATGAAGTATACGTAAAACCCATGTTATTTTTTGTGATGAAGTATAGTTAATGTAATTAAAAATAAGTTTGTAATGAATTTGTTATTAAAGAAAATAATCTACATAGATTATATACTTTATCATGTCCAGTTAATGTAATTAAAAATAAGTTTGAAATGAATTCGTTGTTAATTATTTTTTATATACTATGTTTTCATGAAATTATACACAACTTGATTAGCACAACTGGCTTAACCGCGCCCTTTTCTAGCATAAGCATATGTTCGAGTCCGCTTGCCAACAATATCTACTTTATAATTCATTTTTACATTTTTTAGCCATTAGTTTATGACACATATTAACAATTCAAAAACATTTCATTCAAACCATATCTTACAAATTCCATTGATCATAATAATAATTCATCCATAGTATAAGAAGATTAATTAGGCATACAACATCCAAACAAATGCCGTCACAAATTAGCTACGTGTTTTGTTCGATGCCAAAACAAGCAAACGAAATCATATTCCATAGCAGAATTCCCTAGCAAATACCTACGGATGGTACTTCCATAGCAATTCAACTATGAAATTGGTTTCCGTCACAAACTTCATTGCATAGTAACCACGATAATGAATTCCATAGCAGCAATACAACGGAAAGTGATTTGGTAACAAATGTCGTTGGAAAGTTGCTACGAATTTTTCTTCCATAGAACTCTCGGTAGCATAATACCAACGTATATGGAGTCAGTAGCATTTTCCCTAGCAAGTCCCATTCTCGCTACCAGAAATGAAATTTGTAGACAATGAGGTAGCAACATTGCTATGGAACGACATTTCACATCACGATCCATTGCAGATTAACAACGAAAATACATTCCATAGGGACCTTCCTAGCAAAATCACTTTTTTCTTGTAGTGTCATAAATAAGTGCGTGTCATGGTTCGCATGTCATTAAAGGGTTGTTTTCTAGTAGTGGTATTACTTTTTTATCTTTTAGTACAACTTACACCTAAAGTTACCGAGAAGTCTTTCATTATAGCAACTCCGTAATAGGAGCCCTTTCCTTTGTCTTCATAGCGACAATGTGGTTGAAAGAAAGATCAGGCTCCTCAACTCTCAATATCCCAGGTGGAAAATAATAGCCCAATCTTCTGCCACCTAAACTTAATCTTTGTTAACCACATCTCTCTATAGGCCTTCCTTCTTTCCAAGTATCTAGAAACCAATTGAAGCTTTACATGGATTCAACTTCTGTAGCATGATTGCCTTGGAAAACATGTCTACTAGATTCTTAGTACCAAGGATCTTCTTCGGGTTCCAAGTCCAATGGCTTATTGATTGTTTGATAAACCGTTACTTCATCTACACATATTTTGTTCTATCATGAATGATTAGATTCTTTGAAAGGTGAAATGCACTATGGTTTTAATAAAGTAGGACACAGTCTTTTTTGTGCCCAAATCTAAGATGAAAATTTTCAACCAGATAAGTTCTAAGTACAATTTTTTCAATTTCCATTCAGTAAGCTTCTATGGTTAATAGATGGATACTCTTTCCAAAGTTTGGATATCCAACTGATGGTTATACCCACAATGGTATACAAAAACACTATTATGGTAAGGTAACCACATAAGTTTCTTTCTTCTAAAGGTAAGGTAACCACATAAGTGCTTTTCAAGTAGCATAACAGACGCTTCATCCCTTCCTAATTACTTTTCTTGTATTTGACACTACATTACAATTAATGGTCTAGTGCATAGCGTACCATACATAAAGTTACAATTAACTGAGGCATAAGGGACTTTAGCCATTTCTTCCTTGTTTCTACATGTCTTCACAAAGATAACTTTCTATTGCTTTCCAAGAATTCATTTATTTCAAAAGTCAATAATCACACTTTTCAAATTCGGAATACTTCGATTCAAAGTTAACATCTTCATCTATCACTCAGTCGTATGCCCATGTCTTTGTACCATAAAGTAAATGTATGTGTTTCTTTAATAAACACATTTCCCCTGTTGCACAAATATCAACCATATACACTGTTTCCTATCGAAAACAATGATAGACCACGAGGATCATTTTTTGTTGTTAATTCTACACATAACGAAATTTTTTGTTTTCAATTCTACAATGTTTTAGAAATTATAATGTTTTTACTAATGACTTTTGATTTTGACCAACTAAACTATATAATTAGATATGAACGAAAAAGATATTTCAATTATTGTAGTGTGCTGTTAGACAATGCGTTTTTAAAGTGTAAATGGAATCTTATACTTGTGTATTTATTTGTAATTTCAATTTGAATGTTTACAATGAATCAAAGAATAAATAATCATGAAGATCAGAAATCGATCAATAAAGAATAAAAAATATGGATATCAAGTTAGTAAACAGGCTTAAAGGAATCTAGAGGTCTTGCATTCCGCTGAAATACCATTGGGAAACCGTTTGTGGTCGTTGCAGTAGTTGTAGATCATGTGCTTGGTTTGCACCCATCGGATCCTATTTCGGCCAGCTGCATCAAGTCCTTGGGTACTCCATGACTGGTTATCATTTATTGAGCTTGTAGATACTGAATTGGGACCAACTTTTTTGGCATTGGCATTGAATTTCCTGTATAACGCGGTGAAAGGCGCATTAGTCCAGTCGGTCTTCACACGCCCACCTTGGGTTGCCCAGTCATCCGCGTTCCACAGGCTGGCATAAACCCTCATGGGTTGGCTCTTGGGAAATGGGACTCCAGCAGCATCATTGTTATTGAACACCCTTACTGGTATGTTATCTATCAAGAAACTGAAGAGACAAAGAGCTTTATATAGGAACAGCAGAAAAACATGAGAAAGGAAGAGAACCAATTAATGTTTATGTTGGATGCGTGACTTACATAATTCTTAGACTGTTCCATACGATGGTATAGGTGTGGAAGGCTGCGGTAGGGTCAAACCAAAGGTGGAACTGCTGTTCTTTGTTTCCTTTCCCTTGTGAATACACATTGGTGTGAATTGTGTAAGGGTTTCCCGTGGAGTTGCCCAAGAACTCGAAGTCGATCTCATCGTGACCCGCACCTTGTGATGACAACTAATGTGATTTAATACAAAGACATGGTTATTATCAGCCTTTAAAAGATTAATACAAATGAGTGATCACAATATATATATAATTCAGATATGAAATTCAAGATTGGAACCGATCGATGGTACTCACGTAGAATGTGGTGACGGTGCCAGCAGAATTGCCTGGTACTAGTTTGAGTTGCATGTCGAACCTTCCAAACAGGTACTCGTGCTTCGACTGGAAACCCGATCCAGAGTATTGGTCGAGTGAAAGTGAAAGATCCTGACCTCCATTCAGAATTTTAGCACGTTCACCCCCAAAACTGATGTCCATGTCATCGTAAAAACTCCCTGCTGATGCTGCTACTATTAGAATTGATATTAAAAGAACAACTGCACAAAGATTAGAGTTCGACTTTGCCATTATTGTTTGTATGGAGAGAGAGAGAGAGAGAGAGAGAGAGAGAGAGAGAGATGTTATGTTTGTGGGAAGTAGTACTGACATCGTTTATATATATATATATATATATATATATATATATATATATATATATATATATATATATATATATATATATATATATATATATATATATATATATATATATATATATATATATATATATATATATATATATATATATATATATATATATATATATATATATATATATATATATATATATATATATATATATATATATATATATATATATATATATATAGGTGTGGCTACGTTGACGATTTTCAACAGGAACCATCCTTGTTACTGAAGGATGTCATGATGGCTAATGGATGCACCAATATCTATTGACGCGTGACAACTCACATTATTCTTCTGGTTCTGGACATGGGCAGGAGCGGTGGGGTTTTTTCTTTATTTTTTTCTAAACGTCTGCCAACTCAAATTTTGCAAATTTGTCATATTTGGACCGGTGGTTGACATCATAGGTAAAATACACTTGTTTTAATTGTTAATAAGTTGGGAAAATCAAATCTTTAAAAACGCATTTACAACATTTACAATCACATTTCACACTATTAAAAAACTAATTATAAATCCCTCTGTAAAAGGAACCATCTTATTGATGATAAAACCGTAGGCAAATTCCCCAAACATCTACCTTTTCATTTAAGTTGGTTACCAAATTCCTCCATTTTATCTAAAATTTTGGTTTCCCTCGGTTTCCACATTAAATGAAAGCACCACTTGTAAGGAATAAAAGATTTATAAGAATTGGATCAAACTCAACTCTATGTACATTGAATAAAGAAATATGGGAAGGAAACCTACAATCTGTTCTTTGTGATGATTTATTCTTGGTTCATTCGGAACTCTATCTATTATTATATTATGCACAATTATATTTCTTAATTGTCACATTCTTAAAACTAATTAAAAGTCATCATATATTGATTTCTTTGGAAATGTTAGGATCTTGATTGAGTTCTTGAAATTTGGCAATGAAAGTAAATTCGTCATAGGCTTTAACAAGTACATAGATGTTGTGACTGCAATATTTACTGTAGGTGTGAAATTGAAGATGATGTTTGAGGACGAGGACACTCCTTGAAGAGGGTAACTAAGAAATTTACCGTTATTTGTCTTTTTGAGTTTTTAAATGTGTTGTAATCTAAACAGCAATTTTATAGGGAAAATAATAGCAGCTAAATTTTTTTGCCTTAGTCATAACTTTTTGATGGTGATAGTTGAATATTTATATATGTTGTAGTTTTCTTCTTTAAATTTAACAGATTCATTGAAAGAAACCAAGAAAAAAATGGTATCTTGCATGTGATGAACATGTATCTACCATGTGAACATAATGGATATTCACAGAAGACCAGTTCTTTTATCTCAACTCTATAAATACGTACAAATATATTCTTAGAAAAGTAAAAACTCAAGAACTTCCCGACATGGACAATTTATTCACCATAAACCAGTTCGTTTGTACAACAATACTTACAAAGGAAATCATCACTACATAGCTCACACTCTAACGTATACACAAAATGATTTTACTGTAATCGGAAATACAAACCCTTGATAATACAGAAAACCCTAATCGAGAGTTAGAGAGAAAAGATATAGCAATCTACAGAATGCATCATATGATTGAGACGAGCCAGCTGACCAACAAGCATATATACCCGGATCATGAAAAGTGACCTGGTGGATCGACAAACTCGCATTTGCAATAAGAAACTTACACAACAACCCATGCATAATAACGTCAATACAAAAATTGACCAAACTATCCCGAAATTACAAAATGTTGTGCTTAAATAAATAAATATATATATATATATATATATATATATATATATATATATATATAACATAACCCCTTCTCAAACTTAACATTTTAATCATTTATCATAAAAATGTCAATAAGACCCAATCTTTTTGAAAATATTCATGTTGAAACGAAACTAAAGATTTTGTAAGAATGTGAGCATTGTAATCATAAGAGTCAACCTTAACAACTTCAACAATACCATTATCAGTTCTTTTTCCTAACAAAATGAACATCTACTTCAAAATGCTTCAATTTTTCATGAAAAACTAGTTTAACAGCTAATTGGATTGTAGACTCATTATCACAAAAAAAATTAACTAGAGTTAAATTTTTAAAACCAAGATCAAATAAAAATTTTAATACCCACAAAATTTCACAAATAGCAGACCCCAAAGCATGGTATTTAGATTCAGTGGAAGATCTGGACACCATACTTTGTTTCTTACTTTTCTAGGAAATAAGAGAAACTCTCCGATAAACTAAGTACCCTATTATTAGTCTTCTAGCGGTACGCACTTGGCCCAGTCAACATCAAAATATCCAACAAGATCAAAACATTATATTTATGAATAAAAACATTTTTTTCTTGGATTAGACTTTAAATACCTCGACAACCGAAAGCATTGTTCAAATGGGACTTATGAGGTTTATGCATATGTTGACTAAGAATTTGAACATCATAAGCAATATTTAGTCTAGCAACAGTTAAATAAATGAGCTTACCTATTATAAGTTTCTGAAATTCAGAAATATTAACAAAACTGTGAGAACTATATATCACAATGCTTTGGAATAACTAGATTTTTCTTGATTTAAACAGATACCACCATTAACAGACATGACCTCTATGCCTAGAAAATATTTTAATTCTCCAAAGTCTTTAATTAAAACCTGAGACTTAAGAAAATCCTTCACACAATTGATTTCACAAATACAATTGCTTGTTAAAATGATATTATCCACATATACAAGTAATATAACAAAAGTATCACCTTTTGACCAAACAAACAAAGAGTAATCATTTATGCTTTGAATAAAACTAAAACTTGAAAGAGAAGAACACATCTCATTCCATTTTCTAGGTGCATGTTTAAGCCTATATAAAGGTTTGACAAGTTTGCAAAATTTATTATCATTAATTGAGTGATATCCATTAGGCAAACTCATATAAACATCTTCAATTAAATCACCATAAAGAAAAGCATTATCAATGTCAAGTTGATAAAGACGCAAAGATTTATTAACAACTAAATTAATAACAATCCTAACAGTAACAGTCTTTTCAACTTGAGAAAATGTCTCATCATAGTCTATACCCTCTCGTTGACTATACCCTTTTGCAACAAGCCTAGCTTTGTATCTCTTAATTTCTCTATTTGATTTATATTTAATTTTATATATCCACCTACATCCAATTGGCTTTCTATGTTTAGGAAGATCAATTATTTCCCATGTAAGATTTCTATACGAAGCCTCCATTTCTTCATTCATTGCTTTGACCCAATTTAGCTCAGAAACAACCTCTTTATATGTTTTTGGTTCACATGTTTCATGTCAAACCCCCAAACCGAGAACGGCAGAAACGTTCGGGGGTGGAGGACGTCATGTACAGTATCATAACAATGCATAATAGTAAAACAAGCAACAACATCTAATGCATTAATAATATAGTTTATACATGTGTGTTCTGTGTATAGTTGTAAGACACCAAAAATATATCAAAATAAAAGACGAGTCTTGAACATGCTCCGTCTTCTCAAAACCTTGTCTAGTGTACCTGTCTACTTGTGACTTGAGAATACAGGTTATTTTGAAACAGAGAATCAACATTTAAGTTGGTGAGTTCATAAGTATTTTAGTGTCAAAAGTTCGCATTTGTTTTATGAAAAAGTTTGCAATTGTTTGATGAAAATGTTTGAATACTTCCTACAAAAATCCTATATTTCCTTTTAATAGTGATAACTGAACTGTTATAGTTTTTCCTTAAGTTTAACGGATTCATTGTAAGAAACCAAGAAAAAATGGTATCTTGAATGGGATGAACATGTGTCTACCATGTGAACATAATGGATATCTACAAGAGAGATTGAAACTATCGTAACAAAACATAAGATTAGTCTAAAAACAACATGATATTCAATGTCGAACTGACATCTAATGGTTACGTATGTCTCAAATGTATAAATATGTACAATCATATATTGGCTATGTATCCATCCGTAAAGGGAACCATCAACCTTGGACTTCTAGTTGATTAAGGATTTAGTACAGATCATCGACAAACAGATGTGAAATCTTCCTAATTTAGCATATCTTTATCCATTTTGGTGTTAAAACTTATATGTTGAAGTCTATTTGAGCCCAATATGCAATTATTGTATTTTTATTAAGTTTTCATTTGTGCGTGCATCTTCTGTAACAAAGTTAAAATTGCAGACCTTAATTTTTAGATAAATACCTAGTAGAAAAATATCATTTAATGACACGCATTGTGTGTCATAAAAGGGTACAGATGACACGCAGATGTGTGTCAAAGAAGGCCCTGTCATCAAGGAAAACGACACACATTTATGTTTCGTAACCATACGACGCACATTTTACGACACGCAATGCGTATCATTAAAGCCCCTGTCATAAAGAAAGACGACACACATTTTTATTTGTCATAATTTTAAATATTTAAAAAATATATATTTTGCTATACATATTTAATAATTTTCAAATTGGATTACAGTTAATGTCTCAAAATATAAAATAGCATATCATATAAAAAAAGACAATCCATTTAAAAATGTATAGTATGTCAAATAACAATAATTATTCCAATGCTTAAATAAATGTAATACAAAAACTATTTCAATATATATCTTATGAATTCCCCTAACAATACACCATCTCCAATTAAGACATGTATTCAGACCAATTTACCTACTAAAAATGCAACAATTGAAACATGAGACCCAACCGATACTTCATATAGTCCGTTTGGTCCTTTATCATTCCATATTGGCCAAGTGACCTCCAAGATTCAGATGTGTTTCTTCAATCCATTTTTTGGTTGACTCTATGACACCAAAGTATGTTACACCTATTGCAAGAGATCCAGTTACCCTAGGTGTCACCTCTTTATAAAAAACAATACTCAAAAACTAATAGCAAGTGATATAATATTAAATGAATAAATGTTGCTCCTAGATTATTTTCCGCTTTCATTTGATTTACCTAAAATCCAAATCGTTGCAAATTAAATAAAACAAGATTATTAAAAAAAGCTTTCTTATTTCTTTAATGGGTTAAATAGAAGTCACAATTTTAGCTTTCATGGATTCATCTTCCAAATTATCACAACTGTTTTTAATACAAATAACATGTATAACAACCTACAAGGTTTTATCTTCTATTTCAGGATGGTAATAAAATGGAGAATCGATTTGCTAAATGGATAGTAATACCATACATTTACAAACTCCCCTACAGCAAATTTAGCAAGCAAAAGCTACTACATGAAAATAAACTATCTATAGTCTTTTTCGTAATAAAAAGCACAAACCTAATGGAAAATTAAGAACGTTAACACTAAAACACCAAAAAAAAACATCAAACTAATTAAAAAGTAACAATCGGATTTTGTAACAAAAGAAAACAATTTCCAATTGCCAATTTCTAATTTCCAATCATAATCAATATTTCAAACCTAAAAAGTTAAAAAAAATATATAATATAATTAACAAGCGAATTAGTTATTACCAAGTTATTGAGGCTCACTCAGGCTTATGCGACATCAATGCTCACTCTGGTCTCTAGTAACAACCTTTACTTCGGAAAAGACAATTGCACAGTGGAGGGAAGATTTTAGGCGGCCAGGTCAGAGGAGTCATGAGGGAACGAGGGTTAATGAAGAAGAAAGAGAGAATAAGATATGATGTATGTAAACAACGAGATTTAATGAACCCTAAAAACCTAAACACGAATATGTATTGTGTTCATAGGAAGGTTGGAGTTGATACCATGGTTGCAGAGCTGCAATAAGATGAAAGGGAGATCCACAACCACGAAATGCCATTAGGTTTCTTTGGTAGATGATTTTACAGAAGAAGGAGGAGACGCATCATAGACATAAAAATGACGAATGGAAGATGATTAGAGAATAAGGCTATGGGGTTTTTAATTTTTTGGGGATTTCATCCCCCCCACCCCCCTTAGTTATTTAAGGATGGGAAACGTGTGTTTTTCTACATGAAAAATTATAAAATGACATGCTTATATGGCATGCTTGTTTTGATAGGTACCCTCCATGTATTTTTTTTTTTTTGTTACACTAATATTACAGCACGCAAAAATGCGTGTCCTAAATGCTTCAAGTTTTGGGAGAGCTGACATTATTTTTAGGGCATACAATTTTACATATCATAAATCAGTGTGTGTCATGGTTTGCATGCAATTAAAGGACTGTTTTCTAGCAGCGATAGTACTTTCTTATCTTTTTATACAACTTACACCAAAAGTTATCGGGAAGTCTTTCCTTGTAGCAACTCCGTAACTAGAGCCCTTTCCTTTATCTTCATAGCGACAATGTCGTTGAAAGAAAGATCAGGCTCCTCAACTCACAATATCCTAGTTAGGAAATGATCAACCAATCTTCCGCCACCTAAACTTAATCTTTGTTAACCACATCTCTCTATAGGCCTTCCTTCTTTCCAATTATCTTTCCAACTATCTAGTAGCCAATTGAAGCTTTACATAGATTCAACTTTTGTAACATGATTGCCTTGGAAAACATGTCTACTAGATTCTTAGTACCAAGGATCTTCTTCAGGTTCTGAGTCCAATGGCTTATTGATTGTTTGATAAAGTGGTAGTTCATCTACACATATTTTGTTCTTTCATGAATGATTAGATTCTTTGAAATGTGAAATACACTATGGTTCTAATAAAGTAGGACATAGTCCTTTTTTTTTGTCCAAATCTAATATGAAAAACTTCAACCAATAAGTTCTAAGGACAATTTTTTCAATTTCCATTCATTATGCTTCTTTAGTTAATAGATGAATACTCTTTCCAAAGTATGGATATCCAACTGATGGTTATACCCACAATGGTATACAAAAACCCTATTATGGTTTTCCCTAAATATCTAGAACCTCCCTTATCTACATCACTGAAGCCTTTTAAGACTAGTTTCTTTCTTCTAAAAGCAAAAGGAAACCACATAAGTGCTTTTCAAATAGCATAACGACCATTTCATCCCTTCCCAATTTTTTTTCTTTTATTTGACATAAAACTGCTAATGCCTCCCACTACATTACAATATAAGGTCTAGTGCATAACATATCATAGATGAAGTTACAATTAACTGCGGCATATGTGAATTTAGCCATCTCTTGCTTGTTTCTACCCGTCTTCACAAATGCAACTTTCTATTGCTTTCCAAGAATACATTTATTACAAATGTCAAAAATCACACTTTTCAAATTCGGAATTCTTCATTTCAAAGTTAACATCTTCATCTATCACTCACTCACATGCCTATGTCTTTGTGTCAAAAAGTAAATGTCTGTGTTTCTTCAATAAACACATTTCCACCATTGCACAAATTTCAACCATATACAACGTTTCCAATCGAAAACAATGATAGACCACGAGCATCATTTTTTGTTGTTAATTCTACACGTAACGAAATTTGTATGCAGTGTCGAAGGAAAAAGGGTTTTAGAAATTATAATGTTTTTATTAATGACTTCTAATTTTGAGCAACTAAACTATATAATTAGAAATGAACAAAAATGACATTTCAATTATTGTAGTGTGTGTTATAGAATGTATTTTTTAAAGTGAAATTGGAATCTTATACTTGTGTATTTATTTGTAATTTCAATTTGAATGTTTACAATGAATCAAAGAATAAATAATCATCAAGATCAGAAATTGATCAATAAAAAATAAAAAATATGGATATCAAGTTAGAAAGCAGGCTTAAAGGAATCTAGAGGTCTTGCATTCCGCTGAAATACCATTGAGAAACCGTTTGCGGTCGTTGCAGTAGTTGTAGATCATGTGCTTGGTTTGCACCCATCGGATCCTGTTTCGGCCGGCTGCATCAAGTCCTTGGGTACTCCATGACTGGTTATCATTTATGGAGCTTGTAGATACTGAATTGGGACCAACTTTTTTGGCATTGGCATTGAATTTCCTGTATGACGCGGTGAAAGGCGCATTAGTCCAGTCGGTCTTCACACTCCCACCTTGGGTTGCCCAGTCATCCGCGTTCCATAGGCTGGCATACACCCTCATGGGTTGGCTCTTGGGAAATGGGACTCCAGCAGCATCATTGTTATTGAACACCCTTACTGGTATGTTATCTATCAAGAAACTGCAGAGACAAAGAGCTTTATATAGGAACAGCAGAAAAACATGAGAAAGGAAGAGAACCAATTAATGTTTATGTTGGATGCGTGACTTACATAATTCTTAGACTGTTCCATACGATGGTATAGGTGTGGAAGGCTGCAGTAGGGTCAAACCAAAGGTGGAACTGCTGTTCTTTGTTTCCTTTCCCTTGTGAATACACATTGGTGTGAATTGTGTAAGGGTTTCCCGTGGAGTTGCCCAAGAACTCGAAGTCGATCTCATCGTGACCCGCACCTTGTGATGACAACTAATGTGATTTAATACAAAGACATGGTTATTATCAGCCTTTAAAAGATTAATACAAATGAGTGATCACAATATATATATAATTCAGATATGAAATTCAAGATTGGAACCGATCGATGGTACTCACGTAGAATGTGGTGACGGTGCCAGCAGAATTGCCTGGTACTAGTTTGAGTTGCATGTCGAACCTTCCAAACAGGTACTCGTGCTTCGACTGGAAACCCGATCCAGAGTATTGGTCGAGTGAAAGTGAAAGATCCTGACCTCCATTCAGAATTTTAGCACGTTCACCCCCAAAACTGATGTCCATGTCATCGTAAAAACTCCCTGCTGATGCTGCTACTATTAGAATTGATATTAAAAGAACAACTGCACAAAGATTAGAGTTCGACTTTGCCATTATTGTTTGTAAGGAGAGAGAGAGAGAGAGAGAGAGAGAGAGAGAGAGAGAGATGTTATGTTTGTGAGAAGTAGTACTGATATCGTTTATATATGTAGGTGTGGCTACGTTGACAATTTTCAACAGGAACCATCCTTCTTACTGAAGGATGTCATGGTGGCTAATGGATGCATCAACATCTATTAACGCGTGCCAACTCACATTATTCTTCTGGACATGGGCAGGAGCGGTGGGTTTTTTTTTCTATACGCCTGGCAACTCAAAATATGCAAATTTGTCATATTTGGACCGGTGGTTGACATCATACGTAAAATAAAATTGTTTTAATAATTTGTAAGCTGGGAAAATCAAATCTTTAAAAACGCATTTAAAACATTTATCAATCGCATTTAACACTATTAAAAAAAACTAATTATATATATGTCGGTAAAGGGAACCATCCGCAGCAACGGACTACCAATTGATTAACCATTTAATACATTTCGTCGACAAACACATATGAAATCTTGCTAAATTATCAACATTTTATCCATTTCGGTGTTAACACTTATTGATGATAAATCCGTACGCAAATTCCCCAAAAATTTTCCTTTTCATTTAGTTTTATTACAAAATTCGTCCATTTTATCCAAAATTTCGGTTTCCTTCTCCCTCCTCGGCTTCCCCTTTAAATGAAAGCATCACTTGTACGGAATGGGAGATTTATAAGAAATTGGTCAAACTCAACTTCATTTACATTGAAAAAAGAAACATGGTAAGGAAAGCTACAATATGTTCTTTGAGATTATTAATTTATTCTTAGTCCATTCAACACTCTCTATTATTATATTATGTACAATTATATTTCTTAAGTATCACATTCTTAAACTTTATTAAATGTCGTCATATATTGATTTCTTTAGAAAGGTTGAGATCTTGGTTGAGTTCTTCAATTTTTAGAAGGAATGTAAATTCGTGATAAGCTTGAACAAGTACATAGATGTTATAATTTACTGTAGGTGTGAAACCGAAGATGACATTTGAGGTCGACCACACTCCTTAAAGAGGGAAACTTAGAAATTTACAATTATTGGTTTTTTTGAGTTCTCAAATGTGTTGCAATCTAAAATGCATGTTTATAGGGAAATAATAGCAGTTAAAAAAATTTGTCTTAGTCATAACCTTGTAATGTTGATAATTGAATATTTATATATTTTATAGATTTTTTTTTCTTAAATTTCATGGATTCATTGAAAGAAATCAAGAAAAAAAAAAGGTATCATGAATGGGATGAACATTTATCTACCATGCGAACATAATGGATATCTACACGAGGATTGAAATTATCGTAACAAAACATTACATTAGTCTGAAAACAACATGATATTTAGTGTCAAACCGACATCTAGTAATTACATATGTCTGGTATCTATAAATATATACCTATATATCCATCGGTGAAGGGAACCAATAATGATAGACTTCTAATTGATCAACGATTTAGTAAAGATCGTAAACAAAGATATATAAAATCTCACTAATATAGCAAATTTGTACCTGTTTAGGTGTTAACACTTATATGTTGATGTCTATTTGAGCCCAATATGCAATTATTGTATTTTGTTTTAGTTTTCATATTTGCTCGCATCTTCTGTAACAAAGTTAAAATTCTGGACTAAAGTTTTAACACAAATAGTACTTGTTTAGCATTTTAGTACAACTTACACCTAAAGTTATTGTGAAGTTTTTCCTTGTAGCCACTCCGCAACAGGAGTCCATACTTTGTCTCTATAACGACCATGAAGTCGAAATGAACACCAGACACCTCAAGTAACAATCTCATCGACAAACACATATGAAATCTATGTAAATTTCCAACTTTTTTACCTATTTCGGTGGTAACACTTAATGATGGTAAAACCGGATGCAAATTTCCCCAAACATCTTCTTTTTCATTAAGTTTCATTACTAAATTGAACCAATTAATCTAAAATTGTGATTTCCCTCTCCTTCCTCGGTTTTCCCTTTAAATGAAAGCATCACTTGTACGAATAAGAGATTTATAAGAAATGGATCAAACGCAACTCTACTTGTATTGAAGAAAGAAATATAGGAAGGAAACCTACAATTTGTTTTTGGAGATTATTTATTCTTAATTCATTATACTTTATCCATTATTATATTATGGACAATTATATTTTTAGCAATCACATTCTTAATGTTAATTAAAGGTTATCATAAAAAGAAAAGGTTGGGATCTTGATTGAGCTCTTGAAATTTGGAAGGGAAAGTAAATTCCTCATAGGATTGATGTTGTGACTGCAACTTACTGTAGGTGTGAAATTGAAGATGTTGTTTGAGGACGAGGAACCTCTTTAAAGAGGCTACATAAAAAAATTACCATTTAATGGTGATAACTAAATATTTATATTTGTTATAGTTTTTTTCTTATTTAACGGATTTATTGAAAGAAACCAAGAAAAAGAATGGTATCATGAATTGGATGAACATGTATCTACCATGTGAACATAATGGATATTTACTGGAGAGATTGAAACTATAGTAACAAAACATTAGATTAGTCTGAAAACAACATGATATTTAGTTTCAAACTGACATCTAATAGTTATGCATGTCTCAAATGTATAAATACATACAAGCATATATTAGCTATTCAACGTTGGCTTCCAGTTCATTAAGGATTTAATACAAATCATCGACAAATATATATGAAATCTTCTTGATTTAGCACATTTTTACCCATTTTGGTGTTAAAACTTATATGTTGCAGTCTATTTGAGCCTAATATGCAATTATTGTATTTTTATTAAGTTTTCATTTGTGCTTGCATCTTTTGTAACAAAGTTAAAATTTCGGACCTTAATTTTTAGATAAATACACTAATAGAAAAATATCCTTTAATGACAAGAATTGCATGTCATAGAAGGATACATATGACACGCAAATGCGTGTAAATGAAGGGCCTATCATAAAGGAAGACGACACGCATTTATGTGCCCTAACCATACGACACGCATTTACGACATGCAATGTGTATCATTAATGACAAGAATTGCATGTCATAGAAGGATACATATGACACGCAAACGCGTGTCAATGAAGGGCCTATCATAAAGGAAGACGACACGCATTTATGTGTCGTAACCATACGACGTGCATTTACGACATGCAATGTGTATCATTAAAGCCCCTGTCATAAAGAAAGATAATTTTAAAGGTTTTAAAAAAATATTCTTTTGAATGGATTTAATAATTTTCAAATTAGATGACACCTAATGTCTCATAACATAAAATAGCATATCATTAAAAAAAAAAGACAATCCATTTAAAAATATATAGTATGTCAAATAATAATAATCATTCCAATGCTTAAATAATGTAATACAAAAACTATTTCATCATATCTTATCAACTCCCCTAAGAATACACCATCTCCAATTAAGACATGTATTCAGACCAATTTACCTACCACAAATGCAACAATTGAAACATGAGACCCAACCGATCCTTTATATAGTCCCTTTGGTCCTTTATCTTTCCATATTAGCCCAATGACCTCTAAGATTCAGATGTGTTTCTTCAATCCATTTTTTGGTCGATTCTATGACACCAAAGTATGCTACACCTATTGCAAGACATCCAGTTACCCCAGGTGCCTCGTCTCTATAAAAACAATACTAAAAAACTAATAGCAAGTGATATAATATTAAATGACTAAATGTTTGATTCGACTAGAGATTCCATCAATGACAGTCACGTTTGTTTCTCCTTCATTGCTCCAAGATTCTTTTCCACTTTCATTTAATTTACCAAGAATCCAAATGGTTGCAAATTAAGTAAAACAAGATTATTAAAAAAAAGGTTTCTTATTTCTTTAATGGGTTACATAAAAGTCACCATTTTAGATTTCATGGATTCATCTTCTAAGTTATCACAACTGTTATTAATACAAATAACATGTATAACAACCTACATAGTTTTATCTTCTATTTCAAGATGGTAATAAAATGGAGAATCGATTTGCTAAATGCATAGTAATACCATACATTTACAAACTCCCCTATAGAAAATTTAGCAAGCAAAAGTAAACATTCCATGAAAATAAACTGTCTATAGTCTTTTTCGTATTAGAAAGCACAAACCTAATGGAAAATTAAGAACGTTACCACTAAAACATCAAAAAAAAAAAAAAAAAAAAAAAAAAAAAAAAAAAAAACCTCGTCAAACTAATTAAAAAGTAACAATCGGATTTTGTAACAAATGAAAACAATTTCCAATCATAATCAATATTTCAAACCTAAAAAGTATTTAAAAAAATAATATAATTATAAAGCGAATAAGTTATTACCATGTTAGAGAGAGAGAGATCAGGTACATTGTAGACTCGCTCAGGCGACATCAATGCTCACTCTAGTCTCCAGTAACGACATGTACTCCGGCAAAGACAACTGCACAATGGAGGGAAGATTTTAGGCGGCCAATTAAGTCAGAGGAGTCATGAGAGAACGAGTGTTAATGAATAAGAAAGAGAGAATAAGAAATGATGTGTGTAAACGACGAGATTTAATGAACCCTAGAAACCTAAGCACGAATATGTATTGTGTTAATAGGAAGGTTGGAGTGGATACCATGGCTGCAGAGCTGCAAAAAGATGAAAGGGAGATGCACAACTGCGAAATGCCATTAGGTTTTCTTCAGTAGATGATTTTATAGAAGAAGGAGGAGACGCATCATAGACATCCAAATGACGAATGGGAGATGATTAGAGAACAAGGCGCCGAGGTTTTTTAATATTTTGGGGATTTCATCCCCCCCCCCCCCCCCCTCACCCCGCAAGTTATTAAAGGATTGGAAACGTGTGTCATTCCTCATGAAAACTTACAAAATGACATGCTTATACGACATGATTTTCTTGATAGGTACCCTCAATTTTTTTTGTGACATTAATTTTAGGGCATGCAACACTCTCTATTATTATATTATGTACAATTATATTTCTTAAGTATCACATTCTTAAACTTTATTAAAAGTCGTCATATATTGATTTCTTTAGAAAGGTTGAGATCTTGGTTGACTTCTTCAATTTTTAGAAGGAAAGTAAATTCGTGATAAGCTTGAACAGGTACATAGATGTTATAATTTACTGTAGGTGTGAAACCGAAGATGACATTTGAGGTCGACCACACTTCTTAAAGAGGGTAACTAAGAAATTTACCATTATTTGTTTTTTTGAGTTCTCAAATGTGTTGCAATCTAAAATACATGTTTACAGGGAAATAAGAGCAGTTAAAACAATTTGTCTTAGTCATAACCTTGTAATGTTGATAATTGAATATTTATATATTTTATTGATTTTTTTTTCTTAAATTTAATGGATTCATTGAAAGAAATCAAGAAAAAAATGGTATCATGAATGGGATGAACATTTATCTACCATGCGAACATAATGGATATCTACACGAGGATTGAAATTATCGTAACAAAACATTACATTAGTCTGAAAACAGCATGATATTTAGTGTCAAACCGACATCTAGTAGTTACATATGTCTGGTATCTATAAATATATACCTATATATCCATCGGTGAAGGGAACCAATAATGATAGACTCCTAATTGATCAACGATTTAGTAAAGATCGTAAACAAAGATATATAAAATCTCGCTAATATAGCAAATTTGTACCTGTTTAGGTGTTAACACTTATATGTTGATGTCTATTTGAGCCCAATATGCAATTATTGTATTTTGTTTTAGTGTTCATATTTGCTCGCATCTTCTGTAACAAAGTTAAAATTCTAGACTATAGTTTTAACACAAATAGTACTTGTTTAGCTTTTTAGTACAACTTACACCTAAAGTTAGTGTGAAGTTTTTCCTTGTAGCCACTCCGCAACACGAGTCCATGCTTTGTCTCTATAGCGACCATGAAGTCGAAAGGAACACCAGACACCTCAAGTAACAATCTCATCGACAAACACATATGAAATCTCAGTAAATTTCCAACTTTTTTACCTATTTCGGTGGTAACACTTAATGATGATAAAACCATATGCAAATTTCCCCAAACATCTTCTTTTTCATTAAGTTTCATTACTAAATTCAACCAATTAATCTAAAATTGTGATTTCCCTCTCCTTCCTCGGTTTTCCCTTTAAATGAAAGCATCACTTGTACGAATAAGAGATTTATAAGAAATGGATCAAACGCAACTCTACTTGTATTGAAGAAAGAAATATAGGAAGGAAACCTACAATTTGTTTTTCGAGATTATTTATTCTAAATTCATTATACTTTATCCATTATTATATTATGTACAATTATATTTTTAGCAATCACATTCTTAATGTTAATTAAAGGTTATCATAAAAAGAAAATGTTGGGATCTTGATTGAGCTCTTGAAATTTGGAAGGGAAAGTAAATTCCTCATAGGATTGATGTTGTGACTGCAATTTACTGTAGGTGTGAAATTGAAGATGTTGTTTGAGGACGAGGAACCTCTTCAAAGAGGCCACATAAAAAATTACCATTTAATGGTGATAACTGAATATTTATATTTGTTATAGTTTTTTTCTTATTTAACGGATTTATTGAAAGAAACCAAGAAAAAAAAATGGTATCATGAATGGGATGAACATGTATCTACCATGTGAACATAATGGATATTTACTAGAGAGATTGAAACTATGGTAACAAAACATTAGATTAGTCTAAAAACAACATGATATTTTGTTTCAAACTGACATCTAATAGTTATGCATGTCTCAAATGTATAAATACATACAAGCATATATTAGCTATTCAACGTTGGCTTCCGGTTCATTAAGGATTTAATACAAATCATCGACAAATATATATGAAATCTTCTTGATTTAGCACATTTTTATCCATTTTGGTGTTAAAACTTATATGTTGCAGTCTATTTGAGCCTAATATGCAATTATTGTATTTTTATTAAGTTTTCATTTGTGCTTGCATCTTTTGTAACAAAGTTAAAATTCCAGACCTTAATTTTTAGATAAATACACTAACAGAAAAATATCCTTTAATGACAAGAATTGCATGTCATAGAAGGATACATATGACACGCAAATGCGTGTCAATGAAGGGCCTATCATGAAGGAAGACGACACGCATTTATGTGTCGTAACCTTACGACGCACATTTACGACATGCAAACCCGACCCGATACCTGAATTTAATTTGGGTCGGGTAACGGGTATTTTTTTTAACATGAAAAACCTGAATTACCCGACCCAAATTACCCGAAGCCCGAAAAAATTACCCGATCAACACCCCTAGACAAAATAACCATGGACTTTATCCAGGGGTTACTCAAGTTCGATGGATATGATACCATTTGGGTTGTGGTTGACCGACTTGGTAAGTATACTCATTTTATTCCCCTCAAGCATCCTTTCTCAGCATCCACAGTTGCCAAAAGCTTCATCAAGGAAATCGCCCACCTCTACGGTTTTCCTCTATATATAATCAATGATTGAGATCGTAATTTTTTGTCACTGTTAAGTGGAGCTGTTTAAATCACATAGAGTGCATCTCAAAAGAAGCACGACCTATCACACACAAACAGATGGTTAGAAGTGGTGAACCGACGTATTTTTTATGAAGAAACCAAAAAAATGGGCTCGCTGACTTTTTTGGGCAGAATTTTGGTATAATTCATCCTTACATACGGCCACCAAATGCACCCCGCTTTGAGCCTTTTACGGTAGGATTCACCCCCATCATCCGTTACGAAGGGCAATATCCTCGGTGGACGCAATTGATCAATTGCTATAAGACATGGATGCTATTTTGGATTGAGTTGTGCATTTGTTGTGGACCCAACAAAAAAATGCAAAACCAAGCTTAAAAGAAGACAAGGTAAGTGGAGTATCAAGAAAGGGACTTGGTTTAGGTGAAATTGAAACCGTATCGACAACAAAGCTTGGGACGAAGAAAATATGAGAAATTAGTCGCCCGTTACTATGGCCCCTATAGGATTAGCAAGAGGGTTGGAAAGGTAGCTTACACCCTTGAATTACCCCCGACAACTCTCATCCACGCTTGAAATAAATAATTTATTAATGTATTATGAGGTTACTATATTAATTATAAATAGTATTATTTAATTAATAATTAATCAAAAATTAATTGGAATTAATTTTGGGATTAATTTGATTAATTAAAAGTATAGGGATTAAATGTGACAATATTCAAAAGTTGTGCATTGAATAATTCCAGAACCTTCCCAAAGAGGGGATGGTTTTGGAGGAGGTTCCTTGGGCTTCTTGGAAGCCTTAGGAAGCCTTAGCGAGCAAAAAAAGGATAAGGGTTATCCAAGGAAATCTGTCTTATTCTGACTCCTTACTCGCACATATAAACCCCTCATGGGATTCATATTTTCGGCACTCCATCTCTAAGAGCCTTAGAGCCAAAATTGATGCCCCTCTCCTTTCTCCTCTAAAGTCTTCTATTGGTTTGGGTACATACCATTTGAGGCACAATATTTCTGGGGCTGGTTTTCTGAAGTTTGTTAAAGAAGGAATTGTTGATTATTTCTTAGGTATGTAAACCCTAAAACTCTTTATGAATTTTGAAAAGAGTAGATCACTCCTAGGGTTCTTGATGTTCAATTGTTTGTTGCAAATCAATAGTGAAAACATAGATCAATTAGGTTACTTGTGAACTTAGGGCTAAGTTTTTTCTGCCACATCTTTTTTTTTTTTGTAACCTATAAAAGGTAACAAAGATAAGATAGCTTCTCCCCCAAAATTTAAGAGGTAAACTAGATTGAAAGATCAAGGATCTATGTAACAGCCCGGAATTTCAGGTATTGTTATATTTGTGATTTTGGGTGTTTTAAGAGGGGACTCGGCGAGTTGGAGCCCAGACTCGCCGAGTAGGATCGCGGATCTGGTCGCAGGTTCGCGACTGGACTCGACGAGTCCGGATATGGACTCGGCGAGTCTGCGCTGTTTAGCGAAAACCCTAACCGTTCAGGTTTGGGACGTATATGAGGGACCTTATGGCCGTCATTGTTCACCCTAGTCCTCTGAGAGAAACCCTAATTCGATTGTGAGCATCTGGAGCAAGGTAGAAGACCATTGTTGATTTTGGAAGTGTTGTTTTGCAAGGAAGAGGAGGCTTGGTTAAGGGAACAACAAGGGAAGCCACGTTCTGAGGATTGGGGACACAGAGAGCACGTTATTCAGGTAATATTTCGAGTTGCATTCTTCTATGTTGATGTGTATATGGATTTAGGGTTTATTGAACCCTTTTGTGGCTAGATTGAATGTTACCTTAGTCCCCCAAACGATTGGAACCCTGTATTGGGATCTTTGGAAGTCCAGAATGTCCCATGCCTGAGCATTTCGTGAATCAATGGAGGTTTTGGATTGGAATCCTTATGCCTTAGGTCAAAATGTAAATTATGAGTCATGGGGTGTATTATGAGCACCGAAATGAGGACCTTACGTGATGAATCAGTCTAGGAAGGCCAGACCTATGAATGGTCGGAGCAGTTCTGACCTTAGAAAGCAGTTTGAGCGGTTGCATGGCATGGACTCGCCGAGTCCGATGAACAGACTCGGCGAGTAGCTTGAAGATTAACTGGGACTCGTCGAGTTGTTCTTCAGACTCGGCGAGTTGAGTCGGGGTGGCCCCGCGATTCTTCCAGGAGAAACTCGTCGAGTCAAGGAGGATACTCGACGAGTAGAAAGGGAATCTTAGAGAATTGGTGAGGACGTCTAGACTCGCCGAGTCGCCCTAGCACTCGCCGAGTCAGGTCAAGTTGACCGTTGACCATTGACCAGAGTTTACCTATGTTTGACCTCTTAGGGATAGTCAAACTTAGAAGATAAAAGTGTTAATAAGAGATGTATGATGTTATAGGGAGATTATAGCTCGGTGGATCGAGTACGAGTGACTTCGGGATTTGCTAGCTTTCGACATTCACGAGGTGAGTCTTCTCACTATACTGTACCCGGAAGGGTTTGACTGTGTGACCGGAAGGCCGGATATGATATGAGATATATGTGCTATATGTGATAAGTTAATTGTTATACGTGCTATGTATGTTATGTGGGCCGGAAGGCATTATGTTATGGGCCGGAAGGCGATTATGTTATGGGCCGGAAGGCGTTGTGTTGTGGACCGGAAGGTCGGCGTGGGTAGGACCGGAAGGTTTACCCAGCAGGGACGGAAGTCCCCTGAGACACATGGACCGGAAGGTCAGGGCCTGGAAAGGCGTATGTGCGTAAGTTGTATATTGGGGAACTCACTAAGCATTTATGCTTACAGTTGTTATGTATGTGTTTCAGGTACTAGCGAGGACCGTGGGAAGGCGCCGGCGTGATCTGTACACACTGAAAGATGTTTTGTGATCTTGGGATTTAGATGATTTGTATTTTGACATGACACTTGAAATGTTTATGCCTTGTTTTGAATGAAAATACTATAATTTGAAATGAAAATTTTGTTTGAAAATTTACGGTGTTACAATCTAGCAACATTTAAAATATGCCTATGTTTTCTATCCACAACACCATTCCATTGTGAAGTGTGAACACAGGATGTTTGATGAAGAATTTCTTTAGTTTCAAACAAAGATCTCATTTTATTATTTAAAAATTATGTCCTATTATCAGATCTTACCGTTTTAATTTTTACTTCAAATTGATTAAAAAGAATATTAAAGAAGACACAAATACAATCATAAATTTCATCCTTAGACTTTAACACATAAACCCAAGTAGCCCTTGTTAAGTCATCCACAATAGGCAAAAAAAATATCTAAATCCTTCTCACATAGTAACTCTATAAGGACTCCATACATCACGGTGGATTAACTAACCAAGTTTAGTAGTGACATGTTGACTGGTGGGAAATGACTCCCTAGTTTGTTTGGCTTTGTGACATATGTCACGATGAAGAACATCATTCCCAAACTTAAGTTTGTTTATTGAAGAAATTAAAGCTTGATCACAGGGATGACCAAGCCTATTATGTCAGGTAAGTTTAGAGACACAACAAACAGAAAAATTGGACACTTTAGAATTGTTACCTAGAGGTACATTATCCATATAATAGGGACCTCCAGACTATCTACCAGTCCCTACCATATCCTTGGACTGTAAATCCTAAATTTTACATGTATGTTCATTATGGACATATAACAAGTTGACATTAAAATCAGGAACATCGAAGACATTAAATAAGGTCAAGGAATTAGATACTTTCAAATATCCAATTTTTTCAATTTTAGTAGAAGTTCTATTAGGATGACTAACAAGAAGATCTAGTTTAGATACATCCACAGTATCATGAAGAAGAGATTCAGAGGAATTAAAAGCCTTAACTAAGCAAGTATTATATTAGCACTAGCATATGCTTCCTCATTAGTTTGTTTATCATTAATAAGTTGCAAAAATCTAACATACTAATCCTTAGTGAGATGATGATATTCAAAATCTCTAGAGACACAGGCAAACTAGAAGAACCAGACATTCAAAAGAGGTAGTAGAAGAATTCACAGAATAATTTCTATTTGAATTGTTATTAGATTCATGTCTTGGTTTAAAATCCTTAGGATATACAATTATTTTATACCAATTTTCAATTGGATGTCCTTTAAGACCACAATTTTTACATTGACCAACTTGATTCTTACTCTTATTAGAATTAGTGGAATTAAACTTATTATTAAATCTGCTAGTAAAAGAAGAAGATTGAGATTTACACAAAGACTAAGAAGATTGAGGAGTAGATAAAGAACCATTCTTTTGAAGAGACTTTTCCCTAGATACTATAGATAAGGCGGTTTTCACATTGGGTAAAGGATCCATAAGAAGAATATGACTCTTAACTTAACTATAAGACTCATCAAGACCACTTAGATTTATTATAAGTTTCAAAAAGGTTTTTCCAAATGTCCTCAGCCATTAGATTTATTATAAGTTTGAGTGAATTAATTTGCTGATGAATGTTGAAAACAACAGACCCATTAGATTTATTATAAGTTTCAAAAAGGTTTTTCCAAATGTCCTCAGCCACTTCTGAATAAACATGACTAGCATAGACGGAATCATAAATGGGGGAAAGAAGCCAAGAACATACAACAACATTAGCCCTTTCCCATTTTAATTGTCTAGGTTGTTCAACGTTACCTTTTTTAAGAGTTTCATCAACAAATCCTAACTTATTCCTAGCCTTAAGAGCTCTAGACATAGACCTTCTCCACAACCTAAAGTTCTCATTTCCAGTCAACTTTATTGTAACAATAGTTGTGACAATATTAGTCAACTTTAATGTAACAATAGTTATGACAATATTATCTGAAGGATGAATGTAGAGAGGATTATCAAAATTAGTTGAAATATCCTTTCCATTTCCTCCATGAGTATAAGTAGGGTCATCCATAGAAATAGATAAGACACAAACAACAAACACATACAACTATGACAACCAAAGTCCAGAAGGTCACCACGGTATGTTAGGGCCCAAGATAGTTGTCACAATCAAAACAAGAACAAACGATAGCAAGAAGGCAAACATATAACAAGAAGAGATTGCAATTAATTGGTGTATTCAAGACAACCATAAACTCCTACAACCAAACTCAGAAAAAGAATAAAAGAGAACAAGAAAACCTCATAGAGGTCCAGAAGTTACTTTTGATGTGCAGAGATGACAAATCGCCTCTCCTAAGGTTTCATCCCAATAGAGTTATTTCATATACAAGGTCGATATGTTCTCAACAATGAGTTAATCAAAACCTAGATCCGTTCTCTTAGAGGATTAATCAACATCTAATAAGAGATTGAGCGATTTTTGGATATAAAGAAGATACGACGAGAACACTAGGATGTGAAGGATCTGCACCGATCTGCAAATCAAAACACAAAAAAATCATAGTACCAAAGAACTGGAAACGAAACCAAACTTAACAAGAAGTGATCTCGTGAAAACCGATCGACACAAAAGGATGATCAACAGAGATCAACAGCGAAACCCAAGATCTGACACTACAAGTGTCAAATCTATAAGGAATGGATAAATAAGAAGCGAAAACAAGACAAGAACACGAACACAAACTTGAAACGAAACTCTTCGTAGGTCGTTGTAGACTTTAATCGGAGCAACAATTAATCTAATACCATCTAAGAAAAGTAAAAACTCAAGAACTTCCCAACATGAATAGTTTATTTAGTTCGTTTGTACATCAATACTTACAAAAGAAATCCTCGCTACATAACACTCACACTCTAATGTATACACAAAATGATTTTACTATAAAGGGAAACGGCAGAACAAACCCTAGATAATACAGAAAACCCTAATCAAGAGTTAGAGAGAAAAGAGAGAGCAATCTACAAAATGTATCTAATGATTGAGACGAAGACCAACAAGCATATATACCCGGGTCATGAAAATGACTCGATCGATGAACCCACATTTGCAATAAGAAATTTACACAACCCCTGCACAATAACATCAATATAAAAATAGACCAAACTAACCAGAAATTATATATAAAAATGTTAAGTTTGATATATATATATATATATATATATATATATATATATATATATATATATATATATATATATATATATATATATATATATATATATATATATATATATATATATAGACTACGTATCCATCGGTAAAGGGAACCATCAACAATGGCCTACCAATTGATTAACGATTTAATACAGATCATTAACAAACATGTATGAAATCTTGCTAAATTAGCAACTTCTTACCTATTTCGGTGTTAACACTTATATGTTGAAGTGTATTTGAGCCCAATATGCAATTATTATATTTTGTTTATGTTTTCATTTTTGCTTGCATCTTCCGTAACAAACTTAAAATTCCAAACTTTAATTTTAACATAAATAGTACTTTTTTATATTTTTAGTACAACTTACACCTGAAGTTATCGTGAAGTCTTTCCTTGTAGCCACTCTGCAACAAGGAGCTCATGCTTTGTCTCTATAGCGACAATGAGGTCAAAAGGAAAGACTCCTCAACTAACAATCTCGTCAACAAACATATATGAAATCTCGCTAAATTAACAACTTTTTACCCATTTTGGTGTTATATTGATGATAAAACTAAATGCAAATACCCCAAACATCTTCCTTTTCATTTAGTTTCATTACCAAATTCGTCCATTTTATCTAAATTTTTGGTTTCCCTCTCCCTCCATGGTTTCCCCTTTAAATGAAAGCATCACTTGTACGGAATAGGAGATTTATAAGAAATGGATCAAACTCAACTCTATGTACATTGAAGAAAGAAATATGGGAAGAAGACCTATAATCTATTTTTCGAGATTATTTATTCTTGGTTCATTACTCTATCCAGTATTATATTATGTACAATTATATTTCTTAACAATCACATTCTTAACGTTAATTAAAAGTTGTCATATAAAGAAAAAGTTGGGATCTTGATTGAGTTCTTGAAATTTGGCAGGGCAAGTAAATTCATCATAGGCTTGAACAAGTACATAGATGTTGTGAATACAATTTACTGTAGGTGTGAAATTGAAGATGACGTTTGAGGACGAAGACGCTCCTTAAAGAGGGTAACTAAGAAATTTACTGTTATCATCAGTCTTTTTGAGTTTGCAAATATGTTACAATCCCAAAAGGAATTTTATAGGGATAATTGAAATATTTATATATCCGTTATAGTTTTTTTTTTTTTCTTAAATTTAACGGATTTGTTAAAAGATACCAAGAAAAAAAATGGTATCTTGAACGGGATGAATATGTATCTACCATGTGAGTGTAATGGATATCTATAGGGGAGATTGAAACTATCGTAACAAAATATTAGATTAGTCTGAAAAAACAACATGATATTTAGTGTCAAACCGACATTTAATAGTTATGCATGTCTCAAATCTATAAATACGTACAAATAGATATTGGCTAGGGTTCCGAACTGGAGCACCAATTCAAAATCATCATGGGGGTAATTCGTTGCCTACTTCTGATGTTATGCCATTTCCAATGAAATCGAATCTCGCCTTCCAGCGAAAGACGAGCGTTGATCGTTGATTGACTGAAGCACAAATAGCAGAAAAGAAAACTCGAGGTCTTTGCTTCAAATGTTATGAAAATGGCAACCAGGTCATCACTGTAAAACACAAGTCAATGTGATTTTTGTTAATAAAGAGGAGATGAAACTTTGTGAGGAGCAGAAGCAAGACTTTACACCCAATGAAGGAGTTACATTGGAAACTTTAGAAATTGACCACCCAATTGAGGTATCTCTAAACTCTGTAGCAGGGCTCCCGTCCCTACAAACGATGAAACTGCAAGAAAACATCGTGAATCAACTAGTGGTGGCCATGATTGATCTCGAGGCCACCCATAATTTTATTGCTAGAAGTTTGGTATGGGGTTCGAATGGGTAATGGGGACAATAAAGCAAGGAGGGGAGTATGTAAGGGGGTGTTATTGTAAATAAAACAAATCGACATTATCGAAGAGTTCTTACCCCTCCGATTCGGAAGATCCAACATAATCAGGGACGAACGGGACCTTAGGTACCACTCAAACCAATTGGAAGGATCAGACAATGGAGTTCGACATTGGAGGAAGGCGAGTCAAATTGAAAGGAGACTCGTTTTGAAAGGAGACCCGACTTTGGGCAAGTCCCTGGTATCCTTAAAAAAACTTGGAGAGAGAATTACATCAAATATGGGTTAAGGCGGAAGACATACCCAATACGACTTTTTGATATTACGAGTTCAAGGTGATTCCCTTTGGCCCTACCAACGCCCCTGCTACTTTCCAAGCCTTATTCAATGAAATATTTCGGCCATATTTGCGGGAGCTCGTCCTTGTTTTCTTTGATGACATATTGGTCTATGATGCTAGTAAAGAAATGCATCAAAGACATCTCACAATGGCGTAAGAATGGTTACCATAAAATCAACCCTATCTCAAATTAAAGAAGTGTGAATTTGGACAATCATGTCTATCATACCTTCGTCATGAGATTTCAAATAATGGGGTCTCGACGGAGACCATCAAGATTCAAGCCGTGTTAGATTGGCCCGTACCACGAAACATCAAGAGCTTATGAGGTTTTTTTGGGACTAACGGGGTACCATCAGATGTTATGCTAGCATAGCCACACCTCTCACGGAGCAACTTAAAAAAATACAAATTTGGATGGAACAAGGTTGTCGAAAAAGTCTTCAGCAACCGAAGACAACATGACAATCATGTTGTTTTTAGCAATGTCGGAGACGGAGAAACCCTTCGTGGTTGAAACCGACACGTCGAGGTACGAACTTGGGGCGGTTCTAATCCAATATAATAGGTCAATAGCTTATTATAGTTGCACTTTGGGAACCATAGGCCGATCAAAACCTATTTATGAAAAAGAGTTTATAGCCATTGTTAAAGCCGTATTGAAGTGGAGGCATTACATAATGGGAAGAAGATTCATCGTTCGAACGGATCAACTTAGTCTCAAGTACACGTGTTATAGGTCACAATTATCAAAAATGGGTGTGTTGAAGCTAATAGGGTTTACTTTTGAAATTTAATATTGATCCGGAGCTACTAGGGGTGTTCGTTTGCATGGATCGGTTCAATCCGATTCAATCAAGTGAATCCAAATTAATTTCGGTTTTTAAAACATAGATCCAAATAGTCCAAACTAAATTCAAATTCAATCTGATCCAATCGAATTACAATTCGATTGGATCGATTTTTATAATTCGGTTTTCAAAATTTGGAATAATTTTTTTAAAAGCACATATAATTAGAATACTACCCAACTTTATAAAAGAAAAAAAAAACAAATATCTTATTTGTGGTTTAAAGTTACGAACAACTACTAAAAATATATTAAAGCTTAATATTTTATAAATAAAAACTATTTTTAGAAAATACATATTAAGATTTTTTATTAAGTGAAATTTCTTGAAAAAAAAGTAAAAAAAATAATAAATAATTATAGATATATATTCAAAATAAATAAATAACAAATTTTTATTTGGTTTTTTTGGAGTATTCGGTTCTTATTTTATAAACCAAAATCAATCTGAAATCCAAAATAATAATTCGGTTTTGTTGAAACTCAATCAAAAAATCTGAATATCCGAACCAAAGAGTCTAATCCAAATTATCAAATTGGAAAATTCGGTTTTATCCAAATAATCCACAATTCTCTGATCATACGGGCAAGAAAAAGACTTACCAAATAACAGCGGTATGGGTTTCTTGGCCAAGAATGCAAGTCGACATCATCGAATATATCAGAAACGTGTCAGAGAAACAAAACCCTCGCATCGACTCCAATCGGGTTACTTTAAGCAATACCTCTTTCGGCCCAAACATTGGACAAAATTAGCCCTGTCGAAAATACTCGATACTCGAATTACCCGCTTGATTTTTTCGGATAATCGAGTAACCCGATTTTTTCAAGTCAGGTAAAGGGTACGTTTGTTGGGTTTCGGGTATACCCGAATTATTTTAAAATTTCTTTTTTTTCATAGAGCTTGTACTCTGTAGCAGGTATTTAATCACGCTTAAACTAACTATCATTATTGTAAAACATGAATCTCTTTTATTATGACAATATGACACTAGCAATATTAAAAGTAATTGTTTACATATAATCATGTTCTTTAAAACTTAACAATTTTCTAGATTATAGTTTTTTATTGCAACTAACAAACTCATTATCTTGACGAAACTTCAGAACATGGCAAAAATTATGGCTACAATTATTTTAAACATTTTAAACTTTTAAATTAAAATCTTTAAGTATTTGTTTTTTAACATTTTATTAGATTAGATTAAGTTGTTAAAAAATTACTTGATATCTCAGGTAATATTGACTAAAAAATCTCAATATTCAAAGCTTGAGTAACTTCATTTATGGCTCGTTTATTTATATAAACAAGACTAGTAAAGCACGACATATTTATTTCATTAAATTTATTTTCAGGTGAAATTCAAAAAAAAACATTATATATTTCGGATAATACCCGAATTTAATTTGGGTCAGGTTACGAGTATTTTTTAACATGAAAAACCTGAATTACCCGACCCAAATTACCCGAAACCCGAAAAAATTACCCGATCAACACCCCTAGACAAAATAACCATGGACTTTATCAAGGGGTTACTCAAGTTCGATGGATAGGATACCATTTGGGTTGTGGTTGACCAACTTGGTAAGTATACTCATTTTAGTCTGGAGTTGCCAACAGCTTCATCAAGGAAATCGCCCGCCTCTACGGTTTTCCTCTATATATAATCAATGATTGAGATCGTAATTTTTTGTCACTTTTAAGTGGAGCTGTTTAAATCACATAGAGTGCATCTCAAAAGAAGCACGACCTATCACACACAAACAGATGGTTAGAAGTGGTGAACCGACGTATTTTTTATGAAGAAACCAAAAAATGGGCTCGCTGACTTTTTTGGGCAGAATTTTGGTATAATTCATCCTTACATACGGCCACCAAATGCACCCCGCTTTGAGCCTTTTACGGTAGGATTCACCCCCATCATCCTTTACGAAGGGCAATATCCTCGGTGGACGCAATTGATCAATTGCTATAAGACATGGATGCTATTTTGGATTGAGTTGTGCATTTGTTGTGGACCCAACAAAAAATGCAAAACCAAGCTTAAAAGAAGACAAGGGAAGTAGAGTATCAAGAAAGGGACTTTGTTTAGGTGAAATTGAAACCGTATCGACAACAAAGCTTGGGACGAAGAAAATATGAGAAATTAGCCGCCCGTTACTACGGCCCCTATAGGATTAGCAAGAGGGTTGGAAAGGTAGCTTACACCCTTGAATTACCCCCGACAACTCTCATCCACCCTACATTTCACGTGTCACAATTGCAAACCGCATATAGGTCCCAGTAAACCCACGTATCTTCCTCCTCAACTAAATATAGACCTTGAATTACTTGTCCAACGAACGGCTCTACAAGGAGTAAGACCAAAGAATGGGAGCAACTTCGGTGAAAAAGAAGTATCGATGCGTTGGCAAGGACTAACAGAAGCTGATGGAAAGAATGAAATTGCAATTCCCGACTTTTCACCTTGAGGAAAAGGTGAAAGTTTGGGTCGCCGGTAATGATAAACCCCCCGTTATTCATGTCTACAAGAGGAAGTTTGGAAGGCCCAAGAAAGACCCAACAAAGTAATTATTTCCGAGCCCATCTCTCTTTTTGCTGATTGGACCAGATTGCCCCTATGAATAACTTGGTTTGTCGTGTGTGATTGGTAAAAACCCTTACGGTTGTGCTCCTCCCATTTTTAGGTGTGTAGCAGGAAACACACTTTTTGGTATGGTCTGCTGAGTTGGCATAAAAGTTGAGTATCCAAAGGATTGAAATGATTAATCTTTAAGCTGCCTTTTGTGTTCATTCTACTATTCCATTACTTTGAGATTGACCGAGTGTAAGCAAGTCCATATCAACAAGTTGTAATCTTTCTTATGCTTTCATATAATTGCAATTTGCTCTATTTATTATCATTCATGCTAGATATGACTATCATAATTATAATGCACTCAGGCATGGAATGTGTATGGGGTTCTAAAATTCTTGCAAGCATTGATCGAGAAATCTTCAATCATTCAGATATTAGAGCAGGAAAAAGGAGTTGAACAGCTTACAAGTTACAACTACAGATGGATATGATGATAATGGTGGAAGTAGTGTCCTAAAAGTAGTACGGGGTTACTTCAACATGGTTGAGTTGAATTCTGATTTCCCAAAATTTCCTGAAGTGATGCTCAAACCTTTTACTGAGTGGTACATTAGAGAAGCTAGTGTGATGATTCTTGAAAGAAACCTTGCACATGTAGTATTTTGATTATCAAACATTGAAATGTGAGTTATAGAATTGAAAGCTTCATAGTATTTCACCTGAATCTAGCAAAGGTTATCACATAAATGATCATAACAAACAAAAGCCCGATGCTAAATCATAATAATAGAAGAATAAGGCACAAACTACTGATGCATACCTTTTTTTCTGAGCAGATGCACATGCAGCAAAAGATGGTCAAAATATGATCTTTCTGGCCCATTCTTGTAGACAAAATAAGAGGACTTCTCCATTGCACAACTTTTTTTTTCAAATACAACATCATATTCAACTTTTGTCCCTGGTCATATTCCATTCAACATCAGAATCATCACTAGGTTCAGAGATTCCTGTAAAGATATCATCAGTAATATCATCTATGTAGATTCGTGGCCCCAAATCCTTCTTCACAAAAGTATTCTTCTTTGGGGCTTCCCTACTATTAAAATGGTTCTGAACATTACTTGAGGCGTCATGGAGAGGTGAAAAAGGTGTCCACTTTGAGTTCGTTCTAGCTGTTTTTGGCAGATGTGAGATTGAAACCCCTAAAGGGTAGTATCCCCAACAATAGAAATAGTCTTCCTGGCCTTCTGCCATTAATGGTGGGGAGGAAATACCTACAGCCTGAAATGCCCTTTTACAGTTGTCACAACGGATGGTGCACTCTGCATAGATCCTTTGATACTCATACATGTAGAAACAGTAAGGACATGCAGTCCAAAATGTAGGCGACTCATCCATATTCACAGCTTCTGTTTCTGTTTCCTTCTTCTTTACACCATTGTCACTATTAACCTGATTAGGAGAGTGAACAGGACCAGCATTTTGTTCTACCCATGCTTCTTGTTGTTGGGGCTGCAATGGAGGTTGCTGTTTCTGGTGTGGCTGCTGTGGCTGTGACAGAGATGGTGCTTGTGGCCAAGATAACGGAGGTTGTGGTGGTGCTGCAGGAGGCGGAGTTATGGATTGCATAGATGGCTGCGGCTGAGGAGATTGTGGTGGATTTTGTTGATACGGTGTAGACATGACTTCTAAAGGTTCAACCTGTGGCTGAAACAATTGCTCCTGCTCATGATGCTGAAACAATTGCTCATCCTCCTCGTGAACAGGTGCAGATTGATTTCGTGACAGAAAATTATGCTGCTGCGATTCCTGCTGTTGATGAGTGCGTTGTACCCTAGTTTGAAACGTCTGCTCTTGCTCCGGCGATTTCTGCTGATGATCCGACCCCATATAGTCAATCGAAAAAAAATTGTGTTGTTCTTGCTGCTGCTGCTGCTGTTCCTCGAGGTTAAACCCTATAGTGTTCATCTGCAGTTGCGGCGGAAAATCAAGCTCCGAATCATACATAGATTTCCTCATAGGGTTCGACAACACGGACCAAGCTTCGTTAACAATCTGAAACGCTTGATCGGAGAAAGGGAACCGATTTTGATGAGGGTTGAGGATGAAGGCGAGCCGTTGGTACTGGGAGGCGATGTGGTCCGTGTCCTGAACAAACCGGACCAGTTGAAGGATCCCGTAAAAATCCGGCTGCTGCACGCCATTATTTCCGACGACCTGTTTCTCGGCAGCGATGAGCGTATCAACAACTGCTAGGATCTGATCAGCAGCTTCAAGTCTGGGGTCAGACTCTCGTGCTCGGATCGCAAATGTCTTGGAGCCGACTAGGTCGTGGCTCATAAGCAGTTTCTCGGCGATACCGAGCCACCGTTGCGCCTCCGCCCGTGCTATGAAGATATGGGGATCCATAGTTTCTACCCGGATCAAAGTGCTTGTCTATCTAAAAATCAAACCACACTCTGAAAGTGCTCATTTAGGCCGTTGGTGGGGGGTAAGACAAAAGTTGTAAAGGGTGGCCTCAAATGGGTGGGGGTAGCATCTTTTTATAGAGATCTTTTTATAGAAGAAGATGTGATGGTTTGATTAAAACAAAATGTTAAGTACGAACGATTAAATAAAAAATTTATTTGAATTTGAAATTGAAATAAGTGAAAATTATCAGAAAAAAAAACATGTAAAAAATAAATAAATTAAAATTATGTGTTTAGTGTGTACTAAACGGGTTAATTATAAAAAAATGTTAAACTTAAAGGTTTAAACTGTAAATTTATTTGAAATTGAATTTGAAATTTAAAATTTGAAATTAATAGTCATTATGGTAGGTTTAATTTATGGAAACTAAATTAATGATATATTGAAAATGAAAATTAAAGTAATGACAAGTGGAAAATAAATATATCTCAAATTATGACAAAATGATATGTGGCTAATTTTATGAGAGAATGACATGTGGCAAAGTCATTTTCATTTATTATGGTAGATATGATATATGATATTTCATTTAAGAAATTGGTTGCAATTATTATATTATGAAATTTTCATAAAAGTACTTAAATTTAATAGACTAAATTACTGAAATGGTCCCTATGGTTTGGTCAAAATTACACGTTTGGTCCCTAACTTTTTTTTTGCACTCGGATCGTCCCTGTGGTTTGATTTTGTTGCGTTTTTCGTCCTTATGGTTTGGTCAAAATTGCACGTTTTGGTCCCTAACTTTATGTATGTAAGGGACGAAAAACGCAACAAAACCAAACCACAGAGACGATCCGAGTGCAAAAAAAAGTTAGGGACCAAACGTGTAATTTTGACCAAACCATAGGGACCATTTCAGTAATTTACTCAATTTAATAAAAGTTAATGTTTAAGTTTTACTTTTTTATTAATATAAAAACTCAAGAAATCAGTTAATTTTTTCATTTTAGTCGATTATGACATTTTCAACATGTTGATTGCGGAGGTGGATTGTCAAGCTTTGGGGAGTGGCTCGCGCTACCCAGATCGCCAAGGCACACTAGAGGAACTAAACACCGCCCTCTGGCTTGGCTTGTGCAAGGGAGCTCATCGGAATGAACTCGTCAGGCCGAGAGAGAGAGAGAGAGAGAGAGAGAGAGCTTTTGTTTGGTGGTTGGCATTTGACTAGGAATAAACACAATTTTGACCAACTTTATTATTATTAATAATAATAATAATAATAATAATAATAATAATAATAATCAACAATTTTGTATTAGAAAAAAAAAAAAGAGCCGTTGTTTTTTCAAAATTTCAAATTTTGAGCATCTCTTCCAACCACTATAAATGGACACTTAAACCTCAACATTTCACCACACACAATACCATTCTTTTCTGTCAAAAAAACTTCTCAATTTACCAAAATCAATGTCTTGACCTAGCCAAACCAAAACGCCAAGGAGAAACAATAAATAAATAATCAACCCTAACAACACATCTTCACCAAATTTTTCATCACCGACTTGTTATCAACATTCACTCAATCAAACCATCCACTACCCGCTAGTTATTATTATTCGATTATCGCTTCACGGTTGTATCCATTCCATTCATACTCTTCTCGATTCCAATCTCAACCCATACCATTTTTCCAATCCCAGCCCCAAACAAATTTTCAATCCCAACCCTTACCCGATCCAAATCTAGAACTTGATATGTTTGATTCGGTACAAAAAAAAAAACCCAATTCGTTTCCCAACCCTTACCCCACACAAATTTCCAATCTGAACCCCACCGCCTAGTCGATGAGTCTACCGATTGTCTCGATGGATTGTCTCGATGGAGGAGATTTTCAACATGTTCAAGAAACCGAAGTTGACCCAAAGGAAAAATAAATAAATAAATAAATAAAAACAAGGACAAAATGCCAAGGATAGACAGATAAAGAAAAGAAGGCATTGGCACAAGCATGACTAGATGTAAGGGAGGATCCCGCGACGGGAGACTACCAAAGTGGCCCAACTTTTAAATTTAGAGTTTGGAAAGGGTTTTGTACCCAAATGAATAAGGAGGACCGCTCCACTAGTCAAAATATACTCGAAATAGAGAACCCCGAATAGAAATTCAATGGAGTTCAGTGTCATCTACATGAACGCGACTCGCAACTTGCAAAGCGGTGCAAATGAGGTGATGTCATAGCAAAATCTCGTCACATTTATTAGGTTAAAGTTGGTATAGCTTTTGCAAATGAGGATTTTTGGGAAGTTGTGAAGAACAAACCAAATCGTTTGCTCTAAAAAGTGTTGATGATTTTATGGGTATGTCCAAACAAATCAAAACTTCCGAGTCAACCCATAGTCAATCTTCTGATACACATATTGAGATTGACCTCAACAACGACGATCCATATGAAGTGCCAACTCGTCCTATGGGACGAGATAAATCCAAAAGGAAGTTAAAAGGTGCTCAAAATTCATCGAATGAAGTGGAGGAGATGAGCAACGAGATCCATGGGTTGGACAGTATGTAACATCCCAACCGTCATGTATCATTATCACTCCATTTAAATTTTATGTTCTAAAGTCTACTCGACAAGTTGACGCTGTGACTCGTCGAGTAACAGTGGGACGGGACACGTTAATTAATGAGTGACTCACCGAGTCGGCATGGGGGACTCGACGAGTAGGAGCTGGCAGTGGAAAACCTAATTTTCAGGGTTTTTGCACCATATATATTGGACCATTAGCGCCTCCCACTGCCCTCCATCACCCCTTGAGACCCATAAACCCTAATTTCCATGAGTGAGAGCATGGAGAGTGTCTTGGGGCTTTGAGAAGTGACTTTTGGGAAGGAAATTTGTAGATCAAGAGGCTAGCATCAAGACTTCTATGTTGATCCAGATTCTACTTCAGTGTGGGCGCATTTTGGAGGTAACCAGCTGTTACCTTAACCTCTTTTCTTCTAGAATCATTCATATGTGGAATCTAGGGGTTTCTTTAGTTATTCATGAAGGGATTTTTGGTATAGGAGCTAGATCTGAAGTTGAAACTTCAGATCTGAACCTCTTTTGAGTCCTAAGTCCATAAAGTTTCCAGCTCTTGCAAGGATGAGACTCTCCCAAGGTGTAAAGCTCCATTAGAAGCTTAGATTGGTCATTTAGAGCCTTTAGGGCCTTGCATGTGCGTAAATTTTGCAACTTTACGTGATAAACATGCCTTAGAAGCTTGGATCTGTAATCTGGAACCTTGGCATGGCTTAAAAAGTGTCTGCATGGATGAAGGTCTGCAAAGGACTCAGCGAGTTACATAGTCAACTCGGCGAGTCATATGACGATGGTCATGAACTCGCCGAGTTGATGAACAAACTCGACGAGTCCGTTGAATATTGCCTTGAACTCGTCGAGTCGTTCGAAGACTCGGCGAGTCGGCTAGGTTTTCTCCCAAATTCTTGGACACGTATGAACTCGGCGAGTTAAAGGGGAACTCGACGAGCCAATCAAGGATTTCACGACTTCTCGAGTTTAGGAAGGACTCGACGAGTCGGTGAACTACACTCGACGAGTCGAGTCAACATGGACTGTTGACTTTAACTGTGGACTTTGACTTTGACCAAGAGTTGACCAGTTGACTTATGAGGGTATTCTGGTAATTTGGAGATTTATGAAAAAGGGTTTTATGGTAACTATAGGTGGTGGAGTTCGTGTTGGCAATCTGGAAGTTGAGCTTTCTAGTTTCAGACGTCATTAGCGAGGTGAGTTTTCCTCACTATACTCAAGGGTCTAAGGTACCAAGGCCGACCCTTTGATTGTTATATGGTTATGTTATGCTAGTATGATTTGTTAGATTGGTATCCTAGAGGGTAGGATAATATTGTATGATGTGTGGTATGATCTGTTAGATCAAGTATTGTCTATAGACTGTATGTGATTACCTGTTATATGTGCACGTGTGTGTTTAGCGGTTGAGGCTTATCTGCTCTGTGCGAAGGCCAATAGACCTGGGCATTCCAACCTGTAGGTCGTGGGCCGTGAGCATTCCATCCCGAGGATGATTGGACTCATAGTGTGTGCGTATTCCAACCTGTTGGTTATGGGCTTGTGGTATTCCATCCCGAGGATGATTGGACCCATAGTGCGTTGGCATTCCAATCGGATGGTTGAGGGCCTAGGTTATTCCAACCTGATGGTTGACCGGACCCATAGTATATTGTTTATGATTATATGTGTATGGATGTGGGTATGGGTATTTTGGGAGGACTCACTAAGCTCTCGGGATTACAGTTTCAAGTTTATTGTTTCAGGTACATCAGGGGATCGCGGTAAGGCGAAGGCATGATCGTACAGCTCCTCATGTTTTGTCTATGTTTCTGGGAAAAACTCTGATATTATACATTTTGAAAACAAAGTTGTAATGATTTTTAATGGTTTGAAATGTTTTTAAAAGTTTAAATTAGTTTGAATTTTGGGTGTTACACAGTAAGCTCGAAAAATATTTTGAACTGGGAAAGAAAAGAGAAAGCCACTGTGTGCTAAAGCTTTTTTTCAAAAATGAAGAAAAATTGTCTGAAAAGGATCATTGGATTGTTGCAAATGTAAAGGCGGAGATTGCAAAATAATATAATTGGGATAAGTAGTATGATTTATGTCTTTAATCTAAATTTAAATTATGTTTTAGTATTGAGTCGTGTTTTAATTTTTAGGTATTAAGTCATGCTTTTTAGATATTAAGTCATGTTTTTAGGTATTAAGTCGTGTTTTTAGGTATTAAATTGTGTTTTAATTTATGAAGTCATCTTTTAATTTTTATTCTATTGTAACCTTTTTATTTAATATTAAATGTTTGTTTTTTTATAAAAACATAATGTTACATCCTCTAATTTTCAGAACCAAAAAGAACTCTTTTTACGCTTTAAAAATCATAATAATTTATTTATGGGAAATCTCAGTATTTTAAAAACTTTTTTCAGTACAATTATTGTCTCAAATAAAATCCTAAGGATGTCATAAATCGATACATTACATATGTTACAGCGTAAAGACCCAATGGTCCTGAACAATATTGCAGGTCCTTTATTCAATCATGCAGTATCCTATTTAAGTCTTCAGCAGTCTAAACATCGCTACCTATGATGCATATATAATGAGTGGGTAGCCTTGGATGGATTTCTATGGTTCTAGAGGATCTAGAATATCCAAAATTATCCTTAGAGGATAATTACGAAACCAGATAAATACCAAAAGTAAGATAATGTTATTTTATTGTTTTGGGAGTTATCTAGGGTTTTTCGGTAAATTATATAAAGACCCTTAAGCCTCATATTTTCGTCCAAGAATTCTTAGAGAAGCTAGGGCCAAAATTCTACCTCTCTCCTCTCTCTCTTCAAGCTCCTTGGTCGCTAGGGTTTGGGTGTGAACCATTAGAGGCACGAAATTTTTGGTTCTTTGTAACACCCCGAATTCAGAAAACCAAGAAAGGAAGGGAAAACCCTAAGTCAAGTAGTCTACTCATCGAGTCCAAGGAAGAAGTCGACGAGTGGGAGCGAGTTCCGTGTCGCGAATTAAGTGGCCAACTCGACGAGTCGGGGGACTGACTCGGCGAGTCTAGTCTGGTTGGGAAACCCTAATTTCGGGACTTGGTGCCCTATTTAAGCATCTCATTCCCATTTCCTCAGCCTCCTGAATGCTCTCTCAAGACCAGAACGAAACCCTAGAGCCTCCCTTGAGTTTGTGAGTCATTTTGTGAGATTTTGAGCATTCTTGAAGCTTGGAAGAACAAGAAGAAGGTTGGAGGTTCAAGAAGGAAGGAGTAGATCCAGAAGATACACCCCATTTGCTGCACTTAATGGTAATCAAGTCTTCATCTTGACTTCTAGTTTGTTTGATCTCTTTATAGCCCTTTTTATGAAGTTTTTGGACCAAGAATGATTACTTGTGGGATTTGGACGTCCCAAGCATAGATCCTTTCAGATCTGAGAGCATTTAGAGTGGTTAAGGCATAAAGGTGGAAGCTTTATGCCATTATAACTCCCCATGAAAAGTTAGGCAAGGCCTTAGATCAGAGTACAGTTAAAGTATGTCTATGTATGTTATTTGATTGTATGTATGCATGTAGCGGGCGAGGCCCGGAGACAAGAGGGGCCTAAAGGAGACAGATCTGTATACCGAGCGGGGCTCGATGCCAGGTGGGACTTGATGTCAGGCGGGGCTTGATGCTGGGCGGGGCCTAGTACGTGGTTATATGTATGTAGTTATGTGTATGTGGTATGTGGTAGGTTGGGGAAATCACTAAGCTTCGTGCTTACAGTTTTCAGTTTTAGTTTCAGGTACTTTCGGTAGCGGAGGGAGGAGCTCAAGGTGATCACATGGCACACACCATTATTTGTTTAGCCTGGGATGTTTTACTCTGGTATAAAAAGAATATGTTTTGTGATTATACTTTGATTGGATATAACAGTTTTGCTTATAAATGAAATGTTTTATAATTATGGATTTTATTAATGTTTTAAAAAGAAATTTTTGGTCATGATTTTTGGGATGTTACAAGTTGGTATCAGATCCTTGGTTTGAGGGATTCAGATACACTCTCGGGTGTGTCTGAACTCAAACTGAGGACGTGGTATGAAAGTTTTCAAAAGGAAATCATTTTTATAAAAGAACTTTGAAAAAGGGAAAAGAATTTTGAAAAAGAGAAAATGACTTGGAAAAGAGAAAAGAATTTGAAAAGACAAAAGAACTTTCAGAAAGAGAAAAGGGTGTGGTACATGTAATTAGCCGAGCTCAAGTAAGTACCCCAAAGTACCCATACAAGTTTGATATGATATGTTATGATATGCTTATGATATTTGCATGCTAGATTAAGATTAAGGATCTAGGGAGGATGCCTTATGTGCCTGCTATATGTGTTTCAGCTTTATGAGAACTGCATGCTAGTACAGATTAGTCAGGATGATAGCCTGCGTAGTATATGCTTGATTATGTGTACTCGACATGCGAATGTTGCTTGCTTGGTGCTTTTAGGAGTTCTAGTTTTCTTTCACTAACTAGTAAACGAATATGTTAAGTTACATATTGCAAGGACTAAATAATTTCAGAAGGTTAGGTCTAGCTCTGTTTTCACAGCTCTCATCTGAGTCCAACTGTTGTAGGGCAGGATCTCTCATTCGAAGAATTATCTGGTCTGAGTAATATGTAATAGTATTCACGAGCTAGTTAGGGGAAGAAAGCAGGTACTTCTTATGCAGCTGATGGCGGAGAGTGGGATGGTGATTACCCTAGGGTAAGCCTAGGATGAGAGTAGCAGAGAGCAGTAGCAGTAGAAGGGACTTGGTGGAGTCGAGGCAGCTCTTGAGGAAAGTACGGATAGATGTGGAAGGTAGTATGGGCATGTACTACTAGAAGCAGAGGATCCGTACTCGATTCAAGAGGGGCTAAGATAAAACCATGGAACTTGTAGTGCGTGTGTGACCCCTCGTTGGTGATGAGTATTCGGATGGTGGTTATGATATATTTTCAGCATGGTGACGTTGTGTGAGAGACCAGTGGGCGGATCAGGCGACAGAGAGGGATCAGGCTCGGGTTCGGGAGTCGACCAGCTCGAGGAGCGGATGAGGGAGTTTATATCAGCTGAGATTGCGCGCAATGTCTAGACCAGAATCCTGTGATCTTCGGTACGGTCAAGGAGGGGATACAGGAGATTTTGGATGAGAGGCTAGGAGTCTTCCGCGCTGAGGTGATGGATTTGGTGGGAGTGCGTACCTTGACATTCCGAGAGTTCAGGGCTTGTGGGGCTCCCGATTACCATGGGGCTCGGGACCCCATCGCTAGCAGCATGTGGTTGGCCGATGTTGTCAACGCTTTCCGTTTGAGCCGATGTCCTAAGGGGGACAAGGTCCGATTGGCCTCCTGCCTTCTGAAGGACAGATCACGGAATTGGTGGGAGGAGGTTGGCCATGCCATTGGGGATGATGCCACGTTGGACGTGATGACATGGAGTGATTTCTCAACCAGTTTCAGGGCCGAGTTTGCACCAGTGATTGAGGTGCATCAACTAGCACGAGAGTTTCAGGATTTACGCCAGACGACCGAGACTGTGGCGGAGATCATCGCCAAGTTCAGGGAGAGGGCTCTTCTTGTTCTGCAGTATGTGGCGGACGAGGAAATGAAGAAGGCCCGATATCACGAGATGCTGAGGAATGAAATAAGGCAGTTTGTGAGCAGGTCCAGCTGCAAGACGCTGTAGGATATCATTGCTCGAGCCAGGGAGAGGGAGATCGACTTGGAGCATATTGGGAAGAGGAAGGCTGAGACTGAGCAGACGATGGGGGGTTTCGGGCAAGAGGCCCAAGGGGTCAGATTTGAGATCGAGGGATTATCAGGGATGCAGTCGTTATGGCAAGTGTGGCAGGACGCACGAGGGTGCGTGCAGGAGTGGTACTGGTGGTGATTCTGGCTGCTTCAAGTGCGGCCGGACTGGTCATTTCAGCAGGGATTGTACTGATACCACCACCCAGGGATCAGACCTGATATGTTTCCATTGCAGTCAGAGGGGCCACAAGAAGGCCCAGTGTCCGAGTTTGCTTCTAGTAGGACGGGTGATGGCACCGGCCCCTACGACCTTGAGGATCACTGATGGCCGTCAGGGCCGAGCGGAGGCGCCTGCGGTGAGGAGCAGGGCTTTTCAGTTATCTATAGTGGAGCCGCGAGCAGCACCGTATGTTGTAGGTGCATATCTTTTTCTTTCCTGTCAACTTTTATTCATGATTATATTGTTATGGTATTGCATCAATGTTAGTAAGTATACATTGGAGTATTGTATTACCTACTTTCGATTAAGTCATATGTCATCTGCATACCTTGGATGATAGAGTATTAGTTCGAAGATGTTTCTATTAGAGCGGGTTCTCAGGACGCAGTTGTTGTAGCAAGGATGATTAGAACTCAGGAAGTGTTCTATAATCTTCAAGAGCGGTTCGGATTTAATACCAGTGAGTTTTGGATCACTAGTAGTAGTAAGCATTGGATTACTAGCAGATTGGTCATGGGATGATAGGAACGATTGGGACTCCTTTCCAAGCAAGTGAACTGTAAAGTGTTAGTTGAACCAAAGTGGGGGAGAGAGTTTCCCAGAATTCAGGAGCAGAAGGGTGCGTGGATTTAGGATGAGTTGCATTCTCATCAGGAAGAAAGACAGCCCAAGTGGATGTGTGAGTTAAGGAGTGCGTAAGTTGGGAGTTTAGGAAACTTCGCAACGTTGAATTCGCGTTTTCGCAATTGAAGATGTCTTGTCACACCCCCGAACCAGACGGCGGAAACGTCTGAGGGTTTGTGTGACTTAAATTGAAATATCATCACAATGAATATTCATGAAACATAACATAAACATCACCATGCATTAATACATTACAACTGACCTTGTTCACATCAAGTACATTGTTTACATGACATAGTTCCAAAACATGAATCGTCTGATGTTTAACATTACACAAAAGAAATTTCCTGAAACACACTTGGAGGTTCTTCAGTCTAACGATTTCCTGAGAATACAAGTTATTTTGAAAACGTCAACATATATAATGTTGGTGAGTTCATAAGCATGTTTGATATAAACTAGTTTGTATTGATTGTAAAACCCAAAAAAATCCGATATTTTCTGTACAAAAACTCTTTGCGAAAAAAGATGTGATGATCCCATAAGTGCAAATGTATGTGATTTCGAAACATGTAAAAGTGATTGTTGTTCAAAATTTGTAACGACCCAATTTTCAAGACTAAAAAATTTTCTTTTAAAACATTACTAAACCACATTTATAAAAACTGTATCATAAGTCATAACATAATTTCATAGTATTAATTTCGAACATAACTTATTATCAGAGTAAAACATCCCAGGCTAACTGACTATGGTATGTGCACTGCAACCTCTCCGAGCTCCTCCTTTGAAAATTGAGTACTTGAAACCAAAAACTGAAACCGTAAGCACGAAGCTTAGTGATCTCCCCCAAACTACCACATACCATGCAAACATATAAAGCACATACTGGGCCTTGCCCACTGCATCGGACCGGAGTCCGGAACTGACCAGGGCCTTGCCCTCTACATCGGACCGAAGTCCGGAACTGACTAGGACCTTGTCCCGTGCATCGGACCAAATTCCGGAACTACTGCATCGGACCGAAGTCTGGATTTGTCTAGGACCTTGTCCCCTGCATCGGACCGAAGTCTGGAACTAACTGCATCGGACCGAAGTCCGGAACTGATTGAACATAGCATGGCATAAACACATCAACTAGCATGAACACATATACTGCATACTGCATCGGGTCGTAGCCCGAAACACATAACACATAAATCATGTCGGAGCCACAAAGGCATCAAACATACTAAATACTACATCGGATCGAAGTCCGAAAACTACTACTACTAAACGGGCCGACATTGTGGCCTTAGACCCGTTCCTACTGGAAGGAAACTCACCTGCACTGCTGGAGTTTTTGCTGATACCCTTCTGACTGCTATCAGACACTCTCGAACTGCTGCTCCAAAAACTCCCCGATCTACTAATACCAAATATAACACTTAGTCTAACTGTCCTCCGAAAGTTAACTAAGTCCACTCTGCTCAAAGTCAAAGTCCTGGTCAAAGTCAACCTTCCAGGTCAACCCTACTCGTCGAGTCTGCCTACTGACTTGCCGAGTTCATACGCTTAGAATCCTTTCATTCACGACTCGACTCGCCGAGTCAGCCCCTTGACTCGCCGAGTCTATCGATTTTCGAGTCCTGACCTGACCAACTCATTGAGTCCCCACTCAACTCACTGATCCGAGTCTTAACTCGAAGGGTTTGGGGTTTCGCGACTTGACTCGCCGAGTCCAAGGAAATCTTCAACAGACTCGCCGAGTTGTTCATCCAACTCGTCGAGTCCACTCGAAGGACTCATCGGGTCTATTCAATCCTTCATATATTCAGAGGCTTTTGAGTCATGCATGGACTCCAAATTGTAGATCCACTCTTCTAAAGTCTATTCCTTACGTAAAGTGGCAAACTTTACGTGTAGCTAAGGAGATCTAGGCTCAAAACACTATAAACTAGGGTTTAAGACAAAAGGGGCTTAACAATCAACCCATAGACTGATGCTTTATGATTCTCTAGGCCAAGATACACTTAGATCTGAAGTAGCAACTTCAGATCTGGGCTTCTAACTCGAAATGGTTCTTAAACTTGCCCTAAAAGCCCCAAATCTCATGATAAAGGTTGATCTATATGCAAAAGAGTGAAGGTAGCGACTCATTACCTTCAAATGCTCTGGAAAATCCCACAAACCCTGGATCTACTGCCAATCCTTGAATCCCCAATGGTTGCCTTCTTCCTTCTTCCTTCAAATCACCCAAAATGGCAAGAAATCTTGAATGAGCAACAATGGAGGCTTAGGGTTTCGGGTTCTGGACTATAGGGGCCGCAAATGAGCCCTAGGGAAGAGAATAAGATGCTTAAATAGGGTACCAAGTGTCGGAAATAGGGTTTCCCAACCCAGACCAGACTCGCCGAGTCCACTTGCCGACACGCCGAGTCGGTCACTTACTTTACACCCGGATCTCGCTCCGACTCGCCGAGTTCCTCCCTAGACTCGACGAGTCAACCCTCTTTAACTTAGGGTTTTTCCTTAACTTTCTTGACCTTTCTGATTTCAGGTGTTACAAAATTGATTCTTGTATTATAGTTATTGTATGTAGGAGTGAATAATGTTGTTCCCCCAGAAAACCCGATGTTTTCCGATATAAATAATATGATAGTTTTGTATTATTGTATCATCTCAACAAATGAATGTGATTTCCCATGATTACTTAGCTGGTAATGGATCTCTATGTGAGTCGTTATAACCATGCATAATAATGACTAATTCGTCTGTCTTGGCATTTTATCGGATGTCGGTTTTGATCAAGATTTTGTTACCCTAGACTGGTCGAGTCTAACTGTAGCGAACAACTCAGGTGTGGGGGAGTCACCCCCATATAGATCTATACACAAACTCTCGCTCTCCCTCCAGGAGACTCTGTTTATAACTACAGTCTACGACCGACACTTATTGGTGTCACCTGTTATTTCTCACTAAATCCCACTAAAATTGAAATAACCTTGTTAAACAACCTGATTTATGTTTACTTTAATAAAAGGTAAGCCTAACAGACGAAGAGAAGAGGGCAACGGAGGCCCACTAACTTTGTATGTTATTACAGGCTTTCGAGTATGCTACAAGCACGTTATAGCCCATTAAGCATATTATGGATGTTTAGGGTCTTATTAGCAATGTGAATTGACCATTAAGGCCCAATAGCATGTTATAACTGATAAAGGCCCATTGGTTACGTAATTGGGTCACCGGAAGCCCAATAAACATGTGTGAATATATTGGGCCCAATAATCATGATATTGGGCCACAAAGGCCCAATAGCACGAATAGAAGATATTTAAGCTCAACCATTGAATCAATTATAAATTATCGATCTTAAGTTCATAATGTAGGTATTTGTTGTCAACTATATGTTTATTCGAAGTGTTAAAATGCTTTGGCGTTTGATTTATAACGAAAATTTGGTTATACATACATACATACATATATATATATATATATATATATATATATATATATATATATATATATATATATATATATATTAAAAAAACCATGTGTTATAACTTTATATTTTTAACCCAAAAATTTATATTTGTCTATTCGCCCAAAAACATTTAGTTTGACCATTTCAACCATTTATCTATAAAAATGACACTTTTAGTCCATTTTTATGAAAATTGACATTTTTAGTCCTTAAACCATTTTTCTTGACATTTTCGACCCAAATTTATTTAAATAATAATTTCAGCCCAAAACTATTGTATTTCTCATTTCCAGCCCTTAGTTGTAAAAATTTTACACTTTTGGCTCAAATTCCGTAAATTTTACAATTTTGACCCCAAAATCAAAAACTTTGCATTTCTAGTCCAATTTTTGCATCAAAGTCATTTTCAGCCCGTAAATAGTTTATTCACGTATTAGACTCACAGTTTGTTAAGTTTTCCATTTCAGTCCCTCAAAACTTCATTTTTTCGCAACTTTGGGCCCAAAAACTTGTGAGGCCCAAATTAAAGCCCAATAAGCTAAAATTTAAGTTTTTGACCCCTAGAAAAATTTTATTTTCATAAAAGTCAGATTTTTATGTGAATAATACCATTTTATCCTTATAGAACCGAAAATGTCATATTTTACCCAAATCTTTGTTATTTTTGCAAAAATGACACTTATAAGGAGTTTGACTTTGTTTCCACTTCTTGAGCCTAAAGACCCTTAGATCTTTGAAGTAAGTTGTTTATTATGTTATTTGTTCATAAATCTTTCACATTTTAGCTATAAATCTTGAAATATCTTAAGTATTAACACATTATCGCAACAAAACCAAAGAAATCACATATAACATGCAAACACACATAGATCAACACATAACTCTTGTATTCTCCCTCCAAAAACAAGTAAAAACCGAAAACATGGGGGTATGGACTCACCTTGCTTAGTTGCTCACAGTTTTTGAAGAAGAAATGGAAGAGGTTGATGTGATTTTCGGCCCTAGTAAGCTTCTTGAGAGGACTATGGTTTAGATGGATTCTAAGGAGTAGATCACGAATTTTGCATGAGTTAGGAGGAGATTTTTGATGTAATAGAGAAACTAAGCCATGGATCTAAGTAACAACTTACCAAGGATGATGATTTTTATGGAAAAACCTTCTTGAAATGCCCTAGATCTTGAAATGCCCTAGATCTTGAAATTTTTTAGAGGAAATGAGTGGTTGTTGTGGTGAGTGTTTGAGAGAAAATTCAAGTGAGGTGTGTGTGTGTGTGTGATCCTCGGCCGAGAGGAAGAAAAATAGGGAGGGGAAGAGAGAAGTGACCTTGCATGGAAGTATGAGAGTGTATGGATACATGTTGTATAAAAGCCTCATTATCCCTTAAACAACAATGAGGTGTCACTTCCCTTAATCCTCCATAAACCCCTTTTTTAACTTGGGCCGAAATGGGCCAAAGGAAGAAGGAATGAATTAGTTTGGCCCACTTCAATCCTTGGTTCGAGATTATGAGTTTTATAGGCAAAAAATTTCGGCCCATTGGGCCCTTAGGGTGGTTCACGGCCCAATTAGCATAAAAGATTAGGTTTGTGGCCCATTAGGGCTAATTAGATTAGTTATGGCCCAACAAGGTTAATTAGGCTAGTTATGGCCCAATAAGGCTTATTGGAGTAGTTTATTCAATTTTAGGCCCAATATGGTTTGAAATGTCAAATCTCATGAAGGTGGGTTGAATTAGAGCCCAATTAAGGGTTCTAAGTCCAAACTAGTCAAATTGGAAACTTATTGGTCCATTAGGCCCAATAAGGAAATCCTAGTCTATAATGGACTTAAACCGGGCTTTTTAGGGTTTCCAATCTTTTGTTGACTATTTGAAGTGTTTGCATAGGGTGTTTGATGGAACTTTGGTGTTATTGAATAAACATCATGCATACTTTCAAGTTTTAGTTACAAATGTTATCATTGTTAATGTTTACAAAAGCATTAGAATTCCTAGTTGTGACATGTCTGGTTTGGGAAACCAAGTTGGAGGATCGTCAGCAGGACTCGAGTGAGTCAGGATGAAGATTACGTGAACGTCCGGCATGGGATGCTTTCGGAGTAGTAGTCAGCGCTAGAGACAACATGGAGAGTGTGGTAAGACTGCGGGATAGCTGCGACATTTGTTAGTAGCCAGTTAGAGAAGTGTGGGCGAAGGCCCGTACCTCCTAATTAGCATGATAGAGATCAAGAGAGAGTAATTCGTTGAGTTTCAAGATGGACTTAGGCCTGTATTACCCAAGAGAGGTGAGACCTGTAGGAGAGGCCACTCTAAGATATAGTTTGGGTGAGACCCGTGGGCGAGGGCCGTGTGATTATAGCAGTGCAGGTGGGACCAGGTAGAGACCTTAGGGTCAGGTAAGGGGATCGAGGATCCCAGAGCATATAGAGTTAGAGTGGCAAGGTAGATAGAATAGTTTTAGATAGCCGAAGTTTCCTTGGGAGTCATTGGGAGCGACTGAGCGATTGAGCTTGGGTTCAGTAGCCGGTGGGAGTTCGATCACCAAGTTAATGGCAGATTAGTTGGGACCAAGGTGGTCTCGGTTTTTCCGGAAGGTGGATAAGAGACAGCAGAATCATCAGTCGGGGGTAGTAATGATAAGGGAAGTTTGGTGTGGGGCAGCTAGTTGACCGAGAAGTGTTACGCCTCGCACAGCAGGGTTAAATAATCTCAGAGGGAAGGGTTGAACCCTGTTGCGCAGCTCTCGTATGAGTCTAACCATTGCAGAGATTAATCTTTTACTCGAAGGATTATCTGGTCCAGTCATTGGGTTGGGTGCTCAGCACTAAGATATAGTAGGAGGAAGCATCCAGTGGATATCACTGAAGTGACCAGCATTAGAAGTGGCCGGGATTGCAACTTCCATAGAGGATTTTTCCTTGATGAAGTTTGGAAAGGTTTGTTCCTTATGGCTAGTCACCTTGGGAAGGCCAGTGTCAGCACAGGGAAAAAGGGTGAACCCCTTGTATGTCAAGTGGAAGTGCTCGGGAGGTACCGGTAGGGTTACCGGTTGAGTAAGAGTGTTGTACTTGAGGATAGTAATGATCGGGTTATTCTAAATATGATATTTTCAAGGTTTGGACCGAATGGGCGAAGTGCGTAACTAGTGGTAAGGTTGTAAGCGGGTTGTAAGGTAGTTGACTTTGGCGGACTTCAAGGACGAAGTCCAGTTTAAGTGGGGGAGATTTGTAACACCCCGAATTCAGAAGACCAAGAAAGGAAGGGAAACCCTAAGTCAAGGAGTCAACTCGTCGAGTCCAAGGAAGAAGTTGACGAGTGGAAGCGAGTTTCATGTCGCGAATTAAGTGGCCGACTCTGCGAGTCGGCGGTCTGACTCGGTGATTCTGGTATGGGTTGGGAAAACCTAATTTCGATACATGGTGCCCTATTTAAGCATCTCATTCCTATTTCCTCAGCCTCTTGAATGCTCTCTCAATACCAGAACAAAACCTTAGAGCCTCCCTTGAGTTTTTCAGCCATTTTGTGAGATTTTGAGCATTCTTGAAGCTTGGAAGAACAAGAAGAAGGTTGGGGTTCAAGAAGGAAGGAGTAGATCCAGAAGATACCCCCATTTGTTGCACTTATTGGTAATCAAGTCTTCATCTTGGCTTCTAGTTTTTTTGGTCTCTTTATAGCCCTTTTTATGAAGTTTTTGGACCAAGAATTATTACTTATGGGATTTGGACGTCCCAAGCATAGATCCTTTAAGATCTGAGAGCATTTAGAGTGGTTAAGGCATAAAGGTGGAAGCTTTATGCCATTAGAACTCCCCATGCAAAGTTTAAGAGGTTGTTATGTCCTTTTTAGCAAAAAAGGGCCATGCACGGATGCAAAGGTAGTAGCTTTGCGTGTTATTCCGACCCTAGGAGTTAGATCTGGGTCCTAGATGCCTTGTGCTTGACTAAAATCGTCTGAATAGAATTGGACATTGAGGGACTCGACGAGTCACTTGTGGGACATCTCGGCGAGTCAGGCCAGTTTCTAGCCCCAAAACCCTTCTGTAAAGGGTATGAGTTAAGTTGGTTAGGGACTCAACCAACCTGGGTCCATAGTAGACATGAAGATCATCGTACTCGACGAGTTGAAGGAGGAACTCAGCGAGTCCAAGGCAATCTCCTTAGTTTATGAAGATGGACTCGACGAGTTGTTCATACAACTTGGCGAGTCATAGAGTGGACACATTCATGTGTGGGAGATGAACTTGACGAGTTCAAGGATGAACTCGGCGATTCGGTTAAAGATGGTCCCGATTGTATGATTGAAGTAGAACCCGTCGAGTTCTTGCTAGACTTGACGAGTAGAGTCGGGGTTGTATTGGGTTGGAGGAGTATGGACTCGACGAGTTGGTAGACCAACTCGGCGAGTCAAGGCAACTGGAGGTTGACTTTGACCAAGTTTGACCTGGGTGGACTTTTGGATTATTGTGGTCTAAATGTTATTTTGGGTATTGCTAGTTCGGGAAGTCGAAGGGTCAGCAGTTCAGGAGTTGCCGGTTAGCAGTCAGAAGTGTTCAGCTAGTCTTTAGCAGTTCAAGGTGAGTCTCCTCACTGTGTGCATGGGTCTACAACCACAATTCTGAGCCATTATGTTATGTTTATGTTTATGTATAGAAGGAAGACCCAGGGGTTAGCCCTAGGCACTTATTGTTATATGTTCCGGGTTACGACTTGATGTCGGGCGAGGCCCGAGGAATGTTAGGATGCTAGAGGTCTTTGTGATTCTTGCATATGTCGGTATGTTAGGTTACGGACCGAGGGTCTGATGTCGGGGCAAGCCCAAAGTATGTTAGATGATAGTGTGTTTCCGGACCGGGAGTCTGATGTCGGGTAAATCCCGAGGAAGATTCTTATGTTGTATGTTAGATTATACTTGTGTCTACATGATACTTGTATGTGTCTGGTAGGGAGGTGGGGGTGGGTGAGGTCCCGTATCTCATCACTAGCTGAGTATGGATGGGCTTCCATATCTCGATATTAGCTGAGTAGGGGCGAGGCCCGGGATAGGAAGGATGTGGGTGTGGGCGAGGGCGAGGGCCCGTATCTCACTACTAGTAGGTGTATGGACAGGAAGTAGGGCAGAAAGCGCACATCCAACTGCCTATCAGATATTAATTACATATAACCTTGATGTATAAACTAAGGTATTATATAATTAACCACTAAAGGTCCTTAAAGTTATACTGGTTTAATAAAATGAATTAAACCCTTTTACTGATAAGTTACTAGTTTAGCCTACTAAATGTTCTATCTGAAAAGTATTTTTTGTACTAGAAAATGGTATATTGAATTTGGATACTATGACCTGACCCATACCTGGTACTCCTTATAATTACTTGGTGTATACGGAATATATATATATATATATATATATATATATATATATATATATATATATATATAGCTAAGATCGAATAGCTAGTAGACTGGGTGAATCTGCTCTAAGCCCACAACCAAACAAGGAACAAGAAATGAAGCGGAAGCACACATTCTACTGTCTACCGGACCCGATTAATATACCTGATGTATCTACCGAGGAATCATAAAGTTAGCATTATAGCCCCCCTTTTAACTGAATGTACTAAGAGTCGACTATTTTGTTTGTCTTTTGTGATGATGTAAGTTTTCCCAAGTTTAAGACTATCTTTACTAGAAAATAGTTTGCATTACCTTTTATGTGAGAAGATCACTATATGAATGTAATGGGAAAATGAAAGTATTCAGTAATATTGTATAACGTAACTACTGAAGCACTAACTACCTTAAAACCAGTTTGTTAATTAAGGTCAAGATGTGATGTGGTTATAACCATACTGATCGACAAGTGTTTAACACGACAATCTGCTGGTGTCGAAACTGATGTGACATTTGTCACCCCTTGTCCTGCCGGCCAAACTGTAGTGAACAGTCGGGATGCGGGCTTGTCAGTCCCGTATAGATCTATACACACAATGTCCGTTCTCCCTCCAAGAGACTCTGGTTACAAAACGCGACCTAACAAGTATATTGCTAAGCCGTGAAGTAGTCTCACATAAATGTTATCTTGTTCTTGTTATTATATGTTCCTTTCTGTTTTTGTTATCGTATGTTCCTTTCTGTTCTTGTTATTGTATGTTTTGAACCCCTAAACTATACTTATTATAGTTTACTAGTATGTTTGTTTTGTATTGTCTCTGATTTGTAGAAAAGACTCGATTATCTACTGAGTTATGATTGTACTTTAAAAATAGAGTTTTATAAACAACAAAGTATCATAACTTTAAAAGAGTTTTTGAAATGATTTGATCACTTATTAAGAGCATAAGAAAATCCTTTAATGTGATGGTTATCACAGATAAATATTTACACAATTAACATTATGTACAACTTGTATTCCTCCTTTTAAAAGCATTTAAAACATTTAAAAGATTGATTATAGGGGTATGAACTCACCTTATGTGGGTGATTCAATTGAAGATTCGTGTAAGGATGAGAAGTTCCACGAATGAATTCTCGAGACACAAACGAGTCCTAAATGACATATAATGGCATATATAGGCATGTAATTAGTGTTTAAGACAACTAATATGCAAGGAAATGATCTTAGGAACTAGGAAACACTTGAAATGAAGTGTTAGAATCACATGTGATTGTATGAAAGGGAGTTTACGGCCAAAGGAAGATGTGTTCACGATCATTCAAGGGTTTACAGCCATGCTAGGGTTTACGGCCGTAAACTCTTGATGTTCTTGTATTTTTGGGTCCTTGATTCATGCTAAAAGGGTGTTTGCTTCATGAGGCTTCAAGAGTTTCTAGTTTATAACAAGAATATGGAAGAATTCTTACGATTTGGAAGCTTTTGGGAGTTCACGGCCACCAAGAACAAGTGTGTGTTATTGGTGTTCTTGGTGTTTTTGATGATACTTGAGAGAGAAATGAGTGTTTTTGACTTGAAGATGTGAGGAATGAAGAACAAATGAAGGAATTCTATACTTATGATGTGGGGTTCACGGCCAAACAAGAGCTTATGACCGTAAGCTGTAGTTTACGGCCGTAAACTCCAAGTGATGGGGTTTTCCAGCTTAAATGCTACACAACGAACTCTAGTAGATACTCCTAACACCCAATCCTTGAATGTACTAGGCTTAGAACACTCAAACAGGCCCTTAACAATGCTAAAAGATAGTAGAAACTAGTCTGACTTTTGATTGAATTGAATGGATTTACTATATAGAAATTTTCACGCGTCACGCCTAACAGCAACGTTATGAGACTTTTTGTAACGGCGAAGCCACGCCTCACGTCATGACACGCCTTAGTGCGCGTCATGACGCGCCTTTTAGAACATTGGGTTGTGCCCTTTTGTATGTTATGTGGTATTTTGAGGAACTCACTAAGCTTTGTGTCTACGATTTGTGGTTTAAACATTTTCATATACTTCCAGTTCCAAAGGGAAGAGCACGACATGATCACACAACATCCCATTGATTTTATTCTACAATGTTATTTGGATTCACTCTGATGTTGAGAATATGTGTATACTATAATTGGGTTGGAACAATTAATTGTATCTGTCGGGTGTTTGAAAAATAAAAGTTTTACTACTATTTTTGGGACGTTACATTAATTATTAATTTATTAGATTGAGGGTTCAAGTCTCGCTATAGACATATATGAAATAATTTAGAAGTAGTTTATAGTATATTTACCGTTAAAAAAACTATTAATTGATTTATCTAAATTATCTAATCAATCCATATTATAATACTCATTTATCTTATAAGAGTGTTGGCTTTCGACGCATCAATATTTTATTATATTTTCAGTTCGATTGTTATTTAAATTGATATATGATCAATGAAAGGGAATATGACTTATGAAGGTAATTAACTTTTCGGGTTGTTCACATATAGGTAACTATATTTTTTTTGTACACATCTAGGTAACAAACGTTTTGGAACTGTTCACATATGACCATTATGACCTGCTGTAGCAGGTTACATCCAGCTACAGCATGTCATAATGGTTATATGTGAACACTTTCAACAAGTTCGTTACCTAGATGTGTACAAAAAAAATAGTTACCCAAATATGAACAAAACCAAAAGTAAGAGTAAATTACACGAATGGTCCCTATGGTTTGGGAGAATTTGTGTGTTTGGTCCCTAACTTATTTTTTTAAGTCGGATGGTCTCTACTGTTTATTTTTGTTGCGCGCTTAGTCTTTGTCTTACCTAAAAAGACTATTGTGGCCTTATTAATTTATTTTTTTAGTTAATTTTCTTATTTATGTATTTGCTTTTATATGTTTAAAAAAATTAATAGACCCCGCATATCTGTATCTCATCACCGTAAACATGAAACCACATTTGAGAAATTTAATCTGGGTCGCATCGGTCACCATCCCATATCTCATCATCTGCAACTTCTATTTTATTTCCATCTTTAGTGATATGGAAGTCTTCAACATCCTTTTTTTGGTCCTTCAACTTTGGCGAACAAACACCATAACACATTGTCTCTTCACTTTAGTGGGTTGTGGTGTTGGTTCGCTGGAGTTAAAGGACCGAAAAATAATAAATGGTGAAGACGTCGATGTCATTAAAGATGAAAAAGAAATAAAAGTTGAGGATGATGAGAGACGGGATGGTGAGGAGATACAGAAATGTGAGGTCTATTAGTTTTTTTAAGCATATAAAAAATACATAAATAAGAAAATTAATTAAATTAAATTAATAAGGACACGATAGTCTTTTTAGGTAAGACAGGGACCAAACGCAACAAAAATAAATAGTAGGGACCATCCGAATTAAAAAAAAATAAGTTAGGGACCAAAAGTACAAATTCCCCAAACCACATGGACCATTTGTGTAATTTACTCTTACTTTTGGTTTTGTTCATATTTGGGTAACTATTTTTTTGTACAAATCTAGATAACGAAGTTGTTGAAAGTGTTAACATGTAACCATTATGACCTACTATAGTCGGATGTAACCTGTTACAGCACAGTCCCAAAAACTTTGTTACGTAGATGTATAAAAAAAAGATAGTTACCTACATGTGAACAAACTGAAAAATTAATTACCTTAGTCAGTCTTATTCCCTCAACGAAACAACCAAAATATTTAATTAAAAAACACGTGCACTTAGTTTCTTCCTGGCATGGATTTATTATTCTATGTACACAAGATGTTCTTGCCATAATGATTGATTGCTCTCATTGTCTCCCACAACTCTGTGGACCACATATGATTTATCGTCAACGAATTATTCAGTAAAATATAGAAAATGTGAATAAGAAACAAACCGCTGCAAAAAATAAACTTACTTCGAAATGTGAATGAGAATTTCGACCAAGTTGGATAAAAAAGTAATGTTTATTTATCTCTAATAGATTATAAAAATAGGAAAATGAGATTACGTGATGGATTTCCAAATTAACCCGACTAACCCGCAACTTAATAGGATCTGGTTTCGGATGATTTCTTAAAATTAGTAAAAACCCAACTAAACCAAAACCCAATCGAGTTGTCACAAATACATTACCAACTTCGATGGTTAAGAAAGGGTTATCTTGAATGAACTCACATCCACGCTCATATAGCATACGAATATATGTGGGAAACACATGTACACATAATGACATAAAAGCATTAGGGTAAATCACATCAATTGTTTGTCGTGTATATGCCAAAAAGTACGTTTAGTCCTTATTTTTAAAAATTAACTTGGGCCGTTTCTTGTTTGTTTAAAACTTGCACATGTTATCCATCTTTGTTTTAAATTTACACACTTAATCTTTTATCAGATTTAAAATGACTATACTACCCTTACTATTTTGTTTTTTATTTATTTAGAATTCATTTTATATTAAAAAAATTACAGTCATATACTATCTTCCCTCTTTCCCTTTTTTCCTTTCAAATCAGTTGAAAGGATAAAACATCATCACCACCACCACCGTTAGTGACCACCGACTCAACTCTTAAGCAAATGTCACTACTTCACCCCCGACTATCTACTATGTTTCTCCTTTCTCTATCAGTGACCACCACCGATTTGAGGTTCCTTGATGGAAGATGATTTATGGCTAGGGTTTCTTGAAGGAGTGTTGATCTATAACCTTCTATTGCAGTTCCAGCAACGATGGTTTCTCCATCTCTCTTGCACCAAAAAAAGATCAACATAGGAAATTGATCTGAGGTTCCTCCTCGACATGAGGTTCCTCGAAAAAGTGTGTTACGCACCAAACCAAACCAATATAAAAAAGAAAGCAAAATTGGTTCCAAAAATCAAAATAAAAAATGGTTCAAGAAGTTGAAGTTGAAATCAGAATTATATTGATTGTGGTGGTGGTGGTCGTCGTTATTCAACCTCTTTGTCGGATATGGACTCAGGTTTGGAGAACGTCGAGTGGTCAACGAGTTTCAAAGACCATGGACGTCAATCGGAGAGTAGATCGAAAATGTTTGTTGGTTTGAGATGGAAGAATCGATCGTGAGAAGCAATTGTAGCCGGAGATTTCGAGGGAGATGTATTGATTTCTTTGTTTAACGTCTTGAAGAGGGTTTAGACTTTAGAGTCGGTGGATCTGATTTCAACAACTTGAAGAGGGTTTGACTTTGGTCTCACCGAAAAAAGGTGGAGCATCGGAGAAAGTATGAGAAGTGTTGTTAGGTGGTTCCCAACAATGAAAGTGAACGAGGGAGACAAAGAAGGAAGTTGGGGAAGGGGGAGGGGCGGGATATTAATTTTTTCTTTTTTAAATCTAAAAACTGATAAATAAATAAATAAATAAATAAGTGCAAAATAGTTTTTTTTTATGTCTGGAGGGACTAAGTATACGAGAAAAAACAAACCCAGAAACGATCCAAATTAACTTTTAAAAATAACGGTTAAACGTACGTTTTGACACATACACGAGAGATGAATGGTGGTACTTGTCCCTTCCTTGCCCAATGCCCATTCCTTTATGAAATTGGTCAAATTTATACCAATGTCATATGTCCTATAGAGTTGTTTGACATATAGACAACTAGACCATAACTGACAGATGGGTGTTGCGTAGTTGGAAACTTGGAAACGGTAGCTTCTATTTATATAGAAGATTAGAAGTGTTCTTAAAAAATAGTTGCAAGATTTTATACTCTTAAAGTCTTAAACTAGCCGTTAATTCCAGTTTTGGCGTATTGTAATATACTGATTTTAATTAATGATGTTATTAAATATATTTAATTTTATAAATACTAAATATACTTAAAAAAATAACAAATTAGATGAGAGCTTAAGAAAGATAAGAGAGTAAATTTGTTGGCCAAGGTTTTAAGTTAATTTTTGCCGAAAACTTTTAACATGTTTTTCCATTTTGGAATGTCTCGACATAGTTTCTGATCAATAATACCCAAGTTTGGTTGCTTGATTAGTTTATACGTTGATCGTAATTGGGTGATAAGACTTAAGACAAAGCCTAAATGCAAGAAATAGCAACATACTTTCATTTATTGATTAATTATAGCATCCTACTTTCATTTCTTCTTATTCTATACTTTGAACAATATATCCAATTATATAACAATGTCACCAATATTTCCATGACTTGCATAAAAATAAAAGATCACAAGTAGAAATTCAAAACTAAAAAGAAAGGTGGACGATTTCCGACTATCAAAATAGCAAAAAGGCTGAAAAACACATTTTGCAATCAGATATACAACACAAAATGAGACTAACAATAAACAAAGACAAAGCAACTACACCACTACACTACATAGTTCATTATTTAAAAAAAAAACAACTACTACAACTACAAACTACAAACTACAAACTACAACAAGAAAAGGATAAAACTTACTTGATTTGATCACTAAGCAGCTTTAACCTTTTCTTCATTCACAACAGAAAGTATTGGCAAACTGCTTAAAAACTCATCAAGTCCTTCAAAGAATCCATTCCCTTCAACATTATTATCCTCTCCTTGCCCATGTCCATGCCCTTCATTATTGTTGAATTCCACATTCAAATCCAACTTCCCCAATTCCTTTCCAACCCTACCCGATTCCCTTCTTGGATTCCCACTCTCTTCAACTCCCATCCCATTTCCAAGATTCTTCAAGATTTCATTTTTAGCTTCCCGTGCACTAATACCAACATCTTGCACCCTGTTTTCGAATTCCAATTCCGGATCTTTCTTCATCTTTTTCCTGGCATTGGAATCAGAATCAGAACCAGAACCAGAACCGGAATCGGAATCGGAATCAGAACTTTGTTTAGAGACTTCCATGAACACATCATCTGTAATATCATCAATAGCATCAAGTTGGATACGCGGCCCCGAACTTTTGTTAACAAAAGTATTCTCCTTCGGGGCCGCTTTACCATTTAAATGGTTCTGTTTTTGGTTTTGGATATTAGTTGAGGGATTATACATAGGTGAAAAGGGTGTCCAAGATTTTTTGTTACTTTGGGTGTTGTTTTTATCTAGATGTGACATGGAAACACCTAATGGGAAGTAACCCCAACAACAGAAATATGCTTCTTGGCCTTCTGTTATGGGTGGTGGGTGGGGGATACGTACAGCTTGAAATGCCCTTTGACAGTGGTCACAACGGAGGGTACATTCGGCATAAACTTTTGGGTATTCATACATGTAGTAACAGAAAGGACATGAAGTCCAAAAGGTGGGGGAATTGTCTACAGTTTCATCAGGTTCTTCTTCAGCTTCTGTTTCTATTTCTTCTTCCATTACACCATTGTCACTGTTGACTTGAGAAGGAAGCTCCATAGGAGCAGAATTATGTACTTGAGACTCTTGCTCTTGTTGTTGGGGTGGGGGTGGGGGTGGGGGTTGGGGTGGGGGTTGGAGCTGTTCTTGCTTCTGCTGGGGTTGTTGCTGTGGTTGAGGCTGCAAATGCTGTTGCTGTTGTTGCATTTGTGGCTCTGGAGGTGGCTGAGGCCGGGGTTGGGGAGGTGGTGGTTGTGATTGGGGACGGGATTGGACTGGTGGAGGCGGTGATTGGGACTGGGGAAGGGATTGGGGAGGTGGCGGCTGTGGCTGAGGCTTAGGCTGATGTATAGGTTGAGGCTGAGGCTGAGGTATAGGTTGAGGCCGTGATTGAGGAAGGGGAGGCTGAGGTTGTGGCTGTGGCTGTGAAGGGGGAGGCTGCTGTTGCTGTGGTGGTGCTTGTGTCCAAGAAAAAGGGGGTTGTGGTGCTGCTGCAGGCGGAGGGGGACTTGGTGATTGCATACGTGGCTGTGGCTGTGGCTGTGGCTGAGGAGGTTGTGATGGTTGTCGGATTTGCTGATGCTGATGAGGTGATGTAACTTGAAAAGGTTGTACCTGTGGCTGAGGAGGCTGAGGCTGTTGTGGTTGTCTAGTTTGGTGATGTGGTGGAGAAGTAATTTGAAAAGGTTGTACCTGCGGTTGAGGAGGTTGTTGTGGTTGTCGAGTTTGCTGGTGTGGCGGAGATGTGACTTGAAAAGGTTGTACCTGTGGTGGAGGAGGTTGTGATGGCTGTCGAGTTTGCTGCCGGGGTGGAGATGCAACTTGAAAAGGTTGTACCTGTGACGGAGGAGGTTGTGATGGTTGTCGAGTTTGCTGCCGGGGCGGAGATGCAACTTGAAAAGGTTGTACCTGTGGCGGAGGAGGTTGTGATGGTTGTCGAGTTTGCTGCCGGGGTGGAGATGCAACTTGAAAAGGTTGTGCTTGAGATTGAAACAGTTGTTCCTGCTCCCGGTGGTGAAACAGTTGCTCCTGCTCACGCTTAGGAGGTTGTAGTTGCTGTCTACTTTGCTGATGTGGTGGAGATGTAACTTGAAAAGGCTGTACCTGTGGCGGAGGAGGTTGTGGTTGTTGTCTAGCTTGCTGATGCGGTGGAGATGAAACTTGAAAAGGTTGTGCTTGAGGCTGAAACAGATGTTCCTGTTCACGATGCTGAAATAGTTGCTCTTGCCTTACCGGACTCGGTTGTGACAGAAAATTATGCTGCTGCAATTGCTGCTGTTGATGACTCTGTTGAACCCTAGTTTGAAATGTCTGTTGTGGCTCAGGCAAATCCTGCTCATGACTCGACCCCATGTGATTAATCGAAAAAAAATTATGCTGCTGATGACTCTGCTGCTGTTGCTGGTGGTGATGTTGTTGCTGGTGGTGGTGCTGTTGTTCGAGGTTAAACCCTATAGTGTTCATCTGTTGTTGCGGCGGAAAATCAAGCTCCGAATCATACATAGATTTCCGCATAGGGTTCGATAACACAGCCCAAGCATCATTCACAAGCTGAAACGCTTGATCGGAGTAAGGAAACCTGTTTTGGTGAGGATTTAGTGTAACGGCAAGCCGCCGGAACTGCGAGGCGATGTGGTCTGTATCCTGAACGAACCTGACGAGCTGCAGAATCGCGTAGTAATCCGGCTGCTGAGCGCCGTTGTTTCCGACGACTCGTTTTTCGGCGGCGAGAAGCGTGTCGGCAATTGCTAGGATCTGTTCAGCAGCTTCGAGTCTGGGATCGGAATCTCGTGCTCGGATCGCAAATGTCTTGGAGCCGACGAGGTCATGGCCCATGAGCAGCTTCTCGGCGATGCCGAGCCATCGTTGCGCTTCCGCCCGTGCTATGAAGCTATGGGGGTCCATAACCGTTTCTCTTTCTCTCTACAAATCAAACCACAATCGGAAAGTAGCCATGGCGGCCGTGGAGAGTGGTCGGGAGTGGTGGAGGGTTAAAAAAGGGTTGCAGATTTTTCTTTTTGACGGAAAAGGACTCGGCTTTTATAAGGGAAGTGCAGCAACAAGGAGTGGATATGCAAGGGTATTAATGTCTTTTAAGGATCTAAAGATGTAATCTAGTGTTTCAACTCTGATTAGTTCACACTCGTGGTCGTTTAAGTTGAATTATTTCGATCTGATATGCAAGATTATGTTATTGCCAGAATAATAATGACTATTTTCAGAGCTAATATGCTTTACAGTGTTTTGTACAATATCGATTGAATTTGTACCTATTAATTTATACAAATTATTTGTAAAGTTTTCTATTTCCATCGTGTTGTTAAATTAATTCATTGTTACATTTTGGATAAATATCATCAATGCCAGATAATTTGTTTTCTTCTCCTCCTCGGTGCTCTTTCACCATGGCGACAAATCAACATATTTTTGGGCTTGCTACTAGGGATGCTAACGGGGCGAGTTTTGGTAATCCCGTCCCCATCCCTGAATATGAAAATCTTTCTCATCACCGACCCGATTTCCAACTGGTACCCGTTTACCAAACACTATCGGGTCTGCGGGTATCCCAACGGGGCAACGGGCCCGTTTAACATTCAAATTTAGAATATTTTTGATGCAATGAGAATACAAAACCATTAGACTTAGTGATGCAAGCATAAATTCATATCTAAAATAATTTTGATAATTTACAAAACCATTAAGAGCAGACTTATTTGTTCTGATACATAAGTGGTTACTAGTGTAAAAAAAACAATAAAGACACTAGTATTCATAAACCATAATATTACTATTACTTTAACTACTATGAATAAAAAAAATATCAAAACACTAGCACTACAAATAAACAGGAAGCTATCTTAAGAAATTATCTTTAAATCTTTCACAACAAAGAAGATATATAATCATATGAACGGTTTCAGTTAACGGGTTTCGGTTTCTGTTTTGGTTTCGGTTTCAAGTAATCGGGACGGGTATTTTGTTTACCATCCTCGTAACCAAACACGCGAAAATTTTCTAAAAGCATACCAACCCCGATCCCAGCCCCGATTAACCGACCCCAAACCCGACCCTAATATGTCGGTTTTCGGTTTTCACCATCAGGTTCAGTTTCTTTTGCCATCCCTACTACCAATTCGTCTTTTCAAATCCCTACAATCAGCATAAAGCTTGAAACCTCCAACTATTGTTTATGGCGTACCACCATTGTATCAGCCCTAGAAACCTTTGATCTTGTATCATTTGTTCTCGATCCCAAACCACCGACTGAAACTCTTACGATTGAGCATGCAGATGCAGCACCCACCATTGAAGCTAACCCAGAGTACCAATTATGGAAGAAATGTGATCGTTATGTATTTCTATAGCTGAAATCCACCCTCTCTGAACGCGCCCTGGCGATTGTCAGTCGTTCAACCTATTCCAATCTTTCTTGGACTACTCTCAAATAAACTTTCCAATCCCAAACCAATGCTACACGTATGGATATGAAGATCCAACTTCAGAAATTGGCAAAAAGCTCGCTACCCATGATTGAATATCTTGAAAAGAAACGTGTTATTGTCGACTCCTTGGCTGAGAACCTTAATCCGATTTCTGCAAAAGACCTTATTGGATACATCCTCAATGGACTCGATTCCTCTTATGGCCTATTTACTACGACGTTCATGATGAGAGAATATAATCCTTCAGTTGATAACCTAATAGGATTACTACTTCAAGAAGAAGCAAGACTCGAACAGGAGCATCTTTGCCAAATAATTGCAATTCCTTCTTCATCCAATACCTTCGCCCCTTAGCTCTCAATGTGAATCGGAATCAACACATGTACAACTCCAACAGTTCTGGTGTCTCATCTACTTTATCTTCATGCAACTGCTCTTCTGACTCACAAAGTCGACGTCCTCAATGCCAATTATGCAAAAAACCGAGTCATAAAGCGATAAATTGTTGGCAAAGGTCCAATCAAATTGACTATCCATCTCGTCAGTCGAATCTAAGAACTTCACAGGCTCCTCAAGCGCATATGGCTCGATATCACATTCCATCCACAGTTGCTGATCCGTCATGTTATTTCAACTTCGGTGCAACATATCATGTAGCTCTGGTCTTTAGAAAATGAATGTTGTTGAGGAACACCATGGCACGAACAAACTTCAAGTTGGGAACGGTACAAACCTACCTATCTCTCATATTGCATCTACTTCTATTCATAATATCAAATTGCCAATTGTTTTAATTGTTCCTCACAATACCAAACGTCTTCTTAGTGTTTCTAAACTCACCAATGACAATAATTGTAACACCCAAAATTTTCAAATAATTTTTCACAATTTTAAAACATACTTTCATTCATAAAATAATATTAAACATAATGTATCCACTGTCATCATAGTAAAACATAACCCAGAATCCTATAAATAAAAGCTCCATGAGTGTGTACAAATCATGCCGGCGCCTTCCCGCGATCATCATTGGTACCTGAAACACATACACAAAACTCTGTAAGCATAAATGCTTAGTGAGCTCCCCAAAATACCACATAACACCTATCATCCACTCTAGGCTGTAACTCTAATGACCCTCTGGTCGGATATCTCTGTGGGACCCTCTTGGTCCCATAACTCTGTGGACCCACTGGTCCTAACTCTGTAAACTCTGAATCATGCATATCATATATCACATAGAAATCACAACACATAAATAGCATACAAGATACACTGTCACATAGCTCTAATTACCACTCTAGATAAAGTATAGTGAGAAGACTCACCTCGGGAATCTTGGTAAAATCTCGATATCAGAATACTGCCCTAGCCTCTGCATAGTCACAATAATAAATTACACTAAATAAATGTCTCTTCATAATTTGGATATTCTCTCATGCAAATTCCTAGAAGGGTAAAAGACCATTCTACCCCTCTGCAGGCCCAAAGGCCCATTTGTTGACAAACCCTAAAAGTCAACCAAAAGTCAACTGTCCATTTTGACCAGACTCGCCGAGTGCATACGACAACTCGGCGAGTCCCCTCGTCCCCACAGACTCTTCCCTTTCTAAGCCTCACTCGACTCACTGAGTCACCCCTCAACTCACCGGGTCACCACTGGAGTCAGACCCCGGGGCAACCCCGTCTGACTCATCGAGTCTACATATAGACTTTGCGAGTTTCCTCCATGGACTTGCTCAAACAACCTCCTGAGATCAGATCTGCTTAACCGAATCATAGATCTAACCCTTAAACACTCAAAAGTCACGTAAAGGTACGTGCATGCAACCCATTTCAAGGATCAAATGGAGAAATAACACTAGAAATGGCAACCTAGTCTCCAATTTCTTATTTGCTTGCAAAAAGCTAGAAGATAATGACTCTAGGGACCTCACATGGTCCAGATCTGATGTCATAATTCCAAAGAGGACCTCATACTCACTAGATCTTTCATAAAATGAGGGTAAAAACCCTAAAATCAAGAAATCCATCAATATAACACGAAATGGAAAGGATTATATCTCCAAAGATGATATCACTAGATGATTAGCTCAGATCTAGTCCCCTTCACACTCTAGATTTGTGCTCCTTTCTTCCTTCAAGAAAAACTACACAAAAAGATGAAGAAATAGTCTCCTCTTGCCCTCAAACTTACTATCTCTGCTCTCTATGGTTTCTCTGGAACAAGGTGGCCGCAAATGAAGGCCATAAAGGTCTTTAAATAGGCTCCCAAACCCGGGGATTAGGGCTTTCCTAATCAGCACCGACTCGGCGAATCAGCTACCTGACTCGTCAAGTCCGGTCGCAAAACCGCGCCAACAGATAAGACTCTACTCGACGAGTTGAGGCACCAACTCGTCGAGTTCCCCCAAAAATAATAATAATTCAAAATAATAAAATTACATACCCAAACTCCGGCTGTTACAATAATATCTACATGGAATTATGGCATAAACGTTGTGTTGTTAATTCATTACAAGGCCAAACACTCCTCAACGAGGACGTTAATGATGGCCTTTATTGTCTTCCTTCTTCACTCAATAAAGCACCAAATAAATCAGCCCATACCATGGCTTTCACGGGTATTCGAACTTCTCTCCATGGCTGGCACAAACGTTTAGCTCATCCACATGCTCATCTCCTTAGAAGATTGCTTTCCTCCTTCAAGCAACCAATATCGTCCAATAACTTTCCCAGTGTTTGTAACTCATGTTAATTGGGGAAGAGTCATCGACTTTATTTACCTACTTCCCATGTAGCTTCTAGTAAACCTTTTGATTTAATTTATTTAGGTGTTTGGGGCCCTTCCCTTTTTTCTATGAATGGAAAGATATGTTTCTTATTATTTGTTGATGATTGTACAAAATTTATTTGGATTTACTTTTTGTCCCATAAATCACAAGCCTTTTCTACCTTTGTTCAATTTCACCAAATGATTAAAACACAATTTTTGACTGAAATCAAAAGCATTCAATCCGACTGGGGAGGTGAATATCACCCTTTCTCCTCCTATCTAACCACACATGGAATCACTCATATTGTTTCATGCCCATACACCCAAGAACATAATGGGGCTGTTGAGAGATGCAATCGTGACATGGTTGAGAAAGGCCTCACACTTCTTGTTTATTCTTCTCTACCTAATCCCTTACGGGAACATGCATTCAAGACTGCAACATACTTACACAACCGTACAATCAATCCTCTGCTTGCTTTTCAATCTCTTTATCAAAAGTTGTACTCTAAAATTTCTGATTATGGGTTTCTCAAAACATTTGGGTGTCTATGTTTTCCGTTTCTTTGTCCTTATAACTTACATAAAATTGACTTACTTCCAAACCATGTGTGTTTATTGGGTACAATGCTTCTCACAAAGGATACTTGTGCTTCCACCAGCCATCATCTTGTATCTATATAACTCGACATGTGGTCTTTAATGAAGATGTCTTCCCTTACTCCATATGTACATCACCAACGCCTAATCATACTCCTACTCCTTGTCCTTTCCAGTAACTTCCCTCCTTCTACAACAAGCTGCTACTTTACCTATCACAACACCACATTCCCCATCTCACACACCCATACCTACACAAAATATAAGCAACACCCCATCTTAATCCTCCTCCTATTCTCTCGGTCCCAATCCTTATTATCAAAACTCTACCATTAACTCTCGTGCTCACCAACAACCATCTATTTCTTCTCATTACAGACCTGTTGTGAACAATCACCCCCACATTGTAACTTGAGCCCGCACAAATTCTCTCAAGCCAAAAGTCTTTTCATCTTCTTTATCTTCCACTCTCACCATTGAACCCTCGACCCTTAAACAAGTTGTTAAATCTCCTTGTTGGAAAGAGGCAATGAATAATGAATTTGATGCTCTTATGAGGAATAGAACCTAGTCACTGGTTCCATGTCCTACTAATGTGAATGTTGTAGGTTGCAAATGGATTTATCGGGTCAAAAGAAAGTCAGACGACTCTATTGAACGATACAAGGCTCGTTTAGTTATGAAGGGATATATTCAAGAGGAGGGTATCAATTACTTTGAGACATTCAGTCCCGTCATCAAACCCACAATGATTCGATTGGTGTTATCTATTGCAATTTCAAATCACTGGTGTATTCGCCAACTAGACATCAATAACGCATTTCTTAATGGTGATTTACTAGAAGATGTCTACATGAGGCAACCAAGAGGATTTGAAGACTCCACCTATCCGTCTCATGTTTGTTGCTTGAATAAGGCGATTTATGGCCTTAAACAAGCACCACGAGCCTGGTTCAATAAGCTCAAAAATTATCTGATCCAACAAGGTTTTCGTGCTTGTCAATCAGATACATCATTGTTTGTTCACACATCCAACAAAGCCATTATTTATATTCTTGTCTATGTTGATGATTTGATTATCACAGGTACAAATGTGAATATAATTCAAAACTTCATTCATCAACTACACAAGGTTTTTTCACTAAAAGATTTGGGGGATTTACATTTCTTCTGGGTATTCAAATTACTCGAAAATCCTATGTTGTGACTCTTAGTCAAGAAGGTTACATTAGAGATATTTTAACTAAAACACACATGTCAGAGGTTGCGTCTATTTCCACCCCAATGATACCTAAATGAAGTTAACAATTGAGAGTGATCCATTCTCTGATCCAAAACTCTACAGAAAGTGGTGGGCTCACTTCAGTATGCTATGATCACACATGTTGACATCGCATTCGTTGCCAATCGAGTATGTCAATATATGCATTATCCAAATGTTCATCATTGGCAAGTGTTTAAATGGATCCTACGATATCTCAATGGCACCCTCAATCATTGTCTGTATTTTTTACCAACTAATGTCACTTCTCTACTTGCTTATTCTGATGTCGGTTGGATCTCAGACAAGGATGACAACAAATCTCAATATGCGTTTGCAATTTTTCATGGCTGCAATCTTATAAGTTGGACATCAAGAAAACAGAACGTTGTTGCTCATTCGAGTACGGAGGCTGAGTTCAGATCTCTTGCATACATAACAACTGAATTAATTTGGATTAAACAACTATTATATGATCTTGTTGTCCCTATAAATGATCATACCCTGCTACTATATGACAATGTTGGTGCAGTCTTCATGACAAATAATCCTGTTATCTGCACCAGGTCCAAACATGTAACACCCGGTTCCTGGTATGTATTTAAATTCAAGTAATTTAATGTTTTGCTCTAGGACTCGGCGAGTTGGAGGCCCAACTCGTCGAGTAGACTCGATTTTGACCGGGAAGTTTAGTAACCTACTCGACGAGTCAGGGGACCGACTCAACGAGTAGGAGTTGTCTGGATGAAACCCTAATATCAAGGGCTTACACCCTATTTAAACGACTTATTCCGCCTCAACCTAGCCCCCATCGTCCCTCCCAACTCAGAGAAACCCTAAATTGAAACCCTAACCTTGTTTGAGTGATTCTTGAGCCATTTTGTGCATTTTTTTTTGGTGGTTGTGAAGGTTGAGAAGGAAGAAGGAGTTTGGGAGTTCATGTTGAAGCTTGTAGATCTAGAGGTTGTGTTCCATTTCCAACTCATTTGAGGTAAAAGCTTCAACCTTGACTTTCCATTTGTTAGATCCTCTTTAGGGCTTAAATCTTGGCATTTTTGGGGCATTTCCAAGTTACCTTCGGGTTTGGGTCATTGTGTAGAGAAATAACTTCAGATCTGGAACCTAGGAGGGTTCTCATGGCATAAAGGTGCCAACATTACTGCCATGAGAGCCCCATGCATCTTGAAGACTCCATTTTAGGGTCTTTTGAGCTAAATGGCCCATGTATGAACGTAAAGTTTGTAAATTTACGTGTATTATGGACCCTAGGAGGTCAGATCTATGGTTTAAGTGCTTTGAGACCCACTGAAATCGACTGCATGGTTTTGGACAAAGAGGGACCCGACGAGTTGTTCATAGGACTCGGTGAGTCGGGTCCTATTTCCCATCAAATTCTTATGTTAATGGACTAGATGCTAAGATAGAAGAACACTCAGTTTTCTAGGCTCACTGGGGACTTGGAAATCATGGAACTCACTGAGTGTATGAGCGGACTCGACGAGTTCAAGGCAATGTCCCAACCACATGAAGATGGACTCGACGAGTTCAAGGGGAACTCGGCAAGTCATAGACTGAACTCCTTCATATGGATGAAGATGAACTCGACGAGTTCAAGGATGAACTCAACGAGTCGTTTAAAGAAGGTATGATGTGTTGTTGAAGGCGAATTCGTCGAGCTCTTGCTAAACTCGACGAGTAGGGATGAAGTTGTAACTTTTCGTGGACGAGGGGACTCGACGAGTTGTTAAACCAACTCGGCGAGTCTAGTCAACCAGATGTTGAATTTGACCAGGGTTTTGACCTTGACTTTGACTTGGAATTTAGTGACCCTTATAAGGGTTATGAGTATGAAATGGTAATGGAGAAAAGATGTTGTGTAGGGATTGAGGAGTCGAGAATAGTCGATTTTCACACCGAGGACAGTGCAGACACTACACGAGATCGAGGTGAGTTATCTTCTAGTAGAGGTGGGTCTACGGCCATAATGTCGGCCCACCAGCAGGAGTTGTCTTTAGATGATTGTGTTTGTGATAATTGTCTAGGTTTGCTATTACCTAATGTGTCTTATGTACCAGTATGATATGTTATATGTGATACTGGTAGTAGGAAGGGGAATAGTCCCCCGATTCAGTTATTAGAACCGAAGGGTAGGTCGGACACCCCATATATGTCTGATAGCTTGATTATAATATGTTATTATGTGATAGTGGTAGGAGGTGAAACAATCCCCGTGGCCGGTTGAGATAGACCGGTGAGTAGGCAAGCACCCTAGAATGGTCTGACACGGGTAGGTCAGCACCCCAGAATGGCTTGACATGGGTAGGTCGGGCACCCCAAAATTGCCCGACAGTATGTATGATTGTATGGTATGTGGTATGATAGGGGAACTCACTAAGCTTTGTGCTTACGGTTTTCAGTTTTGGTTTCAGGTACCTCTTCGTCGAAGGGGAAGGAGTCGGCAGGGTAGCAGCGCATCGCACACATATGATTCCACATTTGAGATTTATGGGATTGTACTCTGACATTATTACTATTTGATGATATAGTTTTGGGACATGTAACTATGGTTTATGAATTCATATGATATCAGTAATGTTTTCCTCAAACAAATTTTATAAGCAATATAATTAAAACGGAAATTTTTGGTCTCGATTTTTGGGATGTTACAAAACACATTGCATTAGATTTCCATTTTATAAGAGAAAAAGTTGATTCAAAAGATCTTCATGTAAGTGTTGTGTCTTCAATTGTGACAACCCGAAACTTTTATCTTGTACACTTAGCCAATTCTATCAATGTTAAACTCGCTTCAACTATCTTTTAGCATTGTTTTGAGCCTATTTGGATGATCTAAAGCCTTGTACAACCAAAGTTTGAATTAGAGATGGGTTGGTTTAGGATTTAGGGTTGCAAAAAGGCCAAACACTCTATCAAAAGGAGTGTGTGGCCACACACATGAGTGTGAGGCCGCACACCTGAGTGTATGGCCGCACACATGAGTGTGTGGCTGCACACCCGAGTGTGTGGCCGCACACCCGAGTGTATGGCCGCACACCCATTATCTATATATAGATGAGGCTCATTTTCACTTCCTTTCCCTTCTCCTCAACCGCACACACCTCTCTCTCTCAGGCTTCTTGTTTATAGTGAACTAAGTATACCGAACCTTACATGGTATAGAACTATAAAAACTAAGGGGCCTAAGTGCTCTAAACTAAAAGTATACCTTCAAAACATAAGTATTTTTATAAAAAGTATACAAGTATACCTAAGTACCTGAATCAGTGTCATAAGTAGAACAAAACAAAAGTATTTGGATGTTGGACATCGCGGTTAAACCTGGGTAGTTATGTAATCATGTCTAGGATCAATATAACCTGATCAACTATATTCATTCTAGACATGAACAACATGTGCTTGGGAGTGACTATGGTGTTGCAGCAAGCCTAAAACTTACCTAGATACCAGAAGAATTCTAGAATCAAAGATAAGGGTCAAAATACTATAGGAGTATTTTAGGATGCTATAACAATCGAACCGGAAACTTACCCAAGAATCCATTCTTCAAGAATCAATCATGTAGCTATAATACATTGGAAGTATTATTAGAGTCGATGCCTGTTAACTATCCATTTACCCCTTATCTCGCGTAGATAGCATAGCCGGATTCAACCTCCCTGGCGACCCGTATTTTCCCAACCAAGGAGATGATGGATGGCTCGAACCAACGCTAGAAGAGAACCATGAGATTCCTTTGGATGATGACTTCTCCGAACCATTTCCTGAAGAGTCTGACTCAGAACCCGAAGTCAAGAACCTACCTCAAGTAGCCTCGATTGATAGCTTCATTTTATTTACTTCTTTTTATAGTTTATTTTAGTACATTTCATTCGCATTTTAGTTAACTTCCATGCATATTTTCCCTTTTGTTATTTTTATGACCATTTCGGGGTACTTTCTAGTTTCTTGAGCATTATTGCAGATTTTCTTGGAAACTAGCGGGGCGGCACTATTGGGAGGCGATTGGGGTTGAAAGGAATCGGGGATTTCGTGCTTGATGGCTATGAAGGTGACTCATGGGGTGGACTTGTCAATTGCTTGAAGTCTTGGAAGAATTGAGCTTTAAATTTGAAAGACGCGGGAGAATTCTTGAGTGTGCAAGATCAATATTTGGGAGTTTGCGGAAGTTTAGAGTGATGTGGATAAGCAAATTGGGCTTTAATTGAAGATATATTGAAGAAAAATGGGCTAGGAGTTGATTGCATTCGAACTGGGCCAATGGATTAGCTGTGGGGGCCCAAAACTTGAAGAAGCCCAAAAATACCCGTCAGAGCCCGCGGCCCGCGTGGGTTCCTGACTAGGGCAATTTCGGGATTTTGCTAAGAGCTCTATTTTGGGAAGTTTGGTGTGCCTCTTTAGCCTTATCTTGAAGGTCCGATTTTGAGACTTTCTCTCTGGAGTTTGGAGCATTTTTGGAGGCCAAGAACACTTGAAGAATATCTTCTTTTCATCTCTTGAATCTTGTCAAATGTTTGGTACAATCTTATCTAACTTTGTTCATTTGAGTTTAGCCATGCTTGGCTAAACAAATCTTGGTTGACTTTTTGTTGAATCTTTTGAACTTTTGTTGGATGTTGAAGAATCCATGAACTTGTTCTTAAATCTTTATGCAATTGTTTTGTGTTTTATCATATTATCACTACTAGTATGTTTTTATTCATGAGTTTAAATATGTTTGTGGTGATTAGTTGGCTAATTTCTTGATTAAGTAAATGATCCTCAAATTAGCAAGCAACAAATGATTTTTGTGTTGTTTTTGCTTCACACAATCATAAAAACATTTCCTCCAACATGGTGGTGAAAGCATTTGACCCCTCTTGGATTTGGTGACTTTTTGGTTCTTAATGCTAGTTGACTTTCACTAATTACATGCTATTTGGAATTAGTGACTTTGACTAAGGAAATTGTTATGAGCTTCTCTAGCCATTTCAACAATTAAGAAAAGTCTAGGTAATCTCAATCTCCTTGGATTGCTATAGCCAAATTAAGGATTTAAATCAAAGTATTGCACCATTGGATTCTAATGATATGTTCATCAAAAGTCAAAGTGAGGAAACTTTAAGTCAACCATCTCTCCTTTATTGATTTTACATCAAATTCTTATTTTTGTTGCATTTGTCTATTTAAATCATAGATAACTCTAGTTTGTTTCAAGTATTTCAAAACACCAAAACCCCCCATTTTATTTTTATTGTCATTTTATAAGTATTTTTACAAAGAGATTTTTCATAGAGTTATAAATTGAACCAATCTCCGTGGATTCGATCCCTTTACCACTATACACTATTTTAGTGTGTAATATTTAGGGTTATTATTTGTGTTGGCCTCGACAACCACCAAATTTTTGGCGCCGTTGCCGGGGATTGGTTTTGATTTAATCAGTTTGTTTCTCTATGCCTAGATCTCATTGTGCATGTACTCTAGTTTAAAACTCAAAAATTGAAGAAAAAAAGTGTGGTTCGGGAATGAACACTCCTAGCATTGAAGATAAACTTTCTGATCTAGCTCAGTTAGTTATGATGATTGAAAGTGACCAAAGTGTGCAGCCCACACATCTTCTTTGTGATTTTTGTGCCCAAAATGGACATCAATCCGACATGTGTCCATATTTACAAGGAGAATGGGAAGAAGTGCAAGAGAAGGGAAGCTACTACTGGTCAAACCAATGGAGTTATGATCAACCTCAACATGATCAATGGTGGGACAACAACCAAGCTTGGGGATACAATAAATACCAAAGCTCATACCAAGGTTGGAGAAATGACCAATACCAACCAACTCCACAATTCCAACATCCATATCCTCCACCTCCTCAACAAGTTGAAACGCCAAGCATGTCCTTAGAGGAGATTGTGAAAAGCATTGCCACATCTACCCAAAATTTCCAAGAAACAACCCAAGCTAGCCTCAAAAGCTTAGAGCAACAAATAACACAACTTGCTCAAACAATAAGTATAATGGAAGATCAAGACAAACTACCATCTAAAGAGAGCCCATGTACCATTCCTTTGAATGATGAGAAAAGTTTTGATGGCCCAAGAGTGTTATATGGAAAAGAGGAAGTAGGCGTAGAAATGGAAGAGGCTATCAAGGAGGAAGAAGAAATTGAGAAAGATGTCAATGAAACTATAGAGGACATGTTGGGGGTTAACAAAAGAGAGGTTGAGCCACCCACTACCATTGAGAAACTAACTCCAGTGGTAGATGAACCACAAGAGCCGGGAATGATAAATATGTCGGACCCTTTAAAGGATACATATCCCGAGAAGGAAGAGACCCAACCGGTCACCAACTCGACCACCATGTCAAAGAGAGAAGAGTTGGTCACCTTACTGAAAAGGTACAAGGACGAATATGGTTGGATGATTGCTATTATCAAAGGTCTAAGTCCGATATGGTTCCCCCGTAAAAAGAAAGTCAAATACAAGAAAAGAGTCCCAATGGAGGTTTGGAAATTAAAAAATGTTGACACGGGGCAAGTTTTCAAGGTTAATGGACATTGTTTGAAGTCATTCTATGAAGGTTTTGATTCAAATGTCCAAGATATCGTCCATTTGGACACCCAAAAGTGTTAAAGTGAAGTTTGGAGGCGTCTCGCTAAAGACGTTAAAGAAGGGCATTTTTGGGAAGCATTGTGCTTTCGTCATTTATAAACCGAATAAAATGATTTTGAATTTTTTTTGTTTTGAAAATTTTCATTTTTGAAAAATTTCAAGCTTTATTCTCACCTTTGGTCCAAACCTTTTATTGTGTTTTTGAAACCGGGACTTCGTGGGAATCATTTAGGCCAAAAATCAAGTTTTTTGAAATTTTTCAAAATTTAAGGTGCAGGAATTCACGCGGCCTGCGGGAAAATCCACGTGGCCCACATAAGGTCATGTGCGGCTTATGTGCGGCCCATTCCTTGCCCGCGTAAAACAATCACCTCTAGCTCTGTTCAGCTCACGCGGCTAGCATGCGGGTTCCACGCGGCCCGCGGGGCTGGTTTCAACACTTAGTATTTTTTTAGCTCTAGTTCACGCGGCCTTTACGCGGCCCGCGTGTTTTGACCCAAAATTCTTCTGAACCTTCTGTGAACTCAAGAGGAAACCAAGAATGTTACACGCGGCCTCTACGCGGCCCGCGCCCCGCCCGTGCTCCACACAAAAACTCAATTTCCCGGAGATCTACCGGTCGGAATCTCGCGAGACCACCACCATTATTCACCATTTTTCCTCCTCTACAAACCCTTATGCTCTACCCAACCCTCCGATTTAGGTCATTTCTGCCCTTTCCTTAAGCATTGAGGACAATGCTTGTTCTTAAGCTTGGGGTGGGGCATTTCCCTTTCTTTTTAATTTTTCATGCATTTTTCTTTAGCTAGGTTGCATAACATTTTAGTATTAAGCTAATTTTCATTCATTTTTTTTATTTATTTAAAATTCCAAAAAGATTTTATTTTCTTCTTTTTCACCTTTTATATTTTTGCATAACATTTAGCCTAAGGCATTAACATTCATGCATTTTTGTTGTCTGTTTATTCTCACCTCTCTTGGATACCATGGAACGGGTTCATAGTTATTGTATCATTATTGGTCCACGATCTTGTTGCAATCTCACCCATCGAACCGGGACCATTGGCTGCAGTTTGGGATTTCATACTTGGGATCAGATGCTGGTAGCTTAAAGGGGTAAGTGATCATGGCCAGGTAGTTTCATGAAAAATTATGCATACAATACTAACAACTGTAAAATATACTATAGCAATGGATGTTCTTAGCCTTGCGGTCACTACCGCTGAGAGGATCACACTTGATCATGTTTGAACTGTTAGGATGAAGCATTGGTGCTTGTCCCCGAGTAGAATCCATATCCGGTCTCTTTACATCACCATATCTTTTTGCTATTTTCTTAGAATTTTAGAGAGTCTTTTAGTCCACATTTGGACATTTTGATTATCTTTGAAAAACCACAAGTTTGAAAAGGAGCTTACATTACATCTTTATGCTCCACACATGGTCATTTTCACACTTAGGCCATTTGGATTATATCATTACCCTTTCGGTTCCACTTACACACCTTTGGGAACCAAATTTTGAGTCAAAGGGTTTCTTGTTAAAAATTTCGATAGTTAATACATTACCTTCAAGTAAAAAAAAAACAAAAAAAACAAAAACAAAAAGAAGCATGCAAATTTTCAGTTGCAACTATCTTAGATAGGTGGCCGGTTCAATTATTGAACAAATTTCCCAACATCTTGGTCACCCGGCGTTTGATATTCATTTGTATAGGTCTGTTTTATTGTATATAGATCGAGTTGTTCTTTTTTCGCAAATTGGTGATGTTAGGGAGACTATCGAGTCGGATACTACGGGAGGTTTGGGCCAACACTAAGTGAACCGATTCCTACAACGGTGCCCGAGCGATTAAACCAAGTTACACATGAGAGAAACCGGCAGACGTGAGATCAGAGTTTGCACTTAAAGAAGAGCTCCACCCGAGCCCATCCAGTTGCCTTCTCCATACTACATATGTTCTTCATTATCAGCATGTTCCATTAAGACTACGATTGCCCATCCCTCCTTACTCACCTAAAGGAGTTGTCCCGGCTGTGGTTTATGGTCCCATTGTCATCGGATGAAAAAGTTGTGAGACAACAGCGAGATCAATTCTAACCATGTTGACTAACATCAAATAGGTTCCATGGTTCTATCCATTCTTTTTATTTCTAGGGTAGTTCGTCCCAAGTTCATTTAGTCTTGTCTTACTCGAGGACAAGTAAGGTTTAAGCTTGGGGTGATTTGATAGCTTCATTTTATTTACTTCTTTTTATAGTTTATTTTAGTACATTTCATTCGCATTTTAGTTAACTTCCATGCATATTTTCCCTTTTGTTATTTTTATGACCATTTCGGGGTTCTAGTTTCTTGAGCATCATTGCAGATTTTCTTGGAAACTAGCGGGGCGGCACTATTGGGAGGCGATTGGGCTTGAAAGGAATTGGGGATTTCGTGCTTGATGGCTATGAAGGTGACTCATGGGGTGGACTTGTCAATTGCTTGAAGTCTTGGAAGAATTGAGCTTTAAATTTGAAAGACACGGGAGAATTCTTGAGTGTGCAAGATCAATATTTGGGAGTTTGCGGAAGTTTAGAGTGATGTGGATAAGCAAATTGGGCTTTAATTGAAAAAATATTGAAGAAAAATGGGCTAGGAGTTGATTGCATTCGAACTGGGCCAATGGATTAGCTGTGGGGGCCCAAAACTTGAAGAAGCCCAAAAATACCCGTCAGAGCCCGCGGCCCGCGTAAGATTCCCCGCGGCCCGCGTGGGTTCCTGACTAGGGCAATTTCGGGATTTTGCTAAGAGCTCTATTTTGGGAAGTTTGGTGTGCCTCTTTAGCCTTATCTTGAAGGTCCGATTTTGAGACTTTCTCTCTGGAGTTTGGAGCATTTTTGGAGGCTAAGAACACTTGAAGAATATCTTCTTTTCATCTCTTGAATCTTGTCAAATGTTTGGTACAATCTTATCTAACTTTGTTCATTTGAGTTTAGCCATGCTTGGCTAAACAAATCTTGGTTGACTTTTTGTTGAATCTTTTGAACTTTTGTTGGATGTTGAAGAATCCATGAACTTGTTCTTAAATCTTTATGCAATTGTTTTGTGTTTTATCATATTATCACTACTAGTATGTTTTTATTCATGAGTTTAAATATGTTTATGGTGATTAGTTGGCTAATTTCTTGATTAAGTAAATGATCCTCAAATTAGCAAGCAACAAATGATTTTTGTGTTGTTTTTGCTTCACACAATCATAAAAACATTTCCTCCAACATGGTGGTGAAAGCATTTGACCCCTCTTGGATTTGGTGACTTTTTGGTTCTTAATGCTAGTTGACTTTCACTAATTACATGCTATTTGGAATTAGTGACTTTGACTAAGGAAATTGTTATGAGCTTCTCTAGCCATTTCAACAATTAAGAAAAGTCTAGGTAATCTCAATCTCCTTGGATTGCTATAGCCAAATTAAGGATTTAAATCAAAGTATTGCACCATTGGATTCTAATGATATGTTCATCAAAAGTCAAAGTGAGGAAACTTTAAGTCAACCATCTCTCCTTTATTGATTTTACATCAAATTCTTATTTTTGTTGCATTTTTCTATTTAAATCATGGATAACTCTAGTTTGTTTCAAGTATTTCAAAACACCAAAACCCCCCATTTTATTTTTATTGTCATTTTATAAGTATTTTTACAAAGAGATTTTTCATAGAGTTATAAATTGAACCAATCTCCGTGGATTCGATCCCTTTACCACTATACACTATTTTAGTGTGTAATATTTAGGGTTATTATTTGTGTTGGCCTCGACAACCACCATCGATACCAAATCCTAACCCCAAACCTGAGTTCGAAGGTCCAACGCCTATGTGGGTCGGAAGCTTGGATAGGTGGAGTCATGAGCAAGGCCACCCCACCTGTACGATGAGGATCGCCGCTTCTACAAGGTGAACGAGGGAGGTTCCGCAGACAGAGCCCTTCCAATCATAGTCCGTCGAGTGGCCCGCAATGTTGAACAAAACGTGGCAGCCATTCAACGAACTATGGAGCTTGAGGCAGACTTGGATGCCAACACAAACCGCATTCGCAATCTCGAAGTTGCTCATGGGAGAACTATAAGAGACAATGAAGCTCTGCAACGAGAGCTAGCTACCACTCGAGCTGAGGTCATAGAGCTCCGAGCATGCCAGTTAGTATACGAGAGCCGCCTGTTTGACATGGAGTGCCAACTGGCTAACATAAGGATCCGTTCGAGAAGTGCCCGTCGCCATTAGGAAATACTCCACTCATCCTTCCTTTTTGGTCTAAGGAATAACTTTCATATCTATATTCTTAGTAGTTCTTTTCTGTAAACATCTCTGTCTTTCTTGTTGCCAAGATGTCCTCTGTATTAGTATGATTTAGACCTCTTTTAGGTCGAGGTTTCTAAAATATATGTAATCTCAGTTTCAGTATTAGTGGCAACAAGCAGTTATCAGTTGAAGACTATCATTGTCAAAAGTATACCTTAGATCGGTAGCATGCAAATTAAACAACTTTATCAAAGTCCTATCACTGTTTTGTCCTCGAAACATGTATCCTAGGGTGTACTTAGACCATCATTCCTTTTCCTCATCGATTTCATACCAATCTCCATGAAAAGCTTCGATGTCATAATCAGCATGAGATGATTGACCCCCAAATTGTGCTGATGTCCTTTGCACTCGAAAGGGGTGACTCGTCTCAATCTTTCCCTTTAACGAAGTCCTCACTAGTTATAGTGATAAAATTTGTTCGAACCTTAGTGTCATTTTCTGCGCCAAAGCCCAGACGTATCTGCGAAAGGGATGTCATGCATTCTTGGCTCATGTCGTCGTTGAGATGCAAAAAGTTAAAGGCCTCGAGAGCATCTCCGAAGTCTGTCACTTTCCTGATGTATTCCCCAAGGACATTCTAGAAATTTCTTCCGAGTGTCAAGTTGAATCCTGCATCAACTTTATCCCCATAACTACCCTTATAGCTAAATCTCCATAGCGTCTAGAGCTGACGAAAATGTGAGAGTTATCCAACCAACGCAATAAGCTGAACAACAAGTTCATAAGTTTATTGCATGTGAACTTTATTGTGTTCAAATCTTTTCTATTGTTACTAGGACCACATCATGGGGATGTGGGTCGAATCTATGAGAGTCAGATAGCAAAACGGGAAATCTTAATGCATAGATAAACATTTAGGATACATCCAGAGGCAACCATCATTACTCACAAGCTTCTTTTCTTGACATGTGGTGTGGCAAATCATGTCTCCGAAGAAACATAACCAACCCAACGGTAAGACGCCGATCCTCCAGATGGACTCAACTACGTTCCAAGTGACTGTCACAACAGCCGTAGCAGCCGCCCTAGCTGTTCTTAACGCTAACAACACAAATGTGGGCGGAAGTGTTAATGGCAATCCAAATCATGGTGTTAACCAATTTCAACAACAAGTTCCTACTAGAAAGGACACACCTGATCTCCAACCTATCATCCTAAAACAAAAGTTCAAAGGAAGTTGTTCGACCCAAAGACCTACTGAGAGGAAACAAATTGGGACAGTCAGTGCCCCAGTTGTCCTTGTTGTCCCAACACCAACCATACCTTATTGTGGAAATCTCCCACACTACAGCAAATGAAACTACCATTATCATGGAGTCTGCAGAGTGCTGCATTGCACTAGATGCAACAGGAAGGGACACACCGCCCGTAGTTGTAGAACCCTAGTCAAGTTCATCACTCCGACTACCAATGTTGGGACAAGTCCATCCTGTTACTTCTGTGGAAGTGTAGGACATTTCAAAATAGACTGCCCAACAGAGAAGAACAATGAGGAAATAGGAGGAGTCTGACCAAAGAAAATGAGGGAGCGTCGAAGGACCCTGCCATATTTTGGTACGTTTTTGAAAACCCCGATAATTGTTTATAATTATGATTACTTTCTCGTGCGGATTAAATCACAAAATCCTTATAAGGTTTAAAGCCTTAATGAGCAAATTATGATAGTTTAGTGGAAACTCTAAGGTCAGGTGTAGTTATACATGACTTGTATACACCAAGCGATTATAGGAAGATCTAGTAAGAATCATTTCATAAACGTTCATGATTTCGAAGTATCAGAAGCCTCGTACTTGCGGTACCCTACAATTTCGAATCAGACACAGCAAACACCAAAGACATTCATCCAGAGGCACCAATGTGCTAACAAAAGGATCTTCTCGGACGAACTTAAACGCGCGATTCTACGACGTCATCCAGTTTAGTCCGACTGGGTCTATGTTATACCAAACCCTTTTGTCTTAAATCGTTCGATCGAAAAACTCCCGTCACTCGTAACGACAATTAGATGCGAACTTCGAAAATTCATCTCTCTTCAAAACCCGAAGGTATTCGTGTGAAGAGTATGAATCAGAACCAACGGATACGACAATGAAGATCCGCTGAAACATCTAGCAAGAGCCTGAGTACAAAAAGGAGAGACTTACCTATGTATACCTTCGAGAAGTAATCCGTTTTCATGGGATACCTGTACTTATTGCCTCCGACCGGGTTAGCAAGTTTACCTCGAGAACTTAGCAACATACATCCCGTCTTTCAAGTGTCAAACCTAAATAAGTGTTTGTCCGATGAGACACTTGCGATTCCCCTCGACAATATCGAGTTAAACGAGAGTCTACACTTCATGTAGGAATCATTTGAACTCATGGACCAGGAAGTCCAGTGCACGAGACGAACGTCGTATCTGGATAGTGAAGGTTCACTGGGATACCAAACGAGAACTTGAATTCACTTGGGAGCACGAGAATCCAAGGAAATAAAAGTACCCCATCATTTCTAAGTCCACAAGTTACAACTTTATTCTTGAATTTCAGGACAAAATTCCCTCTAACGGAGGGATGATGTGACAACCCGAAACTTTTATCTTGTACACTTAGCCAATTCTATCAATGTTAAACTTGTTTCAGCTATCTTTTAGCATCGTTTTGAGCCTGTTTGGATGATCTAAAGCCTTGTACAACCAAAGTTCGAATTAGGGATGGGTTGGTTTAAGATTTAGGGTTGCAAAAAGGCCAAACACTCCATCAAAAGGAGTGTGTGGCCACACACATGAGTGTGAGGCCGCACACCCGAGTGTATGACCGCACACATGAGTGTGTGGCCGCACACCCGAGTGTATGGCCGCACGCATGATTATGTGGCCGCACACCCATTATCTATATATAGATGAGGCTCATTTTCACTTCATTTCCCCTCTCCTCAACCGCACACACCTCTCTCTCTTTCTCTCTTAGGCTTCTTCAACCACAAACCATCCCAAGACTTCAAAAACGTGAGTAATCCATCCCTTAGCTTGTTGTGCTTGAAGAACCACTTAAAATAAGCCTAAAATCATTGAGTCTCGTCATGTTCTTCATCTCTTTGAAGGAGTGCAGTCGCACACCCACACAAGGTGGCCTCACACTCCTAAAAGACCCTCCAAAGTGAGAGTTGGACTTCCCTCTTCGAGTTAGACATGACCATAGCCTTGCAACACCTTAGAATTTGCTTTTTGGACATCATCATGTAGCGTGTACGACCGCACACACCCTTGTGCGGCAGCACACTCCCATGTGTGACCACACACACACCCTAGGACCACAAACCCACTTCTAGGACCCTTAACTTGCACTATAATCGCGTATAGACCTAGAACACTTCATGGATGCAAGTATGGACCTTGAAAACACCTCAAAAGCACCTTATGTCATGAGTGTACGGCCGCACACCCATAGGGTCGTACACACCTTTAGGGTGGCTATACACCTCCTTCATGCAATCCTTTAAGGTTCTAGCACTTAGTGCAAGTAGTCCCAAGTTCTTAGAGTGGTTCTCCATCACAGTTAGTAGATAAATACCTTCATTTGACTCCTTTATGTGTCATTATATGTTATTTAGGATCAAATCGTGTTCAAGGCTTTACTTGAACATCCTGCATTCCGTATCGATCTTTCATTCAAATCGCTCGAGGTGAGTTCATACCCCTACGCTTTTCCGAGTTTTTCATGTTTTCAGGGGGGAATACAAGCAAAAATACAAGGAAACTTGTGCTCAAAGTATATTATTTTGTTTAAAGATAACTATATTTTCAGAATGCTTTTAACATGGAAAACAATTTTACCAAACGATTAACAAATCAACTTGTAGAAACAGTTTTCAAAACTAGAGCAACGAACTTATGAATCATGTAGCAAAATGTATCGTTTTATAAAGGATTCATGTTAATCAAAAAAAGGATTTTCTATATTATTACTTGTAAATTTGTTAGTCTAAGTTGGAGACACGTCTCTTGTAGGGAGAGCGTGACTGTTGTGTATAGATCTATACGGGACTGACAATCCCGCACCTTGCTGCTAGCTACAGTCGGACCGACAGGTCTACGGGTGACAAAGTCATAAAGGATACCAGCCGTTGCGGGCCATATCCAGTCAGTTATGGTCATGACACTCACAACCTAGATAGCAGAGATTTATTTTTGTAATATTGAATCAAGTAAACTAACCTCAAGGTAATAACCGATTTGATTATTGGAGGGTATTAATAGTACCTTCAGGATTTAGTTCAACACGTTTTTCTTTTATTAGTTTTATTTATAAAATAGGGCTAATATACCTCACTGGGAGTAACTAGGGTTTTTAAAAGAAAACTACGTTTACCGATATAAGTATGGTAGATACTTGTACACCTCATTTTAGAACGGATAACCAACCATCAACTTTTAAGGAAAATATAGGATTTTCCCAGGATAACTCAGTTATTCATAAACGGATTATTTTTACATGTAACTAACGGATATTCATATTCATTCCACGGCTCCTTGGATTGTACATACCTTGTATGAATCTGGAAGGAATGGTTTTTCAAACACGCCTTTCATAAGAAAATATAGGATTTTCTTGAGGAACACTTTTCAAAAAGATTCAAGGAAACATTTTCCATCAAAACTAAATGCTTATGAACTCACTAGCTTTATGCTGATATTCTTTCAAAACTGCTTGTACTCTTAGGGATTTAGTAGACAGGTACTTCCAGGATTTTGGAGAAGTCGGCGCGTTAGAGTCACGTCTTTCGATCTTACTTTCTTCATGAACAAAACTATGTACTAAGACAATGTAAACCTTATTCATATATGTATTTAATGTTTGGCTGTGTTTACTATGCTTGCTATGATACAACTATTGTGATACTACGTATGACGTCCTCCACCCCAGAACGATTCTGCCGTTCCGGTTTCGGGGTGTGACATCAATCGACCAATTAGCAGACATCTTCATTAAACCCCTCACTAAAGGATCGTTTTATGTTCGTCAATCGTCCCGCCTTTGAGCTTGTCGGGGGTAACAATGGTAACTTCTCTTGCAAAAATAGTCAGTACGTGCTCAAGACCTGTTCTCATCTCTCTTATGCAACGTGTCCAAGACCTGTTCATAGTCAAACATGTGTACCAGATAATTAGGACTTCAGTTGTATTTTGTTGTTTTTATACCTTTGTTATAATCAATGTTCAATCAAGGAATTCAGATTCAGTTTACTTCTATAATACTTCAACTCTTCGGAATTCTATTGTCTGGTGTATTAAGATTAAGCTTTTACGATTAACTTAGAGTTGTATTTGTAACAAGAATGTGATAATTCTTTCTATGTATTATATCTAACATATCTTAGAACTTAGAACCACTCATTCATGGGTAAATTGTTTTTATATTTACTAGATTGGTGAACATTGGTTTGGTGGAGATAAACTACAAAACAAACATGTTTTAACCATTAGTAACAGTATCGATTTTATCTCATTTCAAATATTATGTACGTAGTATGATGCTACCTAGGTTTTTGAAAGTCCGGATTTTCGTTGAGCGAGTGTTTAATGCTATTGTATAAACATGGTATGTAGCACCTGGTTCCTGGTACGTAAAATTTATCTTAGTAATTGTCATTTTAGCCTTGGACTCGGTGAGTTGTAGGTCCGACTCGCCGAGTTAGGACGCGGTCCGGGGGCACGTTTAAGTTGGCGACTCGGCGAGTCCATATTCTGGACTCGGCGAGTCACCGTTGTCTGTTGAAACCCTAAATTTCAAGGGTTTGCACCCTATTTAAACACTCATTTCCGCCCCAACCTCGCCCCCATTCACCCTCAGAGCTCCCAACATCGTCTTTGCCCTTTTCCTTGTGAGATTGAAGTGTTTTGGGTGTGTTCTTGAAGTTTTTGAGGAGAAAGACGAGTAGATCAAGAAGAGGAGAAGGAGGCCAAGCAATTTTGTGACATCTCAACGTTTTCCTTGAGGTATAGCTCGTTTCCCCTTTGTTTTCAAGCTTGTAGTCCCTAATAGCTTCATGAAAGTCCTTTTTGAGCCATTCTTCAAGCTTGTTTGTGCTTGGTGGGTGGTAATAAGTTGTTAGTGTAACAGCCTGGATTCCCAGGTATTATTTATTTATTTATTTTGGTAATTTGTGAGGAGACTCGACGAGTTGGAGCCTAGACTCGCCGAGTATGATCGCGGATTTGGACGCGGGTTCGCGTCCGGACTCGGCGAGTCCACGCTGTTTAATGAAACCCTAATTTCTCGGGTTTGAGGCGTATTTAAAGGGCTTTATGGCCGTCATTTTCACTTATCAGTCCCCAGAGTGAAACCCTAGAGCTTTTGAGTGATTCAAGTGAGAGAAGGAGCCATTATTGATCTTGGAGTTGTTGTCTAGCAAGGAAAGAGGAGATCTAGCCAAGAGGAAGCAAGAGAGGGGTGGATTCTTGAAGATTTAAGGTCCAGAACATCACAACTGAGGTACAATCTCAAATCATTCTCTGTTATTGTGATGTTCATCTAGATTTAGGGCTTTTGAACCCATTTGTGGCTAGATCTAGTGTCCTCATGGTCCCTTAGCGAGTTAAGGTCCTGGATCTGGACCCATAGAGGTCCAGAGCACCTCATTGCCAAAGCTTTATATGCATCCATGGAGGTTTTGGCTTGGGATCAATGTATTTGAGGCTAAAACACCATTCATGGGCTATTCAATGCTTGATGAGCATTAAGACTTGGACTTTACGTGGTCAATAAGCTTAAGGAGACTGGATCTATGAATTAGTGAAGCGGATCTGACCTCAGAAGGGCATTTGGGGTTGTGCATGGAATGCACTCGCCAAGTCCATTCCCCAGACTCAGCGAGTTGGTGCGGGTTGTTCAACGATTACGAACCAGGGGTTGAGTAACCGAGTCGGGTGAGTGACTCGGTGAGTCGGAAGAGATTCAGAGGGATCGGGTTTCCGTAGGAACTCGGCGAGTCCACACCAGACTCGGCGAGTCGGGTTGACCGTTGACCGTTGACCAGTGTTGACTGGTTTGACTTCGTGGTATTAGTCAGCCAGAGTCAGGTAGTATTAAGTAGAAATACACTTGTGTTGTAGGAGGACGATAGCTCGGGAGATCGAGAACTAGTGGTTAAGAGATTTACGAGTTACCGAGACACGCAAGGTGAGTCTTCTCACAGTGGTATTATGAGTTGACCAGAGGGTCTTATGTGTTATTTATGAGATTATTTACTATGTATGAGATTATGTGCTATGTGTTATATGTATGGTGTATGATTGTGTAGACCGGACCAGAGGGTCCAATGATTCTGACCGGGCCGGAGGGCCCAATGAGTTGTGACTGGACCGGAGGGTCCGACGAGCTGCGGGACTGGAGGGTCCCGCTGAGACATCTAGACCAGAGGGTCGGATTTAGCCTTGAGTGGCGTATTTGTGGTATGTGGTATTTTGGGGAACTCACTAAGCATTTATGCTTACAGTTGTTGTGTTTGATGTCTCAGGTACCAGCGAGGACCGTGGGAAGGCGACGGCTTGACACGTACACACACACCGATGGAGTTTATTATGTGTAGAGATCTTGGGATTTGTTTTTGAAAACAGTATTGATTATGGATTTTGATTTGTGATGTGATACATTATGTGATTTTGAAAAAGAAAAAAATTATTCTGAAAATCTACGGTGTTACAGTTAGCCTTTAGATCTAGGCATGATTTAGTCCCTAGAGCTTGGATCTACTGCCTTTATGGAGTCATATTGCATGAAAGTCCTAGATATACCCTTTTGGTGCACTTTGAGCCCTAAAACCTTCATTGGTGATTATCTACACGTAAAGTTGGAAACTTTACGTGTAAACCAGGCCCTAGGAACCCAGATCTACGAATGGCATGGGCTGGATTCAAGCAAAATCGCGTGTATAGTTTTTGCATGAGGCAGACTCGGCGAGTCGTTCATCTAACTCGACGAGTCGGGTCGCGAGTCCCCGGGTTGTTCCCCTTTTTGTGTTGCGAGTTGGAGTGGTGAGTCATTGGGTATGACTCAGTGGGTTGGAAGCCAGACTCACTCATGAAGTCACTCGGTGAGTCATTGCAATGACTCGACGAGTTCACAGCAATCTCCTTGTCTCAAGAACAACTCGACGAGTTGTTCATACAACTCGGCGAGTCACAGCTTAGAGTGTTCTTTGGATGAAGATGAACTCGGCGAGTAGGATGAAGGACTATTGGCCTTGGGTATAGAAGGAAGACTTGTCGAGTCTATGCTTAACTCGACGAGTAGAGACGGACTTATGGTCAGACTAAAGGAAAGGGACTCGGCGAGTCTGGTCAACTGGCAGTTGACTGTGACTTGACTCATGACTTATTAAGGGTAAATGGAAAATTTACCCTGAGGACGGTTAGCAGTAATTGATTAAGTGTTTGGTGGGAATTACAGTCAGAGGATTTCCGAAGCAGCAGCAGACAGACCTTTCCCACACAGATCAACAGCTACTTCGAGGTGAGTTACCTTCCAGTAGCGGTGGGTATAAGGCCACAATGCCGGCCCACCATTAGGAAATGTATGATAGATGATTGTCTTTGTGATATCATCTAGGTTTGCTACTACCTGATATGTTATATGCTAGCATGATATGTTACATGTGATAGTAATAGAGTTCGGTTGTTAGGACTGAAGGGTAGTCAGACACCCCAGATACGTCTGACAATATATGATGATATGTTTGCATGTTGGCTTTTTACGTTATATGCGATAGAGGTAGTAGGAGGGGACTAGTCCCCGAGTTCGGTTGTTAGGACCGAAGGGTAGTTCAGGCACCCCATATATGTCTGATAATATGTTATGTTATGATATATGTGATAGTAGCAGTAGGGGGTGAAATAGTCCCCGAGGTTTGGTCGTCAGGACCGAAGGGTAGTCAGCACCCCATAACGGCGTGACATGGGTAGTTAGCACCTCAGAATGGCTTGACACGGGTAGGTCGGCACCCCAGAATGGTCGTACCGGGTAGGTCGGGCACCCCAGAAATGCCCGGCAATATGTATGATATGTGATTGTATGATATGCGGTACGTTGGGGGAACTCACTAAGCTTCGTGCTTACAGTTTTCAGTTTTGGTTTCAGGTACCTCTTCTTCGAAGGGGAAGGAGCTGGCGCGATAGCAGCCCACCACACACATGTTTCGTATTCCGCATCACGAGACCTTCCTGGGGATTTGTACTCTGACATTTTTATGTTATTGAAATGTTTTTCCAGACATGCGATATCTTTATAAAATGTTATGATTAGTAAACGTTTTATTCGAATGTTTTGCTAAATATATGTTTTCAAAAATGAAATTTTTGGCTCGTATTTTGGGGCGTTACATGGTAACGACACTAAGGAGAAACCGTTACAGGAACCAGGAGCATTGATCAAGAAGAATGCTTTGACAGTCACAAAGAGAAAGAGAAAGAGAGGGAGAGAGAGAGAGTGTGTGTGTGTGTGTGTGTATGTGTGTGTGTGTTAATGTGATGTGTTATATATCCTAAGACTAACTATTTGTACATGGCCTCGTTTGGGGAGTGGTGTCGACTGTCAAGGTATCATGTTTACAGGGGAATCTTTGTTTGGTCTTCGATATTGGTCCCAAGGCTTACCTCGAACGACATTGACAATATAAATGTTTAATTGGGCGGAGGTATAGGGAATTCAGTATATATCGACATTCATTTTGTCTTAGGCTTGATTTCTCGTATTATCCGTAATAAGTACATCTCCCATCATTAATGTTCCTTTATGAAGTGTATCTATTGAACCGGTGTGATTGTAGTTTTGAACAACCTTATCATACTCGATCGGAATCCATATCGATTGCGGAGGACTGATCTAGCTTTTGGTGATTATGGTTAACTAGGTCCAATAATATGGCGACTATTTTTTTATATATATTGAATACTAGTTGGATTATTATATGTCATTAAGTCACCCGCTGAATATTGGAGGTACAACAGTCCAGAGTCCTAGTTTGTACTTTAATTGTCTTTTTTCGATGATATGGTCATCAGTTATATATAGAAAAGACTTCAAAGCCTAAACATTAGTCTCTTGAATCTCTACTTAGGAAACGCACATGTCATCATTGCATTGAGGATCACGATCCATGATTGTAGATATATTTACTATTTTACTATTTGTAGTAAACTATTTCTAGGTTTTTACCATTAACTTCTTCATTTCTTCCGGTGTCTTCATTTTTCTCACTAAAAAATATAGCTTTTGCTATTTCTGAAACATATGTTCCTATGGCCAAAGAAAAAAATGATATGGATTATGCATTATGGGGGTGTTTGGGATTCCTTTTTAAGCACATAAGTTTTTTTTTTAAGTTCTTTTTGACTTTAGCTTTTGAGGAGACAAAAGAAAAAAGTTGTTTTTAGAAAGTGTTTGGGTTGCATTTCTTGACTTTTAAGTCTAATTTAGCTTTTAAAAGGTTAAAAGTTACAAAAAAAATCATACTTTCCCGACTTCTGAAAACCTATCTTTTTCTTCTTTACAAAAAATTACTTTTACATTTCTCAAACATCTTTTGTCATTTTTTGACTTTTTGAAAAAGTTAAAAATCAAAAAGTCATTTAAAAAGTAATCACAACTTAATAAAAAAAACCTTAGATTCTATCATCAAACTTTATGAAATTAAGCATGTTTTTTTTAGGGAAAATTGCAATAAAATTCTTACATATTTGTCTCATAATCGATTTAATCCTTATATCTTTTTTTATTCAATTAAGTCTCAAAACAGATAATCATATTCAATTTGAGCAATTTACCCGGTCAACAGATCATCTAACTTTCAAAAATTATATTTTTGGCATAGATTTCAAATTTTATTATAAATTTGGTCCAAAATTTACACTTCTGGCCCATATTTTAAATTTTATTACAAATTTGATCTAAAATTTACCTTTTTGGCCCGGATTTTAGAATTTTGTTAGGAATTCATCCTAAATTTAGTCTTTTTACAACTCTTTTTTTTTTTTCAAAATGTTGTTTTGAATATGTTTTTTCTTTATAAAATCATATTTATACAAAAAAAATAACACACATAAAATCATATTTTCTATATAAAATCATATTTATACAAAATTTTGTTTTGAAAGTTGGATGACCTGTTGACCAGGTAAAATGGTCAAATTGAATACGATTACCGGTTTTTAGGACTTAATTGAATATATATATATATATATATATATATATATATATATATATATATATATATATATATATATATATATATATATATATATATATATATATATATATATATATATAAGGACTGAATCGATTATGAGGCCTATATATAAGGACTTTATTGCAGTTTTCCCTTTTTTTATATTGAAGAAGTTATATTGTCACTACACGATTAATCACAATGATCGTGCTCAAGTGGATCTATATCATTAGTTATGGTTGGTTGGGTTTTCCTTCATTTGATTTGTAGAGATATTTTATTGGTACCCAAATCACTTATTTTATACATTTCCAATGGATTCCATAAAATCCTTGATATTGTGATGTTATGTAATGTTTTGGGTATTGTTCCTAAAATTGATATATTTTGGTATTTTACTGCATTGCATTTGGCAGTGATTGTGAAGAGTTTTGGACACAAGAATTTAAGAAAAAACAACAAAACAAATCAACACAAGAAGTAAATAATCCAGTTTAACTCATTGGTTAGAAGGTATATGATTACAATATTTGATAGCTCCAATGATAGTGTTATGAGCATGTATGTAAAGATTCATAACCCTAATACAAAGACTAACACACATAAACTATATATATATATATATATATATATATATATATATATATATATATATATATATATATATATATATATATATATATAGGCTTAGGTTATTTTCTTTAGAGTATCTATTGTGTTATTGTATGCATAAATGTGAGTCAATCAAATTTACATATTTTAAGAAAGTGATTAATATATATTATTGAATTCAATATAATTGAAAAATATCATCTTAATTAATTATAAGGGTAATTCAGTCAATTAATATAGACTTAATAAAGGAAAATTGTATTTTTAAGGGATCATAGATTCTATTAATTTTAAAAATCCGATTTTAAGAATTATAATTATTTTAATTCGGACATTCTGAGAGAATATGTTTATGAGTATATTCAAAATTAAAAATATTCTTGAACCATAAATAATAAAAATATTCTTGAACCTATTTCTTGATCATGAATTTAAAAACTTCTTGTAGAATAACAAATTCTTGAACAATCACTTGAAGAATAAAAACAAAATTACATTATTTCTTATAGAATTCGGGTAAAAATTGTTAATAATTACATTTATTGTTAAAGAATAAAACTAAAAAACAATCAAAACCGGAAAGAATACATCAAAATCTAACAACGACAAATACATTCTAAAAGAATAATGTGGTCCGTTTCAATTTTGGTTCGTTCTTCAAGCATTAACTTCTGTGATTCTAACAGAATTGAAATTCTTCATTCCATTCCAACAGAATTGAAACTGTAAAAAAAATACACAAACCACTAAGGAATTACTTAAAATCAGGTATAAATAAGTTGAACCGAAATCATCTGATTCATGTATGTCCAAATTATTGTTTAGTAATTAAGAACAAAAGGGTAATTTGATACTTACCTATTAGAAGTGTAGAATATGCTTATCACGAGGTAAGTATTCCAATGAGTTTGTAAACTTTTAAAAATCTTTGCATAATATTTCATTATACATTAAAAGATTATGAAATTTGGATTTAGAGTCAAGAATGCAACAATAAGTTTGGGCCTTTTTTTAATCAAACATCAATAAGGAACGATTTTAACTAAATGTGCTGGCAAATTTTGGAAAACAAAATTTATTCTTTTTCTAGTACACGGTTTTAATGGACTCAAAAACAAAATTTCATTCTTTAACATGAGATAATCTCATTCTTAAAGGAACTTCATATCACAGTAACCATAAAATGAAAATTAAATGTTGAAATAAAATACGACAAGAATATAGAAGAAGATTTGGTACCTTCTTGGAATCATGGATTTATGCAACCAATTGAATACTAAATTATTATGGATTTTGTGCAGCGGTGTACTGGTTGCGGACACATTTGGAAGGCGGCTGTTTAGGGTTAAAGAGAATGGAAAGCTATTATTTCCGAATTGAATGAGGAATCGATGAAGCCACCCCTGTATATATATCAATCCACATACATTCATACATATCGATTCGCACTTATGTCTGGAAACGAGATAACATTAAAATCCATTGAATGTAGGTATGGATATGTAAACGAGATGAAAAGAAAATAACGAAATAAAAGTTGGAAGAACAGATGTATTAAATTGGTGGTGTTGGAGATATGTTGAAGAACCGATAAAACTCAAATAAAATTTAATTTCACCTGATGGGATCGGTCGGAGGTGTGCATCGATTCAATTGCTAAGGTTTATGTCCTTGCCGCTTGTTCTAGCACTTTAAGTAAGAGCATTACAGAGAGTGTCCATGGGGTCGTTGTCAAAAAGGGTTGATTAGGGTTACGGTTTTAAAATACAATGGGTGGAGAAAACTAAGTCAGTTGTTACCTTAATTATAGGATATTATCTATGTAAAGTAATTATCAAATTACCTATTTACCCTTATTTATTTATTTAATTATTAATTTTTATTTTAAGTTTTGATTGGCCCACATTTATGCATACAATAACACAATATTTAGTTTAAACAAATGAACCTCTCTCTCTCTCTCTCTATATATATATATATATATATATATATATATATATATATATATATATATATATATATATATATATATATATATATCAGTGTTGTAAAAATCCCGATTAGGTCCCGATTAATCTCCGATTAATCCCTAGGCGCTACTCGACTGATTAGAGAGCGCCTAGCGATTAATCAATGCATACAAAATGACTGAAACAGTAGAACCCGATGAACTTTTAACACTTTGATGGAGTTATATCTCAATAGAAACTATTTGAGGTATGATTAGTGTTGTATTTATCATATTAACCTATTTTCTGATATTAGTGGTATTTATGAACTTTTATATGATATTAGTCATATTTAATTTTTTAAAATCTAACAAATTAGCAATTAATGATCCCCGATTAATCCTCCGATTAATCTCCGCCTAGCCGATTAATCTCTTGACCCCAGTCCACCGACTAGCTAACATCAAATGATTTTTACAACCTTGATATATATATATATATATATATATATATATATATATATATATATATATATATATATATATATATATATATATATATATATATATATATATAGGCACATTTTGTACACGTCACTGTCTTAGTCCATGTATTTTTATGATCAAATGTCATTGGCACATAGATGCAAGACATTTGTATTTTCGATATGCTTTGACTCCTTTAGCTTTCGATATTAATGAGTTCGATATCTTCACAACACTTTCGATACCTAACATTCTCCCATTTGTGAAGATACAATATTTTTCGAAATCATTTACAAAATTACACAACGCTAAGAAGAGCCTTCCTAACTTCCAAATACCATGTAAGAAATTCATGCATTTCCTTCTTGCACATGGCTCCAAAACAACATCTTATTTGCATCGATTAAGGGTAAGGAGGTTGCCAAACACTATCACATCATGTTTTCATTTGAATTAAGCAATATAAGAAAGGAGCTTATAAGAGATTTTAAGTTTGTAAAGCATGTGATGTGATAATGACTGATGTTGTTGAATATTAGAACATAGCTGATGAAGTCTTCCTCTAAATATTGTATTTCTTTTGTATATTTTTACTTAGATACTCTGTAGAATATAATGAGTTTGGAGTTAGTATTGACATTATCAAATAGGGGAAGATTGTTAGACCCCTTGTGATTTGATAAGTCAAAAGTTGTGTATCATTAGATAGTGTCGTACCACCCATCACTCATTAGGGGTTGCATCCCCTAATAACATTAGGAAGCTTCATGAAGATGCGTAGCAGATCAAACCCTAATTAATGAAGATAACTTCCTTCTATGTTAGGGATTGTTTTAAAGATCGGTTTGCCAAAACAAAAGACTCGTACTTGGTTTCGGATTGTGTTTCTATACATATCTATCTTGTATGTTAAGATAGAATTCCAGGTCTTTTATTATTATTATTATTATACACACACACACACGTGAAGATGCGTAGCAGATCAAGCCCTAATGAATGAAGATAACTTCCTTCTCTGTTAAGGATTGTTTTGAAGATTGATTTGCCAAAACAGAAGACTCGTACTTTTTTTCCGGATTGTGTTTATATATATATATATATATATATATATATATATATATATATATATATATATCATTGATTAAAAATGTGTTAATAGTCAGAGTTTGTTCTTTGATTATCTTATTGAAACTTTCCAATCGAAAAAGTTTGGTTTCATTATTTTTGTTTGTTATTGTTCTTAATCGTGTTAATTATTTGTTGAATCTGTTGGTTTAGGACCAACATAGTACCATACCCACCACATTTTTTTAAATGTAATTTAATAATTATATAAATATTTAAAAACAATAATTAAATAAAAACACTTCAAAATAAGTCTAATGTCCTCTAAAGCCCTCAAAAGTCAAAACCATCTCGAGCTCGTATTTTATGTGATAGAATGTATTGTAGTTATGTGAAATGCTTGATATGGGTGGTGGATACCCACTCCATCACTGCACACCTGGGCGGTGTCGTGTTCACCGCACCACCGCGATGACATGCCACCCACCCAGTGTGCGGTTGTCTTCCATACCGATCAGTCTAATTAGTAATTTTACATGGAACTTGGACAACAAACATCATAAGAACCTCAAATAAGAAACAAAATTAAAACAAAATTTTCTAGAACCAAAATTGTAAAAAAAATCAACTAAACTAAAAGAGTAAAGAGGTAATTTATTTGGGAAAAAATTACAAATCGTTCAAATTTAGGTCCAATTAACACCAATCATAGTACATGAATTGAGCAAATTTGCAAATAGAAAAGAAAAAGATGAATTTTGCAAGTAGATATTGTTGTGATGTAGAGTCATGTCGTGTGTTAGAACCCTACATTCACTTAATTCCCAAAATCTTTATAAAAGATATACCTTTTACAAATTTTCTGATATTGTATAGGATTCTTGATACTTCATTGGAAAACTAATTGGAAACTTATGTTTTAAGTAAAACACATTTTCAAGCCATAACATTTCATTATTTAGTAAGAAAACTACTATATGAAGCAAATTTGCAAATAATAAGACGAATTCTGATGATATTATAAGGCTAAAGTTCCAAGAAACAGTTGTAAATAGATATCGATTCCATAGAACAATCCAACTTCATATAATTTTTAAAATTTTTACATATATGAAGCAGAAAAAGTTAAAGATGGAAACTTTGAGTATTCATAACATTAAGAAAGGTAGAAAACTACTTACCTCATATCACTAAGATCTAAGAAGCCTTGTCCTTTTCTTCATTCACAACAGAAAGTATTGGCAAACTGCTTAAAAACTCATCAAGCCCTTCAAAAAATCCATTACCTTCAATGTTATCTTCTTCACCCTGCCCTTGACCTCGATTCCCACCAATCATCTTTGAACCAGATTCTTCCCCTTCATTGTTATTAAACTCAACATTCAAATCCAACTTCCCCATTTCTTTTGCAACCCGACCCGATTGTCTTCTTGGGTTACTATTACTAACCACTTCCTTTTTGCTACTCTCTACACTGTTTTGAAGAATCTTTTTCCTCCTTTTTCTAGTCTTCTTAACATGTACACCTTTTGCTTTCCTTTTACGACCTCTCTTCTTCATCTTTTTCACCTTTTTGTTATCGGTGCCCTTCCAATCAAGATCAGAATCGTCGCTAGGTTCTGAGATACCTGTAAAGATATCATCTGTAACATCATCTATGTAGATACGTGGTTCCGAATTTCTTCTTTTCTTTGGCGAACTATCGTTTAGATTGTGATGAACTTGAGGTGAGACATCGTAGAGAGGTGAAATGGATGTCCAATATTTGTTTGTGCCTTTGCCATTGTTGTTCTCGAGGTTTGATATCGAAATCCCTAATGGGAAGGACCCCCAACAACAGAAATAGGCTTCTTGGCCTTCGATTATGGGTGGAGGAGAGGGGACTGGAACTGCTTGAAACGCTCTTTCGCAGTTGCGACAACGGAGGGTGCACTCTGCGTAAACCCTAGGGTATTCGTACATGTATAGACAGTAAGGACACGCAGTCCAAAATGTAGGAGATGATGAATCGATGTTCTCAGAATCTGACTCGGTTACTGTTTCTTTTTCTTCCTCGCTGACACTATTGTTCGTATCAGAATGAGTAGGAGGCTGGACAGGGGTAGCATTCTGTTCCAGCGAATCTTGTTGCTGATGATGTTGTTCCTGCTGCGGTTGTGATTGTGGCTGTGTTTGTAAAGGCGTCTGTGAATGGGGTGGCGGTTGTGGCCAAGACACTGGGGGTTGCAGCGGTGCTTCAGGAGGAGGAGGCGGCGGAGACCTCGATCGAATATGTGGCTGCGGTTGTGAATGTGGTACCGGTTGTGGCCAAGGCATTGGGGGCTGTGGCGATTCTGCAGGAGGAGGAGGCGGAGGCGGAGACGGAGTCGTCGACTGCATAGGTGGTTGCGGTTGTGAATGCGGTGGCGGTTGTGGCCAAGACACTGGAGGTTGTGGCGATGCTGCAGGAGGCGGAGGCGGAGACGGAGTCGTCGACTGCATAGGTGGATGCGGTTGTGAATGCTGTGGCGGTTGTGGCCAAGACACCGGAGGTTGTGTCGATGCTGCAGGAGGAGGAGGCGGCGTCGACGCTCGCGTAGGTAGCTGCGGCTGAGGAGGTTGTGACGGTGGTCGTAATTGTTGCTGCGGCGTTGACGTAATTTGAAACGGTTGTACCTGAGGCTGAAACAGCTCTTCCTCCTCGCGTTGCTGAAACAATTGCTCCTGCTCACGCACCGGCGATGGCCTAACAGGATTCGATTGTGACATAAAATTGTGCTGTTGATGACTCCGCTGTACCCTAGTTTGAAGAAATGTCCGTTGTTGTTCGACCAATTCCTGTTCATTACCTGACCCCATACGATTGATCGAAAAAAAATTATGTTGATGCTGCTGCTGGTGTTGATGTTGCTGTTGCTGTTGCTGGTGGTGATGGTGTTCGAGGTTAAACCCTATATGATTCATCTCCTGCTGTTGTGGAAAATCAAGCTCCGAATCATACATAGACTTCCGTAAAGGATTCGACAACACAGCCCAAGCATCATTCACAAGCTGAAACGCTTGATCGGAGTACGGAAACCGGTTTTGATGAGGGTTTAATGTTACAGCAAGCCGTCGGTACTGATCGGCGATGTGTTCCGTGTCCTGAACAAACCTAACGAGTTGAAGAATCGCGTAATAATCCGGCTGCTGAGTGCCATGGCTTCCGGCGACTCGTTTCTCGGCGGCGAGGAGCGTATCTGCAATTGCTAGGATCTGATCAGCAGCTTCAAGTCTCGGGTCGGATTCTCGTGCTCGGATCGCAAATGTCTTGGATCCTACAAGGTCGTGACCCATGAGCAGTTTCTCGGCGATTCCGAGCCACCGTTGTGCCTCCGCCCGTGCTATGAAGCTATGAGGGTCCATGGTTCCTCTCTGAAGCTCAAACTGCAGTTATGGTGGTCGGAGTTAGGGAGAGGTAAAAGGGTAGCAGAGTTTTTTAATATGACGGAAAAGGACATGGCTTTTATGAGGAAAGGGTAGGTACAAACGGAAGAGTTGCAGGGGTATAAATGTCTTTTTGAAAGGTTATGGAGTTAGAATCTAGTGTATCTAAGCGGAGGTCATGCACGTTTAAATTGAATTATTTGCAGCTAATTGACAAGAATAAATGTTGGCGCCAGATGAAAAATGGCTATTTCCAGAAGCAAATCGCTTTGTATGGTTGTACATTGTGGAAAATTTATTGTATTCTTACCTTTTCGGTTAAATTTGTACGGTCTTTTTTAATAGATTTGACCTGTGAATCATCATGATTTATACCACGAAAAAGTGAAAATATTATATATTTTAATATATGATTAGAATACAAAAATTTTGTGATAAATTCTGTGGGACATACTGATATTTTTTTAAACACAAAATTACAAAATAATCAATTAAGTAAACTAATCATTTTATATTGGTTTATTAAGAAAATAATTATTATTCTTTTTTTTTTTAAATAACCATCTTTTCCGTAATATGCTATTTTGGATTATATGGATTCAACATTCAACCCAGCCCATTCAATACATTCTTGAATGCCCATTCCAGCTCAGTACAATATGTTCCTCAGCATAAACTACAAAACTTTATTCCAAATTTTCTTCTCACACATTCCGAAGCACAAACTACAAACTTACACATTTTCAACTAAGGCCATACAGAATGGTCATGGGTGTTTGGGATGCCACATAGATATTTCATCATTCCACACCCAACCCACCAAGATATGTAAATGGTGTTCATCGGTGGGCTGGTGGTGAAGGGGGCAAAAAGAAAGAGAGAGAGAAAGAGGGAAATTATGAGGGATCAGGTTCACCACCAATCAGATGCAACGTCTTCTTCCGTCTTCCCATTCACGTCACATGCAGCCCACCGGCTTTGGGGGCGGTGTTCATGCGTGGGAGAGGCTGCCACCTCAGCCCAAGACGCGTGAAATGCCTCCCATACCGGGTAGCCTAAAAATCAATGAAGATATTGTCACATCCTCCCCGACTGATTGCGGAAAATGCCGAGTGGTAATGGTATAAATTACGAAATTTATAAGTCTTCATGTCGATAACCCTATTCTAACTTGATCTCTTACTCCTTCCTAGGAATACATACGATTTTTGAAAACGTCAAAATGATGTTGGTGAGTGCACATATTTTTATAGTTTTATACTTTTCGGCTTTTATTGGGTTATATTATTTTAAGAAACTTTTTTCTTCCATAAAAACTTTTTCTTGAGTATTTCATTAACCCTAACTTACTATATTTTAGGATATTTAGCGATCTTATCTTATTATCTTCCATGATATCTAACGATCCTATCTTAGTATTTTATTAGGATTTTTATCTAAATACCCTAAGGTGATCTAATGTACTACCATGAGCCCCATAATCGACAATGTTTGACTAATTGTGCCCAACCACAACGCTTCATCGGACGTCGAATAGTGAATAATAAGAAAGTTATCATGTTGGGATTGTAGCTAGCAATCGTTGGTGGGGTTGTCAGACCCCGTATAGATTGATACATATTTTTCAAGATCTCGCAAGATTAACGATTATATGTATTTGGGGAATGTCGAATTTAACCAAGGCCTTTAGATGAATTAACATCTCACTAACACATTGACCTTAGGTATTTATCTTTTATCTTTTATCTAAATCCTTCTTAGGGATTTCCTATAATTATCGCAATATAAGTATTTTATCTTATATTTGATAGTTATAATCTTTTATCTTAATCCTTCCTAGGGATTTGAAAACATGATATTTGGGCAGAGTAGTGTTGTGATATGTATCTGGCTCGATTCCTGCTCCGTGAGGGATGGAAGAAGTGGCCTGAGAATCACAACAAAGTAAAGAAGACTGCCAGTCGTCGTCTGGGAGGTTGTCCCGGAACAATGCTTTAACGATCAAGTCGGTTCTAAGTTCTGATAAGAGGGTGAGAAAGTATGAGACAAAGAGTTGGTGTTGAATGTTGGTCCCTTCTCTTGGAGGAGAAGGGATATTTTTATACCTGTAATCGGGGGAGAATAGAACCCCGACCATATATTTTACTTTTTCAGGTCTGGCAGGGACAGACGACTTTTGATTGGTAGATCGTGCTCCGTGAGTGGCTATTTGCTATTGGTGCAGGCTTCCAGGGGATCAGTGTGCTAAGCGTGACACCTGTCGCTCTGGGGGACGAATGATACTATTTTGTCTTGACGCTTGCTTTGGTGCTTGGGTACTAAGAAACAAACACGGGGTTGCGAAGGGCGAGGACGCGACGTTAGGTGTACACAGACTTTTCCCTATGTCGTCTATCGAATTAACAGTTTCGTTATACCTAACATATTCTTGATGGGATACATCAACAAATCCCTTAGGCTAGTAGACGTTAATGTTTGCTTAGGGTAGCTGAGTTGTTCTAGCTTGAATTTGGAGACACGTTCAGTGGGGATGGCTTTTGACGACTGCTGACGTGACCGAGGCGTTTTCGCAGGTAGTTTTCATCTTTGTAACCAATTGGTCTTCTTATATGCATTTAAAACTTCCCCATTTGAGTTGAACTTCCTTTTTCTGGTTCTTTTCACTTTTGCTGGTTCTTTTTCTTTTCTCTTCTTTTTTCTACTCTTCAACGGACCATGGCTTACTTGAATATCGGAATCGTTCCTTCTTCAAGTGAGTTTGCCGCTCTTCAGGAGTGATTTAGTTTTCTTCCTGAGAACGGCGTAGAGTATTCGCGAAAGGGGGCGATAATTTCTCGCTCACCAGAGGGGAAGGTCGGGGTTCCTATCTAATCTTCGAGGTTGGTCTGAGGATGCCGACAACAGACTTTTTTGACGAGATAATGCACCAATATGGCTTTCATGTGGACAACCTGACTCCCAACGTTGTCAACAAGATTGTTGGCTTTGAGCTCGTCTGTCGTACCCTTGGATTTCTGCCACAATTTTGGGCATTTAAAACTTTCTTCAATTTTTCTACTCAATCTGGTGTTCGTACTTTTTCCTGAAGGCGGGTTGTTCATGCCTTCATCATCAACTAAAAAGCTCTGAAGAAGAATTGGCAAGATCGGTGGCTTTGGGTGAATCGCAACCTTGTGGGTTTTGGTTATCCTCGCTTGACCACTTTTTCCGATCAAGCACCAGAACTGTTTGGGGCCAGCGCCACTGTGGCACAAGCACTAAAGATCATTTGTGTTAATGGCGAGAATTGGGAGGATCATATGTTGGCTACAGTTGGGATGAGCGCTGCCTGGAGGGTCTGGGGGATGATGCCTCAGTTCTACATCGAGAAGGACGGTGAGTGTAATATTCGGATTTTCAGGGATATGATTGTGTATGTTAAACTTGAGATTGAAGGAGAGACTCGACGAGTTGAGGATCCAACTCGCCGAGTCGAGTCGTGTTTCTCCCGTGGTTTAATGAGTGGACTCGACAAGTCAGGGGAGGGGACAAAGAAGGTTGTAGATCCGCGATTTACAACCAAGGAGCATCAGTTGGAGGTATCAATTCGGACCCTCTTTCTTCCCTATTTGAGTAGATCTTTCTTTTGTGGATTAGGGCTTATATTACCTTCTTGGTGGGGTTTTGAATGCATCAAACCCCTCTTATGAGCTGGTAGCATAGATCTGGACCTTGGAGGGTCCAGAGAGTCCGAAAGTGAGAAGCCATGGTGGAGCAACCATTGGGCTTTGAAGCTAGGATCCATTAATGGAGTTTTTATGGTTTATAATGCAAAATACACCATGCATGGACATCAAGATCGGACCTTTACGCGAATTTGGGGTAGTAGGAGGTTAGATCTATGAGTTTGGGCTGCAGATCTGACCTCAGGTGGCTGAATGAGTAATCCAATGGAGCCAACTCGTCGAGTCCCTAGGATGACTCGAGGAGTTGTAGCAGGTGTGGCCTAGTAGCCTTGGCCATTGTTGACTCATCGAGTTGGGAGTCAACTCAGTGAGCTGAGCGAACCCTAGGAAGATCATGGAGAATTCGAGGGGACTCGGCGAGTCACAGGTGTGCACTCGGCGAATCAGGTCAACATGGAATGTTGACCCAGGTTGACTTCTGTTGACTTCATGAGTGGGCCAATAAGAGGGCAGGTGGGGCCAAGGAGGGGTAAAAGGGTCTTTTATCCATCCTGAAGGTCAAAAGAGGAAAAATGGACTTAAGGTATAAGAGTAATAAGACGGATAATGATTGAGATGCTTGTCTTATGTGTTAGGCAGAGGCTAGTTCAAATTTTGAGTGCTTGTCGGTTACCTGCTAACCGAGGTGAGTCTTCTTACTATAAATTGCCTAGAGTGGTATCTATGTGAAGACCGGAGGGTCTTATGTGTTATGTGTATGTGTATGTCTGAGATTAATGTGCAATGTGTTATATGTATGCTATGTGTTATATAGACCGGACCAGAGGGTCCAACGACTCATGAGGCCAGAGGGTCCTCGATCAGACCGGACCGGAGGGTCCAACGAGCTACGGGACTGGAGGGTCCCGCCGAGACACATTGACCAGAGGGTCATACCGAGTTATAGCCTCGAGTGGCTTATGTGCTGTATGTGGTATTTTGGAGAACTCACTAAGCATTTATGCTTACCGTGTTATGTGATATGTGTTTCAGGTAATCGAGGATCGCGGGAAGGCGTCGACATGATTTGTACACACTGGCAGAAGATCATGTTTTTTAGATTCTGGGATATGTTTTATTGTGATGACATCTGATAAACATGAGATTATGAGAATATTGTATGAGTTTTATTGTGCTTGAAAAATGAAAAATTGTTTTGAAATTCACGTTATTACAAGTTGGTATCAGAGCCTTGGTTTGAGGGATTCGAATACACCTTCGGGCATATCTGTACTCAAACTGAGGATTTGAAAAAAGTTTTCAAAAGAAACGATTTTTCCAAAACGAGTAAAAGATTTCAAGAGAAAGCGGAAAAGAGCAGTGTGTACAATTAGCCAGCGCCAGAACGGTAATTTCCCAAAATACCTTTACGTTATGTATATGAGATATTATGCATGCTAAAGTAGGCTAGGTATTCATATTTAGGACTAGAGTGGCCTGATTTGTGATGCCTTAGCCTAGGAGTTGCTGTTATCCGTGATGCGCTTTCGAGTATGTGCCGAGTGAGAGTATCCAACAGGAATCCTTTAAAGAGGGATTTGAGTAGCGGGGTAATCTAGGAGAGATACCTAGATGAGCATTTGTGGAGTGTATTGAGAGAGTAGTTAGATACCCGCGAGGGGTAGAGTTGCAGAGTTCGGTGATATCTTTTGAGTATGAGTAGAGCAAGTGGAGTTATCACCTAGAGTGGGTTTTATGTGTTTATTCGATGCCCGAATGTTACTTGCTTCGTGCTTTGTGGAATTCCCGATGATGGGAGTCATCTACCAAGTGAATGTGACAATATTCAGGAGGTATATGACTGGCATCATAAGGGGTTTCTCAGCAGCTGATAGCAGAGAAGTGTGAGAACCGAGGAAGAGCCTAGGAAGTGACCTTAGTCAGACGAGTATGATGACAGACTAGAGCATTTCGGTGGGAAGAGAGCACGCATGTTGGGATTGGCGATTGAGAAGGTTGAGCAGCTACTTAGGGAATCTGGGATGGTCCGTGTAGAGAGTATGGGTAGATGTGGCAGGTAGTATGGGCTCGTACTATTGAAAGCAGAGAACCCATCCCCGATGCAGGGAGTATTCCAGAGGATCTAAGTAGCAGATCGAGAGGTGATGTCATGGTTTGAGTACCATGATAAGTAGTAGATCGAGAGGTGGTGTCATGGTTCGAGTACCATGATTTGAGGCAGATTGAGAAGAGAGAACATGGTTCGAGTACCATGAGATTAAGAGGAGATAACATGGTACAACTACCAAGATTCATAGCAGATCGAGAGGTGGCCACATGGTTTGAGTACCGTGACACGTGGCGATTACTGCTTATGGTTTTACCGGTTATTCCGTGGTGATTGTCTAGACCGAGAACAGATGTGAAAGAGTATGGGGCCAGAAGGCCATGATGAACGAGTTTTAGTGAAGTATCCCTTGAAAGGGAAATCGACTTAGCTCCGAGGGATTGTTGGTGAGATGCCAGTTGGAGTCGCAAGACTTAGGGATGAGTAGGGATGATGCTTTATGGAAGAATACGGTCTGGGCTGGGTGACCGGCCGATAGTGGAGATGTCACTCTCTATGACCTGAGTGGTGCAAATTCTGTTTCCTGTTGGAGATGTAAGAGGTGTTGAGATTTCGGTTTCTGAGTTTGGGGGTGGTTCCTGTGGGATTGCGCTGATAGTGATCTTTAATCAGAGTATATGGAAGTAGGTCTACCGCGAGGTAAAGATATAGCTTGAACAGGTCGTCAGTGGGGACTGAGATGGTCAAGGACCAGGATACACCCTACTTGAGTATAATAGGGCATGTGTTAGCTGCAGCGTCGGTCGATCAAGAGGATAATATCAGGGTTATGGCTCTTATTATCTTTGATGAGTATCAAGAGTGGTAATGTGGGTTCTGCTCTTATCATAAGTGTCGTGATGGAGCATTAGTTGAGGATTCGAGGATGAGGAGAATGATAGTTCATTATTTCCAGACTAAGAGTCAGGGTTGATACTGGACAGTTGGGAGGTTCGGTGATGGAATGGTGTGAGATTATGAATGACTAGTGGCAGTGATGATAGGAAGTTCTAAGGATTTCATTTGAGATTCGGGGTATTAAGAGTTGCTTGATCTCTGTCGGGGAGATCATTGAGCGTTGCGTAGCACCTTCCAAGATTAGGTGCGATGTTACTAGTGGAAGCATTCTGTGGGATAGACTGTTGGTGTGCCAATTGGTGATGGTTCGAACCCTAAGTGGGGGAGAACCGGGTATTTATTGAGGAGATCAAAGATTTGTTCGAGAACGGTTAAACATCTGGAAATAAAGACCTACGGTGGGATTCATGAATCCAGGGTTATTGGTGATCAAGGCTAGGTGCAGAGCGAGATGACGCATGTGGTATGTGTCTGAGAAAGGATGAGTGAATGGGAAGATTCCTTGTGGCCTGTTCTTTTCGGGGTTAACATATGTCGATTTCGAGTGCGATTGGGTCGCTGGATTGCAGATGCAATAGCTGAGGTTTGCAAGTGAAGGTATAGATTGTAATCTATACCCCTGGGAGGGTAGCAGTTGATTCATTAACCACTCTCAGGGTCGATATGAGTAGTTCCGTATGAGTAGTGACCAGTAGAGGGGGAGTTTCGGGTTGTTGACAACATGTTCTGAGCCATTGATGATGCCTCGATGTTTCAAATTGGGAGATGGAATACTCGGAGGTTTCAAGTGGTGCGAGAGAAAGATCGGTTAAGAGATTCTGAGAGAGCAATGCGGTATCCAGGCATGGGGTCTCGAGTATGAGTTCAGTGGATTGGGCAAAACATTGGGAGATTTTGTGTTGGTGTACCAAGTATCCAGGTATGATGTCCTTATTTCTAGATTATTTTGAGTTCTTAGTTGAGAGTTGGCAAGTGGTGTAGAAAGTGTCTATGGCTCCGGTGGGAGCACTTCGGGTAATTGGTGATTAAATGAGATTATTTAAGAAAGAGGATTGCAATGAGAAAATGAGTTTGTCATGCCAGTTGTCATCAGGAGTAGTGACGCTTACTTTTGGATGAGTATGTGAGCACCTCGCTATGTTGGGCCGTGGAGCGTAGGTTAACGGTTGCAGTGTGTGGCGTCAACTTGAGATTGAGACCGTGGGTGGTAAGAGAAAGTGCTGCAAGGCTGCAGGGAGCTGCAACATCCATGAGTTAGCAAAGGGGTGTGGTGATACTATGAGGAGCCGTAGTATTCACCAGCTAGTTAGTGGGAGGTTGTAGTGATGCTGCGGGGAATCGTAGTACTCACTAGTTAGTGAGAGGTTGTTGTGATGCTGCGGGGAGTCGTAGTACTCACTAGTCAGTGAGAGGTTTTTGTGATGCTGCAGGGAGCCGTAGTACTCACTAGTCAGTGGGAGGTTGTTGTGATAACCTGGAATTTTCATTCGTACAAACTCTAAAGTCAATCACTTCAATTAAAAGTCAATCACATTTTTTTATAATTGTTATCCAATTTAAAAGTCCGTTTGAGTGTTATAATTATTTATTCTTCAAACGAACGAAGGAAAGGAAGTACCGTCTCGGGTCTTGAAGTTGCAAACCCACACAATGCACCCTAATAATGAGTTCACGGCCAAACGTTTAGAGTTTGGGCCGTAAACCCTTGTGTAGCCGTGAACTCATGCCTTAGGCATGAGTTTACTCCCCAAACTCCTCATTTCTCACTTCCACCCTCAAGTTTACTCCCCGTTCTCTCTCAACTATCATCCCGTTCTTCGCCCGATCTTCCGAAAACGTAAGTGTTTCTCGACTTTATTTGTTGTTATACCCTATCACCTAGTGTTTATACATCATTTCATCCATTCATTATTGCTTTTGAACTAGATCTTCAAGTGTTCTTCAAAACACCAAGAACACACACTAGTGTTCTTGGACCTTAAACACCCAATCGAGCTTCTATCTTGTAAGTACACTTGCCCTAGCTTCTTGTGTTCTTAGTATGATCTTAATAACACTTGAAAATCATCAAGAATCATAAGAACAAAGGAGTTTACGGCCATGGATGTTCTTGGGCCGTAAACCCCTCTTAAGGTGGCTAAATGAACCCTAGTTCCTTCCTAAGCCTTGGATGCCAAACTTGATCCTTCCTAGATGTGTTTAAGACCTTAAAAAACAATCAAAACAAGTCCCCATAAGATTTTACGGCTGTGAACACCTAAGGAAGTGGTCCTTAGGTTGTGAACTCTACAAGGTAGTGTTAGTGTGCCCCTAATATTTTCCTAAGGCTTGGACTTGATCATTGGATGCTCAATCATGACTTGTAAGACCTCAAAAAACAATTTGGCACTTAGTACCATGAGTTTAAGGCCATAAACTCATGGGCAAATGTTCATGGGCCGTAAACTCCATAAGGAGTGGTCCTTTGGCCATAAACTCCAATGTCATGCCACACAACCCTTAGATGCAACCCTTTGGTACCTATAGCACTTGATTCAAAGTGTTTCCATGTCCTAGGGTGTCTTAACTTGATTATTTAGTTGTTAAGTGTCTAATTAGATACATATATGTTTCTATTATATGTTAACTAGGATCATTGTGTGTGTTCAAGTCTTCACTTGACACCTAGCACCTTGTCCAACACTTCCGAACAAACCACTCACTACATGTGAGTTCATACCCCTTAATCAACCTTTAAATGTTTCTAAATGTTTATAAATGCTTTTATTGGGGGGGGGGGAATACAAGTTGAATCATGCTAGTTAGTACATCAATCACATGTGATTAATAACTAGCATACAAATGGATTTACTACACTTTTAGCTGTTTTACCAAACATATTACTTCAAATGACTTTCTCAAACGTTTTTACATGTTAAAAATCTTTATAAAACTGTCTTACATACTGTATGTTTCCTTTCAAACTCTGTTACAATTGTGTTTCAAACAAAGGTTTTCTTATGCTTAAAACTGTTCTTATCAAACAAACTGTTTTCAAATTGTTTTACGAACTGACATCAAGTCATCATTTCTAAGTTATTAAACTTTTCAAAGGTTGTTACAAAACTTCTTTTATACTTTTATATTGTCAAATGCATGCCCATATATGTATAGTTATATAAGTAATGTATAAAGGACTTAGGACGGCTAGCTCACTTTTTTTCCTTTTCCTCGTTGGGATGTGGCCTTACGGTATCGGTTATTTGTCCGAATGTCGTCTAAATATTGGTTAATATATCATGTATACATATATAGATATAAAATTTCCATTAGTCAGTTTAGTACCTTTGGGTAGCAAAGGCATACTTCGGTTATACACGTACATTACTAGTAGCTATAATAAGTATAGTTAGGAGATACTACTTACTATTCTAAGTACAAGGAATCACACAAGAGTCAGTTCATTCATGAGTCTATACTAAGTACAATTAAAAAAGTACAATTACATACATACTAATACAATACATACATTATAAAGATACAATACACGACAAGGTGCTATAACATGGAACAATTACAGGATCTAACTATACCAATGAATCGCTAACGCATTGTTCTAAACAAAAGGTGATAGTTATATTGGGTATATATGATCATAATAATGTGGATGTTAACGGCTTGCAATCATCGCAGGGGTCGCGTTTGGTTCTCAGAATCTCTTGACAGGGGAGTGTTTAGTATGGGATCTAGCCATCACATTATACCTTAATACTCAATTAAGGCAATTAGTACAATAGTAGTCACTTAATACAATACTACAGTACTATATTAATTTACCCCTTTACATTTATTTGGTGATTACTTAACTTAAACATTAATGTACAAACTATATTTTGATAATGATAGTTACACTTGGGAAAATTACACGTTTTTTACAAGAAAGAAACATACAAAACAGTCGAGTCTTGGTAGAAGGCTACTTTCAAAACAGTCGGGTCTTGGTAGAAGGCTACTTTCAAAACAGTCGGGTCTTGGTAGAAGGCTACTTTCAAAACAATCGAGTCTTGGTAGGAGACTACTTTTTATACTAGTAGGAAATATGGGATTTTATAGGGTTTTCAAACGTTTACAATTACTTACAAACATTTTCGTACTTATACAAACTTTTCTTCAAACATTTACAAGTCTTTCCTTTACAGTTTTTACAAGTCAAAGACACATAAATACTTATGAATTCACCAGCTTTATTGCTGATACTCGCTTTCAAAATATCTTGTATTCTCAGGTCACAAATAGACAGGTACGACGACCAGGTTTTGTGAAGACGGAGCAGTCAAGACTCGTCTCTTATTTTTGAGTATCCATTATGTTGTTTTATACTATGAAAGAACACACTTGTAATTAAAATTATACTATTAATGCAATGGATGATGTTGTTGCTTGTTTACTACTTTGCATTGTTGTGATACTGTACATGACGTCCTCCGCCCCAGAACGTTTCCGCCGTTCTTGGTTTTGGGGTGTGACAGTTGTTGTGATGCTGCAGGGAGCTGTAGTACGCAATAGCCAGTGAGAGGGTGTTGTGATGAGTACTCTCTAGTCAGAGTAAGACGCAGATGAGTTTTAGGCTTGGGTAGCACTAATAATTGAGTTTTTGGGGGCCTGGTGGTCGAACCAGGGGCGAGACTGGGGTCTCCATGTTTGTCGGGAATTGTTATACTTTGATTGGATTTGTGGTTGTTGCAACCCAAGGGAATTGGAGAAGTGGTATATGCGCGGGTCGCGAATCATGGGTCATGAGTTGTGTGCTTCATTGGGACCAGTGGTTCCAACTCTGGGTCGGACCAAACTCTCAAGTTCGAGTTTGGATCTGGTGGTGCGTTGGGTAAGCGAGATGAGATCTTGGATTCCGAGGTGGATTCCATGGTGGGGGAAATTGTTTATCATCTGATGTCTTAGATCGGTGTAGGTCAGTACTCGGGTACGAGAGGTACCACGGGATGCATGGAACTATGAGCAGTAGATGACAGAGGTCGGGGTTGAGTTGATTTTCAGTTGGGAGTGTAACATTCGCTTGGGGTAAGGCGAACTTCGTGACTTGTGTGTCACAATGGGCCGATGTAGTGAAAGTGAGAAGGAAACCATTGAGACAGTTGGGATAATGAAATGGATGACCTTGGAGGTCCAATTGTTGGGTCGAGGTCAGACCTGGTACTCAGTGTGTGACATCCCCATTTTCACGGCCAAAAAAGACCGATTATGTTTATGCTTTATAAAAATAAGAGTACCCTTTTTATAAAAATGTTGCGGAATTTGTTCCCAGGAAAAACATGATAAATATGTTATCAAAGCATTTCCGAAGAAATGTATATTTTTATTTATTTATTTTAAACCATTGGGATGTCATCATCAATACAGAAGCATAAGCATAAACAAAACTTACATTCATTATCGTTAGTGATTTACATCTCCTTAATCTCTCAGTGTAATGTAACTTCATATAGACACCTGTGATACAAATAAGCTGGAGTGGGTCAGGTTGGGAAACCTGGTGAGTACATAGGGATTTCAATCCCACAATGTTATATCATATATATATATATATATATATATATATATATATATATATATATATATGTATATATATATGTATGTATGTATATATATATATATATATATATATATATATATATATAAAATTTAGAATTCACAAAATATACAATTTCACCATATATACATAAGCAACTCTTACCCCCCCCCCCCCCCCCCCCCCCCCCCCCCCCCCCCGCGCGGTTAATCCTTACAACGAGACTATCCATACTCTCAGACCTTAAATTTTACCTCTTACTTAACCCATAATCTCGGATCTAATTCCTGCTCTCGGATTAATAATTGTGCCCATTCCATACTCTCGGATTAGAGACAAGTATCTATGCGTAAATCCATTCTCCCGGATTAACGACGAATGACTATGTCCTATCCATACTCCCGGACTGAGGATGATGACTATGTCTAATCCATGCTCTCGGATTAATGACATATACTAAAGTTCTATTCTCTGAGTATAACTCACTCGTACTCGTAAGAAAATACTACCTAATATTCCTCATAATTAATTTAGGTTTACTCTTTATCCTAAATCATCATGTATAATCAGGTATGTTCTTTAACACGTATTTCAGGCAACATCAATTAACTCGCACATAAACATATAATTAATACTTCAATCAATACTTGTATTAAAATCATGTTCATGAAAGGGACTATGCACTCACTTGAATAGGTGGTGATTCCGAACTCAGACAGCGCTTCGCTTCTTAAAAATAATTTCCTTCAACGAAACCTAGTATTATTACCACTAGAGTTTAGTCTATTATTTGTCGAGACTAATTAATAATCTAGCTATTATTACTATTATATAAGCATTATACAATACTTATATAACCCATAATAATAGCCCAAATACTTATTATAAGTTCCTAATAACGTTACTATAATTAAATAAACGATATATTAAAAATAGCGTAGGCGTAGCTCACTTACAACGAGTTTTATAGAAAATCGGGCTTTGCTTGGAGCAGCGTTCCCGAGCTAAAAAGCTCGTCTTCTCGGAGCCGCCGAGCACTCCGAGGCTTCCGCCTCGTGCTAGGGAGGTTCCCTAGGCTTTTTCGGGGGGTTTCGGGGCTAGAGAGAGGTTATAGAGAGAGAGAGAGTAAAGAGATGAAAGAATGGGAAAGGTGTAAAGAAAATGAGGGTGGGAGAGGTTCTATTTATAGGGTGAAAATGGCTGGACTTGGTGCCACATGTCACCATCTAGTGGCAAGACTTGGGGAGAAAGCAATGACCAAGATTGTGCCACATCACCCATTTTCGCACAACACACTTCCGACTTCTAAAATCTGTAACTTTCACATACGACCTCCGTTTTTTACGTTCTTTATATCCATGAGTAGGTAAAAATAAGATCTACAACTTTCATTTTGACTCTGTCGGCTAATTCTCGAGCGATCTTAAATTTAACAATACGAGGAGATTATACTGTTAAATATCCGCGTAAAATTCATAACTTCTACATACGGACTATGTTTCCATCTATCTTTTTACCGTTGAGTTCCTATTAATGAGATCTTCAATTCTCATTTAGGTCACGTAGGCCAAAAACCGCTCGAACTAAAATTCGAGTTTCGGGTCGTGCACTGCTATGCCAAATCTTTTAAAATTCATAACTTCCTCATACGAAGTCAGATTTGGGCGTTCTTTTTTTTTTGTATGTTCTCGTTTTAACATATACTACAACTTTTATTTGGATCGATAAGGCTAAAATTTACTTTATCAAAAATTCACTATTTACGTCTCCCGGTGCCGTGCCGGTTTTGCCGTAAAACTTCGACGGGCCATAACTTCTTCGTTATAATCGGATTTCGGCGTTCTTTATATGTACGAAACCCTTGAGAAATATTATAAAGATTGGTTAAGATTATTTATTTTAAATAATATTTTGTCAAAAAGTCATTTTCGACCCTTATTATCTCTAAATTGACTTGTCGGATCTACGGGCGTTACACAGTGTTAAAAAGGGCTATGAGGAATGGAGCTGAGGCTTATGATTTTAGATGTATGAGGACATTGAGCAAGCACGATTATTCACTTGTGTCTGAGGGAAGAGTGTTGAGAATTCATTGTTCAGATGGGTTCCGATAGCAATTCAGTAGATGAGCCCTAGTGGGACGTGAACCTCCCGTTTCTTGGGGCGTGATTCGAATCGTTACTACGTTTGGTATGAGTGATCGGTAGCCAATTGTTGGATTATGTATGGAGAGAATCAGAAAGGTTGGTTTTCTTCCAGGATTGGGAACCCCTGTTTGGATTCAGGTGTTCAGAAAGGGTGATAGTTGTGTTGTATGAGATTATATCGATGACGCAAGATCTGTATGTTGAGGAGCGATTTCGAGGGTGAAATCTAATTTAAGTGGGGGAGAATTGTAACATCCGGATTTTCATGGATATGATTGTGTATGTTAAACTTGAGGTTGAAGGAGAGAATCGACGAGTTGAGGGTCCAACTCGCCGAGTCGATTCGTGTTTCTCCCATGGTTTAATGAGTTGACTCGACGAGCCAGTGGAGGGAATCGCCGAGTAGGTGCTGGGCAGAGAAACCCTAACTTCTGGGGTTTGGGACCTATTTAAAGGCGCTTAAGGTCTCCTATTGCGGCTACCCTTCAGAGGAGAAAACCCTAAACGAGTCCTGAGTGTTTTGGGCAAGAGAGAGAGCAATGTCGAGCTTCTTGGTGGGTGTCTTGCAAGGAAGAGGAAGGTTTCAATCCAAAGGGGCCAGAGAAGGTTGTAGATCTGCGATTTACAATCAAGGAGCATCAGTTGGAGGTATCAATTCGGACCCCCTTTCTTCCATATTTGAGTAGATCTTTCTTTTGTGGATTAGGGCTTGTATTACCTTCTTTTTGGGGTTTTGAATGCATCAAACCCCTCTTATGAGCTGGTAGCATAGATCTGGACCTTGGAGGGTCCAGAGAGTCCGAAAGTGTAACGCCCGTAGATCCGGGCTAGTCAATTTAGAGATAATAGGGGTCGAAAATGACTTTTTGACAAAAGATTATTTAGAATAAATAATCTTAACCAAGTTGTAGAATACGTCTCAAGGGTTTCGTACATATAAAGAACGCCGAAATCCGAGTTATAACGAAGAAGTTATTGTCTGTCGAAGTTTTACGGCAAAATCGACACGACACCGGGAGACGTAAATAATGAATTTATGATGGAGGAATTTTTAGCTTTATAAATATAAAAAAAAGTTTTAGTATACGTTAAACCAAGAACATACAAAAAAAATAACGCCCAAATCTGACTTCGTATGAGGAAGTTAGGAATTTTTTAAGATTTGGCTTAGCAGTGCATAGCCTGAAACTCGAATTTTAGATCGAGCAGTTTTTGGCCTACGCGACCTAAATGAGAATTGAAGATCTCATTAATAGGAACTCAACGATAAAAAGACAGACGAAAACGGAGTCGGTATGTAGAAGTTATGAATTTTACGCGGACATTTAACAATATAATCTCCTCATACTGTTAAATTTAAGATCGGTCAAGAATTAGTCAACAAATTCAAAATGAAAGTTTTAGATCTTATTTTTACCTACGCGTGGATATAAAAAACGTAAAAACGGAGCTTGTATGTGAAAGTTACGGATTTTAGAAGTCGGAAGTGTGCTGTGCGAAAATGGGTGACGTGGCACAATCTTGGCCATTGCTTTCTCCCCAAGTCTTGCCACCAGATGGTGACATGTGGCACCAAGTTCAGCCATATTTCACCCTATAAATATAACCTCTCCCACCCTCATTTTCTTCACACCTTTCCCATTCTTTCTTCTTTTTACTCTCTCTCTAGAACATCTCTCTAGCCCCAAAACCCCCCGAAAAGCCTAGGGAACCTCCCTAGCACGAGGCGGAAGCCCCGGAGTGCTCGACGGCTCCGAGAAGAAGAGTTTTTCGACTCGAGAACGCGGCTCCAAGCGAATCCCGGTTTTCTATAAAACCCGTTGTAAGTGAGCTACGCATACGCTATTTTTAATATAGAAAGTTATTAGGAACTTATAATAAGTACTTGGGCTATTATAATGGGTTATATAAGTATTGTTTAACACTTATATAATAGTAATAATAGCTAGACTATCAATTAGTCTTGGTGAATAATAGACTAAACTCTAGTGGTAATAATACTAGGTTTCGTCGAAGGAAATTATTTTTAAGAAGCGAAGCGCTGTCTGAGTTCGGAATCACCACCTTTTCTAGTGAGTGCATGACCCCTTTCATTTTACACATAGATATGAAGTATTTTATATAAATTACGTGTTATGTGTGCATATTATCTGTATACTTGCTATCTATGCTGGATGAACGATTTTATAGAAGTTTTATATGATTTAAACTGTATATGTACTTATATCTACATAATATGTTGGGTAAAACATGGGTGGATGAAATATGAGTTGGATGATGAGTTGAGAGCTGAAATAGACCATGAGGTGAGGGTGAAAGGTGGATGATGTGAGAAGCCTTTTACCCAAATGTTGGCCCCGTCATCTAGCAGAGTATAGATGACAACCACAGACTATTCTAGACAGTCTAGTGGAACACTAGCAGGCTCACAACCTGTAGGTGTTGTGAACGATGTGTTCACCGGTGTACTCTAAAAACCCATTGACCTGTATTGCGAGTGGACTCTCGAAAACGATACTGTCAATAAGCGAGATAACCCTGGCAGATGCGCCTAAAGGACTCTACCAGCAGAAGCGCCTAATAGAGAACCTCATAACCCCGACAAATGCGCCTAAAGGACTATACCGACAGATGCGCCCCATAAAGAATGTCATAATTCTGGCAGCTGCGCCTAAGTGATAATATTAGCAGTTGTGCTTGACAGATGTGTCATTAGCAACGATGGATTTCGTGCCTATTCCTTAGGATAATCCTTAGGAATGAATGAACGAGGAATAACTGATTCTTAGGGTAGATCCTTAAGAGTAAATAAGATAATGGGGATGGGTAATTGGGTTGATTGATAGTTTGATGATTAAACATAATGATTATATAACTGTGGGTTGAAAACCCTATGTACTCACCAGGTTTCCCAACCTTACCCACTCAGTTTGTTTGAATCACAGGTGTCGATACAAAGTTACATTACACTGAGAGATTAAGGAGATATAAATCACTAGTGATAATGAATGTAAGTTATGTTTATGCTTATGTTTCTGTATTGACGATGACATCCCAAATCTTTTAAAAATACATTTCTTCGGAAATGCTTTGATAATGTAATTATCATGTTTTCCTGGGAACAAATTCCGCAACGTTTTTATTAAAAGAGATACTCTGATTTTTATAAAGCATAAACAAAATCGGTCTTTTCTGGCCGTGAAAATGGGGATGTCACAGAAAGTGAGAAGCCATGGTGGAGCAACCATTGGGCTTTGAAGCTAGTAACCATTAATGGAGTTTTTATGGTTTATAATGCAAAATACACCATGCATGGACATCAAGATCGGACCTTTACGCGACTTTGGGGTAGTAGGAGGTTAGATCTATGAGTTAGGGATGCAGATCTGACCTCAGGTGGCTGAATGAGTAATCCAATGGAGCCAACTCACTGAGTCCCTAGGATGACTCGACGAGTTGTAGCGAGTGTGACCCAGTAGCCTTGGCCAGTGTTGACTCATCGAGTTGGGAGTCAACTCAGTGGGGTGAGTGAACCTAAGGAAGATCATGGAGAATTCGAGGGGACCCGGCAAGTCACAGGTGTGCACTCGAAGAGTCAGGTCAACATGGAATGTTGACCTAGGTTGACTTATGTTGACTTCATGAGTGGGCCAGTAAGGGGGCAGGTGGGGCCAAGGAGGGGTAAAATGGTCTTTTTGTTGGATATAGTGTCTAAGTCCATAACTTTATTTGATATGTACTTGATCCGACTCGGCATGGTCCATTTGGGTTGCATGGCATTGCAATACTTAGATAGACTAAATGAGAGAATATGGCACTTATGATTATTAATATATTATAAGTGCTGATATATTAATAATAGTGTTATTTAATTAGTATTGATCAAGTATTAATCTAGTATTAATTTGGTGATCAAAGTGAGACTAATTAAATATATAGAGTTGATTATGACAATCATCAATTCTTTTATGGTGGATTAATGATCCATGGTTTATGGGTTATGGATGTAACCATTTAGAGCTCCATGGATAGTCCATGGGAGTTACAAACCCATGGGTCATGAGAAATGAAGAGTCATGACAATTTTGGATCTTCTTAATGAAACCCTAATCGTGACACCACTATAAAAGGAACCCTTTGGCTAGCAAAATCGGGACCTAGTGTTACTAGAGAGGGCATAACCGATTTTGAGTGCTAGAAGTATTCTCTCAAGTTATTCCAAGTTTTGTGGTGTTGTGTGAAGCATTTGAGGCACAACATTTGGGGTGCTGGGCTCACAAAGTCTTGTAGGAATCCAAGCAACATCAAGGTATGTATTTCTACTAGTTTTATATTTTATTTATTCCCCATGCCAAGCTAGTTAGGAAATAACCTTGAAAAAGAAATTTGCATGTATATAGAGAAAACATAGATTCAAGGTTATTAGGGTTGCATGTACACTTAGGAAGTGTTAGAATGATCAAAACTCATCAGTGGTATCAGAGCCTAGGATTGTTTTCTATATACTTGATGCAAAACTGCTTGAAAATCGAAAATTCTGCTCACTGTCGACTGGACTCGCCGAGTTCATGGGGAGGACTCACCGAGTCCATGAACAAATTCATCCTACTCGTCGAGTAGGATCATACACTCGACGAGTTGGTGCGTGCTGGGCAGTCTTTTCGTGTTTTGTTGCTGGAAATGGATTAAGATCATTATCCCAATCTGTTTTGGGATAATAATGATTATGTTAACCCAATTTACATGACTTTTATTAATTTTCAAGTATTGTATATGTTTATATGATTTCTTGAAATTGCTTGACATGAATTTATGTTCTTATGAGTTTTTAGAAGATCATAGGAATTATGTGTAACCTCCATGTGTGTTTAATTCATGATCTTAATGGTAATGATGGTGTTCATAACTTGTCCTCAAGTTATGGATAACCAAAAGTCACTTCTTTAAATTGTGATTAAAGAACTAAAGAGATTTCATAAAATGAAGAGTCTTCATTTTTATGAACCATTAAAACTCATAAGTTACAAATTGAAAAGACTTGGAATAGTTTCAATTCTTGCCCTCAAGTTTTGGAATTTGAAAAGTCTTACACTTTAATACTTTAATTCCAAATTAAACCTTAGATTTTTAAAAAAGTTTAAAAATCAACACTTATACTATTATTATTATTTTATTATATAGATATGTATAAGAATATGTCATTCTTACTGTTAGTAGGCCTCATTCACGAAGCCGGTCTATAAGGGGGGTATAAGGTTGTTGCCTATAAAATGGTGACTTAATGGGTGTCCACTCTCACCCACCGCTTCCTTTCTCGGTGGAGGGTCGTTAGCCGAATGGGTAGGATACGACTTTAAATTCTCATTAAAAGTATAATGAATTATAAAGTAACTATACATTATAAATTCCCAATCTTAGTTACTTTAGGAAAATGTGAGCTTGGTGCTAGCCCATAAAATTACACTTTGTACCTTACCAAGTCGTTAGTGGAGCGTGTGTTGTTAACCGACACACTAACACAGACTAGTAAGAGTGGCAAAGGGTTACTTGACTTTATTATAGATCGGTGGAGCGTGTGTGGTTAACGGGCACATCGATTAGGTAATATTGTTAAGGGTACCAAGTCAATTTGTATGGTTATTCACACCTTGTTTGTGATCCTCGGTATCCCAGTCACAAACTTGAGAGGGCACATTCGAGATTCAAACATGCCATTGAAAAGTTCAATGTATCTCAAAAAGATCTAGGAGTTTCAAAACCAATAAAACCTATTAATAAAATATTTCGTTCTTATGGTGGAAATTGGTAAATCGTCATTTACCTACCTTCAAATATTTTATAGTGTGGATTACGGCATCCCTCTTACACCTATAAATAGTTTGTTGGATCCTAGCCTTAATATTTCATTTGGGTGACTTATTGAGGACTCTTAATCTAATGAAACTTATATTCCTTTTATTCCAGATGTCTTCCAATAACGCTGCTGGCTCAAACCCGACAGGCTCCTTTTCCTTAATGAACTTGTGTGGTAAGGTCATCTTTGATGGATCCAACTTTAATGAGTGGATCAGAAACATCAGGATGATTACCCGCTATGAGGACAAAGAATATGTCCTTGACAGGGAGCTTAAGGTTGTTAATGAAGCCACTGCTACTCCAGAAGAGCTTGCGGAGTTCATTGCACATGAAAAGGATGCCACCAAGGTGTCCTGCATCATGATGGCCACAATGACTCCGGAATTCCAAAAATCTTATGAAGATTTCTACCCCTATGAGATGCACCTAGATCTGATGAAAATGTACCATCAGAGCGCGCTTCAAGAGAGGTATGAAATCATTTCCTCCATGATAACCACAAGGATGAAGGATGGTGAACCCATCACCGATCACTTGCAGAAGATGCAGAGGTTCGTTGACCGGTTGCTAAAGTTCAATGTTGACTTCCCTGAGGAATTGGCGATTGACATCATTCTCCATTCCTTACCTCCAAGTTATGATAAGTTTCGTATGACTTATCATATGAACAAGGAGGAAGTCACACTTAGCAAACTTCAAAGACTCTTAAGGACAGCTAAAAATGGCCTTAAGGGTAAAGCGGTTGCTACTTCTACTCCTTTAACATCCCCTGTTCTTACAATTGGGCAAGGGAAGGGTAAGAAGAGGAAAAGCTCTTCGAAGGGTACCAAGGGTAAGACTCTTGATGGTTCCTCTTCAAGTGGGACAAAGAAAGGTCCCATTACTCCTTCTTCAAACCCAAAGGAAGCACAATGCTTCTATTGCCAGTATAAGGGACACTTCAAGCGAGGCTGCGCCAAATATCTGCAAGATGTAAAGGATGGGAAGGTTAAGCCCACCCATGCAGGTATTTACACAATATTGTCTAACAACTCATCTAATGCTAATTCTTGGGTGCTTGATACAGGGTGTGGTATTCACATTTGTACTGATTTGCAGGCACTAAGAAGAAGTGAGCAAGTGGAGCACGGGAAGATAAACTTAGTCATGGGCAACAGGAAAGCATCACCTGTTACCAAGATAGGAGTTTATTCTTTATTGCTTAATAATGGGTTAATGTTAGATTTGAATAAGTGTTGTTACTCTCCCAAAATGGCGAGAAATATTATTTCTTTTCATGGCTTGTACAAACAAGGTTTTACATTTTCATTTGATAATAAAAATGGTGCTATTAATGTTTATTACAATGGTGTATTTTACTTTAAAGCAATACCTTGTGATGGTGTATATGAAGCTGTGAATGTTGAAGACAATTTAGGAAATAATGTGTTGTATATTGATTCTTCTGATAGCTTGGACAAAGCATCCTTGTAACAGCCCAAAATCTCAAGTATTGTTAAATTGCATTTTGGGGTGTTTTAAAGGGGAGACTCGGCGAGTTGGAGCCAGACTCGCCGAGTAGGGTCGCGGATTTGGTCGCGGGTTCGCGACTGGACTCGACGAGTCCAGGTATGGACTCGGCGAGTCGACGCTGTTCAGCAGAAACCCTAGCCGTTTCGTATTGGGTCGTATTTAAGGGTTGTTATGTCGTCATTTCACGTCTTTTGGCCGGTTGTGGAGAACCCTAGACGACCGTGGCATCTGGAGCAAAACTTGAAGGCCATTATTGACTTTGAAGGAATTGTGGTGCAAGAAGAGGAAGGATTTTGGCCAAAGGAAGAGCAAGGGGGTCGAGTTCTGAGGTTTGGGGACACAGAGAGTATATTTTCAGGTAAGGTTTCGGATCATTCCTGTTATTTTGATGTGTACACGATTTTAGGGTTTATGAAACCCATTTGGTGATTTGATGGATTATTATGTTGTTATACAAAAGTTTATACCCTAGTAGTAGGATGATTAGAGGTCCAGAAGTCCCATGAGTGTGTATTTCGGGAAAATATGTATCTCAGGAAGCAGTTCGATCGACTGCATGGCATGGACTCGCCGAGTCGGATGATCAGACTCGGCGAGTAGCTTGAAGATTCACTGGGACTCGCCGAGTTGTTCTTCAGACTCGGCGAGTGGAGTCGGGGTGGCCCCGCGATTCTTCCAGGAGTGACTCGTCGAGCCAAAGAGGATACTCGACGAGTAGAAGGGGAAACTTAGAGGATTGAAGGACGACCAGACTCGCCGAGTCGCCAGGGAACTCGCCGAGTCCAGTCGAGCTGACAATGGACTGTTGACCAGAGTTGATTGGTGTGATTTCTTAGGGTCAGTTAACGTGGAAGATAGAAGTGCTAAAAAGGGATATATGATGAGACAAGGAGCTTGAAGCTCGGAGGATCAAGTGCAAGGGATTTCGGGAGTTGCTATCTCCCAGTGACCGCGAGGTGAGTCTTCTCACTATACCTCACCCGGAAGGGTTTGATTGTGTGACCGGAAGGTCAAGTATGTTGTGTGTTATGTTTATATGCTATGAATGGAAAGTTAGTTGCTACGCGTGATATACATGCTTATATATGGGCCGGAAGGCAAGGTATTATGTGACAGAAAGGTCAGGTATGATATGTGATATATGTGCTTTATGTGTTAGAGTATTTGTATTATGTGTTATATATGTGTATGGGCCGGAAGGCGATTATCTTGTGGACCGAAAGGTCGGGGCCGGAAGGCAATGTTATGTGGATCGAAAGATCCGGGCCGGAAGGCAATGTTATGTGGATCGAAAGATCCGGGCCGGAAGGCAATATTATGTGGACTGAAAGGTCCGGGCCGGAGGGCGTATGTGCGTAAGGTATATTGGGGAACTCACTAAGCTTCGTGCTTACGTTGTTTATGTTATGTTATTTCAGGTTCTTACAGTAACACGGGATGGCAACGGTTCGATTGTACACACCGAAGATAGAGCTGTGTTTTGGAGGATCCTGGTCTTCTATTATAATGAAAATGAAACTACGTTTTGTAATTCGAATGTGAATAAGATATAAAATAAGTGTATTTAATATTAAAATGATTATTTAAATGAAAATTTTGTTTTTTGGAAATTTTGGTGTTACAAATTGGTATCAGAGCCTTGGTTTGAGGGATTCGGACGCGCCTACGGGTAAATCTGGACTCAAACTGAGGAAGTAAGAAAAAGTTTTCCAAATAAATGGTTTTCTAAAAGTGATTAAGAGTTCAAAGAGAAAGCAAGAAAGAGCAGTGTGTACAATCAGCCAGAGCCAAACGGTGATTTCCCAAAATACCCTTACTTTTGTATTATGAAATATCTATTATGCACTTTATGAGATATTATTGCATGCTAGAGACAGGCTAGGTATTTCACATCTTAGGACTAGAGTGGCCTGATTTGTGATGCCTTAGTCTAGGGTTTGCTGTTATATGTGCGTTATGCTTTTGTGTGTATGTGGTGAGTGAGAGTATCTAGTTAGAACGCACAAGGGGTAAAGCTACGGGGTACAGAGGTACTTCCGAGGATGAGCCGAGAAGGTGGAGCTACCACAGATGGGGAGTCCTATGTATGCTTCAATGCTCGAATGCTGCTTGCTTTGTGCTTTGTGGAGTTATCGATGATGGGAGTCAGCTACCAAGTGAGTATGACGATACTCAGGAGGTAGAGGGTTGGCATCATTGGGAACTCTTCAGCAACTGATAGCAAAGAAGTGGGAGGACGGCGGAAGGGACTAGGGAGTAAACCTAGCCAGATGAGTGCGCTGGTAGAGTAGAGAATTTCGCTGGAAAGCGAGCACGCGCGATGAGAGTGGTGAAAGAGCAGGTTTATCAGCTACTTAGGAACTCTGGAATGGTCCGTGTGGAAAGTATGGGTAGATGTGGCAGGTAGTATGGGCCCGTACTACTGAAAGCAGAGGACCCATACTTGATACAGGGGGCATTCTGAAGGTCCTAAGGAACAGATTGAGGGGTGATGTTATGGTTCGGATACCATACATCGGAGCGGATACAGAGTGATGTTATGGTCAGGGCACCATACATCGGAACAGATTGAGGTAGATGTTGTGGTTCGAGTGCTATACATTGGAGCAGGTTGAGGAATGGTGCTATGGTTCAGGTACCATACACCGAAGCATGTTGAGGAGGGATGTCATGGGATGAGTACCATGGTTCGTAGTGGATGATGCTTGTGGCTATCTTGTTATCCGGTTATCGATCGGACGAGCACGAGCGAGCGGGATGCGAGGATTCGCAAGATCCTGCGTGATGAGGTTGCTGCATTGTTGCGGGCTGAGTCGCCAGAATTGTTTGGGTCGATCAGGACCACTATGATTGAAGTAGTTTGATGAGCGATATGCGGTTTTCGCAGGGACGGCTGCCGCGGCGGTTGCAGCGGCTGTAGCAACGGCAAAGAAAGGGGCTAGCCGGGGTTTTCAGTATCGGGACTTCTATTATGCGAAGCCTCCCACATTCGATGGAGTTCAGGACTCGATTGTTGCTATGAGATGGTTACCAGACATGGAGGGGTGTTTCTTCACGAGTTTATGCCCTGCTGATCAGAGGGTGGGGTGTGCTCTGAACCTGTTGAGGCTCGGGGCGAAGGATTGGTGGAGATTGACCACGAGGTCATTTTCCGATGCGCAGAGGGCTGCGGTTTCATGGGATCAATTCAGAGGGATGTTCAGTACTCGCTATGTTCCGCGGGATGAAAAGGAGAAATTGGCTCGGACGTTCTTTAAGCTGAGGCAGGATTTGGAGTCGGTGACTGAGAGCACCGGGATGTTTATTGAGGGGGCGATGTTTCACCCTGAGTTCGCTTCGGAGCAGGCTCAGATGCCCAAATATCCGAGTATGCTCAAGGGGGTATCAGACAGTTCGTGTCTGCGCAGAGGCGCGAGACCGTGTTGGTATCGCAGGAGGCCGCCATGTGGCGTGAGTTAGAGGTTGAGTTGCAGTTGCGTGAGATGAGGCAGGCCCCGATGCAGTCGCAGTCGGCGCCGAAACGGTCCATGACCGTAGATGTTAGAATGGGGGATCGGAGCGGTCACACTTGTGGGAAGTGTGAGAGAGATGGCACCGGAGCTTGTTGGCCCAGTGGTGCATGCCGCAAGTGCGGAAAGGAGGGGCATGGTGCACGGGATTGTCGGCAGTCAGTGCCAATTCGGGATTTCAGGATTTGTTATCAGTGTCGGCAGGTTGGACATTTGAGGGTCAACTGTCCACAACTTTCTGCAGGACCGGTGCAGGCTCTAGCACCGGCCACCTCGAGGAGTTCAGGAGGAGGACAAGATGGAGCGGAGCCCCAAGGGCTCAGGGTTGTGCTTATTGGCTTGCGGCAGAGGGAGACGGAGCAGTGCCGGAGGCAGCTGCGGGTGTGATGCTCTCTTGATGTCTTGAGTAGCTTGCGTTGATTGTGGCGTATTGTTTGTGCTGGTGTCTGGTGTGGTTTTCGATGCGATATTCAACATTTGGCAGGTGGTGGGTTTGGTTATGGGTTATTGCTTGGGAATTCCGTTGGTCATCGTTCGTGAGGGTTGATAGTGGAGATGCGGCACTGGGTTGAATGACGGGTAGCATCTGCAGTTGTGAAGTGGATAATTGAAAGATCGGATTCTTTTGGGTGGATTAATCAGGGAGGAGACGTGTTTTGCTGAGGGTTGCTTATGCTTGTGGGAAGCAGTCAGTGGGTAAATGTTCTTTTGTGCAGGATTGTTCTGAAAGGTCGTTAATGACGATCGGTGGCAGTTAGTCAGTGCTTTAGTGGGGGAGAATTGTAAAATTCTCCGGGAGATCGATGAGTATGTAAGGGTGCTTAGCTGTTGGGATTCAGCAGTGTTTGTCAGCGCAAAGTACAGGCCGACGAGAACGAGTGTTGGATATGCGGGGCGAGATACAAACCTAGGGCATTTGATTGTAGAGGCCTGAGAGGAGGTCGGGATCAAGCTTGAGTAAGTAATCGGAATTTTGCGATCAGAGTATTGGCACGTTTGAGGTACGTGATGGGTTGTACTGCATTAATCCCACGGGATTATGTTGTGCATGTTTCTAGAGCTGGAATCGGAAGGTTCCCAGAGTTAGAACCCGAGGGTTCGCAGAGTTTGGGTGTACGGACCCATAGAGATATAGCCTCGAGTGGCTAGTATGTGTTATGAGAGTCGGTCCAGTCATGCTGGAGACTCTGTTGGTATTGCTGGATCAGTTTGAGATTGCGGATCGTGTATGTTGCAGTGTGATTGCATTGGAAGGTCTGGCCCCGGGTTATTGATCTTGTTTAGCGGAGGCAGTGATTTCGACGAGTGGAGAGAGTGCATGGGATTGAGAGCCCTGCAATGAGAACCAGAGTATGAGAATAGCGGTTACGCAAAAAGGGTGGTGTCGCTTGGGACAAGCACCGTGGCACCGGTTGGAGTGGCATTATGTTCAAGAGAGTTCCGTGGAAAAGGAAAAGAGGAGGGTATGTAACTCCGAATGGGGTGCAAGTTCACGAAAGTGAAAGCTGCAGAGCAGAGTTATAGTTAGAGTATTTCGAGTATGGTTTTGAGCATCGTGTTCGCGGCAGTGGAGTAGGAACCCATCCGGTTGGGATGTCTGTTGAGGCTCAGAAGGGATGCATGGAGAGAGAAAATTTTAAATTCTCAGTGTGAATCTGATCAGAGTGTAGGGTGGATGTAGTGGTTCATCTTGGGAGATGTTCGAGGATATCATCAGTGTATCGGGTCTTTCCACCTGCGGGTGTTGGGACTAGTTCAGTATGTGTATGTGATGTCAAGGGGGAACTTGTGAGAGTTGATCTGAGAGGGAGAACGGATCTCTCAGTCGGTCCGGAATGGGCAAAGTAGGCTTTGGATCGGGGATCCGGTGGTTCAGGGTTTCCTAACCCTTATGGGTCGAGTGATCGTTGAGATTTGGAGCAGGGTGCATCGTGGGTAATTTCCGATTACAGAGAGTGATGAGCAGTTCAGAGTTCGTATTTTAGTTGACAAAGCAGACTCAGCAGGTTAAAGAGAGTTAGTGATTGTCTAGAGTTAACAGGAAGGTTATGCAGGCAGACGCCGTTACGAGCATGTGATTCAGGTCAGCGACTTCGTATTTCTGACGGGGTGCTTCGATTTAGGAAGAGGGGTAAATGGGGGGCCCCGGTATGTTGGGTCTTTTCGTGAAGGTGCGAAGGTAGGAAGGGTGGCTTGTCGTTTGGAGCTGTCAACGGAATTGGGGCGGATCCATGACACTGGTATGTGTCATAGTTGAAGAGGTGTATAGCGGATGAGTCAGCAGTGGTTCTACTAGAGAACGATTAGGTGGATGCGGGCCTGTGTTACGTCGAGAGGCCAGTGGCCGTCGGAGATCGGAAGATCAAGGTTCTGAGGAACAAGGAGGTATCTCTGGTATTGGTTCAGTAGCGACCTCGGAAGATATCGGAAGTGTTAGGGAAGCCGAAACGTGTGATGCGGGAGCAGCATCCAGAACTATTTTCAGAGTGAGACTTCGAGGGCGAAGTCTAATTCTAGTGGGGGAGAGTTGTAACAGCCCAAAATCTCAAGTATTGTTAAATTGCATTTTGGGGTGTTTTAAAGGGGAGACTCGGCGAGTTGGAGCCAGACTCGCCGAGTAGGGTCGCGGATTTGGTCGCGGGTTCGCGACTGGACTCGACGAGTCCAGGTATGGACTCGGCGAGTCGACGCTGTTCAGCAGAAACCCTAGCCGTTTCGTATTGGGTCGTATTTAAGGGTTGTTATGTCGTCATTTCACGTCTTTTGGCCGGTTGTGGAGAACCCTAGACGACCGTGGCATCTGGAGCAAAACTTGAAGGCCATTATTGACTTTGAAGGAATTGTGGTGCAAGAAGAGGAAGGATTTTGGCCAAAGGAAGAGCAAGGGGGTCGAGTTCTGAGGTTTGGGGACACAGAGAGTATATTTTCAGGTAAGGTTTCGGATCATTCCTGTTATTTTGATGTGTACACGATTTTAGGGTTTATGAAACCCATTTGGTGATTTGATGGATTATTATGTTGTTATACAAAAGTTTATACCCTAGTAGTAGGATGATTAGAGGTCCAGAAGTCCCATGAGTGTGTATTTCGGGAAAATATGTATCTCAGGAAGCAGTTCGATCGACTGCATGGCATGGACTCGCCGAGTCGGATGATCAGACTCGGCGAGTAGCTTGAAGATTCACTGGGACTCGCCGAGTTGTTCTTCAGACTCGGCGAGTGGAGTCGGGGTGGCCCCGCGATTCTTCCAGGAGTGACTCGTCGAGCCAAAGAGGATACTCGACGAGTAGAAGGGGAAACTTAGAGGATTGAAGGACGACCAGACTCGCCGAGTCGCCAGGGAACTCGCCGAGTCCAGTCGAGCTGACAATGGACTGTTGACCAGAGTTGATTGGTGTGATTTCTTAGGGTCAGTTAACGTGGAAGATAGAAGTGCTAAAAAGGGATATATGATGAGACAAGGAGCTTGAAGCTCGGAGGATCAAGTGCAAGGGATTTCGGGAGTTGCTATCTCCCAGTGACCGCGAGGTGAGTCTTCTCACTATACCTCACCCGGAAGGGTTTGATTGTGTGACCGGAAGGTCAAGTATGTTGTGTGTTATGTTTATATGCTATGAATGGAAAGTTAGTTGCTACGCGTGATATACATGCTTATATATGGGCCGGAAGGCAAGGTATTATGTGACAGAAAGGTCAGGTATGATATGTGATATATGTGCTTTATGTGTTAGAGTATTTGTATTATGTGTTATATATGTGTATGGGCCGGAAGGCGATTATCTTGTGGACCGAAAGGTCGGGGCCGGAAGGCAATGTTATGTGGATCGAAAGATCCGGGCCGGAAGGCAATGTTATGTGGATCGAAAGATCCGGGCCGGAAGGCAATATTATGTGGACTGAAAGGTCCGGGCCGGAGGGCGTATGTGCGTAAGGTATATTGGGGAACTCACTAAGCTTCGTGCTTACGTTGTTTATGTTATGTTATTTCAGGTTCTTACAGTAACACGGGATGGCAACGGTTCGATTGTACACACCGAAGATAGAGCTGTGTTTTGGAGGATCCTGGTCTTCTATTATAATGAAAATGAAACTACGTTTTGTAATTCGAATGTGAATAAGATATAAAATAAGTGTATTTAATATTAAAATGATTATTTAAATGAAAATTTTGTTTTTTGGAAATTTTGGTGTTACAATCCTTGTAGCATTGTTGGCTTGGACATGTTAACAAGAAGCGCATAGGCCAACTCCAAAAGGCTGGAGTCTTGGAATCATTTGACCTCAAGTCAGATGATAGTTGCGAGTCTTGTTTACTTGGAAAAATGACAAAGTCACCCTTCACAGGTACTTGTGATAGGGGTGAAGGTTTGTTGGACCTTGTACACACGGATGTGTGTGGGCCCTTCAGAGTTGCTACAAGGGATGCTAATCGTTATTATGTGACTTTTACTGATGATTACAGTAGATATGGATATATTTACTTAATCAAGCATAAGTCAGAAACCTTTGACAAGTTCAAAGAGTTTAAGCACGAATTTGAGAATCAATTGGGCAGGAACATCAAGATGCTCCGATCCGATCGGGGAGGAGAGTATCTTAGCATTGAGTTCCTTGACTATCTTAAGGAATGTGGGATTGTCTCACAATTGACACCTCCTGGGACACCACAGTTGAATGGTGTAGCTGAGAGGCGCAATCGAACCCTGTTGGATATGGTTCTTTCCATGATGAGTCGAGCTTCGTTACCAATCTCTTTCTGGGGGTATGCCTTAAAGACTGCCACCCATATCCTTAATCTAGTCCCTACTAAAAAGGTTGCCAAAACACCTCACGAGATGTGGATTGGGAAAGTGCCCAATTTGGACCACATCAAGATTTGGGGTTGTGAAGCTTTTGTGAGGCGTGAGACTCATGACAAGCTTGAGCCCCGAAGCGAGAGGTGTATTTTCATTGGCTACCCACATAGATCCTTTGGTTACCTCTTCTACATACCCAATGATAATGTGGTCTTTGTAGCAAGAAGAGGAGTCTTTCGTGAGAGAGAATTCATAAGCCAAGGGGACAGTGGGAGGCAAATTGACCTTGAAGAGCTTCAAGAGTCAAGTGGTGAAGGAACCTCAAATGTTGTCAGCCAACCTGAGGAGGAAACTCCTGTTGAGCCAATAGATGAGTCTGTACCTCCAAGACGTTCCACTAGTGTAAGGAACACACCTGAATTTTATTATGGTTATCACATCACCACTGAAGGTGATACATTTATCAGTGATAGTACACTGATAGATTTGGATGAACCTAATAATTATAAGGAAGCCATGGCAGGCCCTGAGTCTGCGAAATGGAAGGAGGCTATGGACAGCGAGATTCAGTCCATGTATGACAATCAAGTTTGGAACTTGGTTGAGAATGTACCAGGTTGTAAGACAGTTGGGTGCAATTGGATCTTCAAGAAGAAGACTGACATGGATGGGAAAGTACACACTTATAAAGCGCGACTGGTTGCGAAGGGCTTTACTCAAACTCTGGGAGTTGACTATGATGAGACCTTCTCACCAGTAGCTAAGATTAAGTCTATTAGAGTGTTGTTAGCCATAGCTGCATTTCATGACTATGAAATATGGCAAATGGATGTCAAAACCGCTTTCCTTAATGGGAAGTTGGCTGAGGATGTTTACATGGCTCAGCCAGAGGGTTTTGTCAATCCAAAATACCCTAATAGAGTGTGTAAGCTTGAAAAATCCATTTATGGATTGAAACAAGCATGTCGCAGGTGGAATCTTTGTGATATGAGTATATTTAGTTATAAAATTCATGCATTATCTTAATACTTTATGTTAATTTTATCTCAAATAATGAACCAAAGGTGCTTAATTAGTTTATAATTTCATTTTTTAGCAACAATTACATGCTCGGATGGAAAAGGAAGCGGAATTGGCGATTGGACGCTTGGATCTTGGATTTTGAAGAAAGAAGGATGTTGTTGGACAGCTTGACCCCTCGTCAGTGTTTTGGCCATATCTCATGAACCATAACTCCGATTGACGAGATTCAAAATGTTCTGAAAAGTAGACACAATTTCGGACGACTTTCGTGTTTTGATAAAATGCTGATTCGAAGCGTACTCGGCGAGTAGGGTCGATTACTCGGCGAGTTGTATCGAACTTTCGCGATTATGGACGCGCTGACTTGCCGTACACGGGTTTTAAGTGACGGACTCGCCGAGTAGGTCACTGGACTCGCCGAGTAGCCTCTGTTTTGTGAAAATCTATATAAAGGGACTTTCAGATCGATACCCTGGCATGGAGAGAAACCCTAGGAGGTTGAGAAACGATTGGAAGTGCTGCTAGGTCGTGAGGAACTGAAGAATCAACCCTACATTCAATTGTGAAGAGAATCAAGACAATTTTGGTTTATTCTTAGTAACTTGTTGATTTGAATCATGTTTACATATTTTGATTTCGTTTTTGAGTTTATGTTTACTGCAATCATGAGCTAAAAACTTATTCTTCTGTTAGGGTAGACAATTTTGTGAACATGGATTGATTATTTGAGTAGGATTAATTTTAATTGGTAATTATGTTTTGTTAAGCTTGTTAAAGAACCTTATGTGTTGAAAATAACTATTCTTCTGTTAATAAATCAGTAATTAAGTTGTATGAACATCTCTTAGTTATTAATTTCATATGATTTATTATGACCACGTAGTTGTATGTCTAGGAATAACGAACGTGAAACTAGAATTAACTAGAAGATAGGTAAGTTAATGTGTAAGATTGTTTGATGAACATCAACAAGAGGTTAATTGAAGGGCCAATTTAATTAACCATTACAAGTCTTATTTAACCCGAATTAATAACTAGGAAATCCGTTAATTTAGACAACTGGCCACTGCTTGAGTTAATTTGTTTCCTAAGGATTAGTAATAGCGAACATGAAACTAATCATCTTAGTCGGTAGCCAATGAAGAATTAATCTAATACATTGAAATCATCCATGGGAACAAATGAGTCGAACTAAACAGAAGTCCTCTTTATTATTGAATTTAGTTGATTTTTATTTGCTTAGCTCTTAGTTTCTTAGTTTACGTTTTAGTTAATTGTTTAAGTTTCTAGTCTTGCAAAACTAGAGAAACCCCCTTTCTATTACTTGTTTTATTTAGATAATATTAGCATTTCTTTTAATTGTTTACCATTCCCTGTGTTTGATGCCCTACTTGCTTGAACTATATTACTAATCGATAGGTACACTGCCTTTCGTGTGTTTATTTTGTGTCCAAGTTAGTAGGATTAAAACTAGTTGGTTTCACACACATCAAGTTTTTGGCGCCGTTGCCGGGGAACGGTTCAAATATTTAATTTTATTTGCTAATTGTTATCGTTTTTATTTTATTGATTAATTTTTTTATATAGTTTAATTTGAACTTTAATTTTTATTTATTATGTATTTTCCAAATCTCGATGCTTTTGATGCTTTTCTTGAGGATGTAGTATAGGAAATTGAGCAAGAAGATGAGGGGTATGACTCAGATGAAGATTTGAAGAAATTTGGAAGATGGTTAGATAACATCTTGCCCAACACAGAAGGGACATCTGAGTTACAAGATGAAGAATTTAATCCAGAAAAAGATTTGGAGGAGCTGGAAAGGTTGCTAGCAGAAAGGTCGGACGAAGAACAAGAACAAGCTGAATTGCAGGAACCAAGTTGTGGTTTGACCATTACCACGACATGGTCCCCTGTTCTTCCGGTTTGTGTTTCAAAGCATGGGGTGACGATTCCAACTTTGGAGAAAGTTCTGAAACGCGATCCATTTCTGATTAGTACCCGACCGGTCCCAACTCTTGTCAATATTCTTGGGTTTTATGAATTCAAGCTCGTTTGGCCAATTTTTGAAGCAAAGAGTCGAATTTTACAAATTGGTCCAAAGAAAATATTTAATGCAATGGATGGATGGGCATCGAATTTATTAGAAGTTTATTAAGTTGGGAGTCCAGCTAAAGACTCACACAAAAAGAAGCGCTTGCGGGAGGCAACCCGTCATTAGAGTTTGCTTCTCTTTTTCTTTTAAACTTCTAGTATTTAGGGATAATATAGGAATTTTTATTTTGATGTTTGTTTTCCTTTTTATTACGTGGTTTTGTCTTTGATCTTTTTAGAAGCTAGGGTGACGAATTCTTAAAGCGTGAGGGAATTAAAGTGAGCGGTCGAGTCGTTTACGAGAAGATTAGAAGATTTTGAGCGATATGTTGAGTCCGATGTTTATATTAAATTAAAAAGAGTCTCGTCCCTGAAGAAAATGAGGAGTTGTATTACCTTGATACTCTCCTTGAACACAAAATTAAAGCTGAGGCAGAAAGAAGAAAAGACCTGATCAGAGTCAATAACTCGTCGAGTGCATAATACTAACTCGACGAGTCCAAGCAAAAAATCACGATTTCTGCGAGTATAACGATTCAACTCGGCGAGTCTCCACATAAAACTCGGCGAGTTACTTATTCTTTTTATATTTGAGTTGACGATTTGATTCCATTCGACGTTGGCATTGTCTATATTTTTGAAGATAATTTTCCGAGCGTTTCCAAGATGCTTTTTCCCACATATTGAGAGTTGTCAACCACATGAGATTTGACGCCCAAGGCATGGATGCGCTGTTCCCATGCCAAAGTCAGCTGAAGTTGGAGCTTTACATGAAGAAGATTAACCTCGCGACTACTATCCCAGGGGAGTTTGTTCCAATTCTCTCCTTATTTTTATTGTTCTTTATCATGCATGATATGCAATGGGGACATTGCATAAATTAAGTGTGGGGTAGGGGGTTGGTTATATTAGTTAAAATTTTAGTTAATTTTTGATAATTTTTGAAAATTTTGCATTAAAATTGCTAGGGCTAAATTAGAAAATTTTGGTAAAAGCAATTAGGGATCATGCTAGTATTATATTTGATGATTCCATGAGGACCCAAATGTTTAGTTGAGCCAATACACGTTATAATGTATTTGTGGCTTCCCTTATTCTAGTGAAATCATGGGACAAAAACACAACCTCGCTTAGTTTGAGGATCGCAACATGTTTAGCATCGTGTACCAGAAATGTATCCAGGAAAGCTCAAGTAGTCATCGTGTACCATATGCTTCCGCTGTGGGCTCGATCATGTATTCTATGACTTGTACTCGCCCTGATATGGCCTTTGCTTTGAGCATGGTCAGTAGATATCAAGGGAACCCTGGCAAGGCACACTGGACAGCGGTAAATAACATTCTCAAGTATTTGCAGAGGACTAAGGACTGGGTCCTTACCCTCGGAGGCAGTGATGACTTGAGAGTGGAAGGATATAGTGATGCTAGCTTTCAAACTGATAGGGATAATTTCCGCTCTCATTCAAGCTGGGTCTTTATCCTAAATGGAGGAGCGATTACTTGGAAAAGTTCCAAGCAGGAGACAGTAGCTGATTCAACTTGTGAATCAGAGTACATAGCAGCAAGCGAGGCAGCAAAAGAGGCGATATGGCTAAAGAACTTCATCGGAGACCTTGGAGTTGTACCAGCTATAAAGGAGCCAATGGAAATTTTCTGTGATAGTGAAAGTGCGGTTGCTTTGGCGAAAGAACCAAGAGATCACGGGATGTAACGCCCGTAGATCAGGGCTAGTCAATTTAGAGACGATAAGCGTCAAAAATGACTTTTTAATAGAATATTATTTAGGATGAATAATCTTAACTAAGTTGTAGTATATGCTACAAGGATTCCGTACATATAAAGAACGCCGAAATCCGAGTTATAACGAAGAAGTTATGACCTGTCGAAGTTTCGCGACAGAACCGCCACGACACTGAATGACGTAAAAAGTGAATTTACGTTAGAGTGATATTTAGCCTTAGCGATCTAAATGAAAGTTGTAGAGTTCGTTAAACCATGAGCGTGCATAAAAAGAACGCCCAAATCTGACTTCGTATGAGGAAGTTATGATTTTTCGAAGTTTCGACTTAGCGGTATGCAGCCCGAATACTCGATTTGAGACCGAGTGGTTTTAGCTGAAACAATCTAAATGAGAATCGAAGATCTCATTAATTGTAGTAAAACAATAAAAAGATAGGCGAAAACGGACGTCAGATGAAGAAGTTATGATTTTATAACGAAGTTTTCTTGTCCTGACCTACTAAAAATAAATAATCAAAATAAAGTCAAAATTAGCCGACGGAGTCTAAACGAAAGTTGTAGAGTGTAGTCTCACCTACGCGGGGATATAAAGAACGTCGAAAACGGAGTTCGTATGAGGAAAATATGAATTTTTGAAGTTTATTAAATATTTTCGAAATTAAATTTAAATATAAATTTTCGATATTATCCAAGGGGGGAGTCACCGGGCTTATCCAGGTTACGCCCAGCGTAACCTAAGATTACGCTCAGCGTAATTCGAAGTTCCAGACCCTATAAAAGGGAGTCGAGTGCATCCGATTCATTTGCTCATTTCTCTTCTTTCTTTCGTGTTTTTGCATCGTTTTTCGTGCAAGAAATATCCCGAAGCCCCGGTATCATTCCCGAGCCCCGAAGCAAGTCCCGAGGCCCCGAAGATCCCGAGAAGTGAAATTCCCGAGCCGAAGCTCTGCCCGCGAGGAGCCCGGTTTTTGTGAAGATCTTCCAGATCTACCGAAGAATACTACTTCTACAAGCCGTAGTGCTGTCCGATCATCTTCTAATCAAGTGAGTGTGTAGTTACTTTTTTTTCTAACACATAAATATGAAGTATTTGCTATGAAATACGTGCTATGTGTTTATATATTATTTGTCTATTTGAGATGGGCGTGGAATTGATGTTTTATACAAGTGTTAAATGATTTAAACTATGTAAGTATTTATATCTACGAAAATGTTGGGTAGAACTTGGGTAGATGGGATAGTTGGTGACTATGGAGTTAGCGCCTATTGTATAAACCTTGGCGACGATGTGACTTCGTGCCTATTTGATGAACCTTGGCGACTATGGAGTTAGCGCACGTTGAGTAAACCTTGGCGACTATGGAGTTAGCGCTTGTTGAGTAAGCCTTGGCGACTATGGAGTTAGCGCTTGTTAAGTGAGCCTTGGTGACTATGGAGTTAGCGCCTGATAGCTATGGATTTAGTACTTGATAAATAAACTTTGGCAGCAATGGATTTCGTGCCAATTCCTTAGGAATAAATGAATGAAGGCTAGTTGGTTCTTAGGGTAAAACCTTAAGACGATAATGGGGATGGGTAATTGGGTTGATTGTTTGCTGATTAAATATAATTATTATATTATTGTGGTTTGAAAACCCTTAATGCTCACCAGGCTCCCAAGCCTGACCCACTCAGTTTTCTTTTCATTACAGGTAATGGCACAAGGGTATAAGTTGGTGGACTTGACGAGAGATTTTGGATTATAGATCAGTAGTTATAAATAACTATTGTAAGGTCTATTTTATATTGTTTATGCTTTTGGTCTGTATCGAACATGACATCCCAAGGTTTTATTATTTAATGAAAATACATTCTCTTTGAGAAATGTTTGGATAAATGGTTATCATATTTTTGTTTTTGGGAACAAATTCCGCAACAATTTTCTTTAAACGATTACTCTGATTTTAAAAACAAAGCATAAACAAATCGGTCTTTTCTGGCTGTGAAATTGAGGATGTCACACGGGAGATCTAGGCACATTGACAAAAAATACCATTTCATCAGACATAGAATAGAAGAAGGACTCCTCGTGGCAAAGAGGGTATCATCAGATGAGAACCCGGCAGATCCCCTCACGAAGGGACTGAGCAGGGTTAAGCATTTACAGCATGCAAGGCGCATTGGGCTGAAGGATGATATTAGTTTCAATAATTAGATTCCTGAAACTTGTAAAATGTAATTGACATTTGATGATAAACAAAATTTGTTATTTATTTATGAGTAAGGTGTTACTATCTTGTGTTGATTGTTTACTATGTTTCAATTTTGCATGTTTTTTACTTCCAGAATAATCATGTTATTATTCAAACCATCCACAGTCGGTCAAACTTTTGAAGTAAGTATTGATTCAAGACTGTCATGAATTTGGCTTGTATGATTTGTCTAAAGTGCTTTAAACAATGTAATGGTTGCTACACCATTCATGAGTACTCATAAGGGCTGAGTATTGGATTCAACCCACGCTCACTTGCATCATTTCATGGAATTTATCTCGAGTGATCGTGAGACGGTAATATCATATAAATCTTCAAACCTAGAGATATGAGTTGTTGACTATGAGTTGGTTATTCATTGATTGTACGAAAACGCATTGGTAACTCGATGTTATAAAACGTGCCTTTGTAAGTAATTCAACAAATAGTTAGTATAAGCATATCAGTCGAAGTTTATCTGTTCCTTCTAGAAATAGAAGCGATTTCTGGGCCCTTCGATGATTTGGTTTTGACCTATGTACCGGGCCCGGTCAGAACCTAATTGATGTGTTCAATTTAGTTCTATGTCGAAACAAATCGGAGATCGAGAAAAAAATGCTGGACAATAAGTAAGACCGTGTTCCATGTGTTTGTCCGGCTGATATCATGAGAGCAGAGGATTATATGATCACTTATCTTAAATGGCGTATCATCATCATCTCAGTTCCGAGAGACTTTGAAAGAGCTACGATTGCTAGTCGGATTTTGAAGTCATATTTGCAAATATAGTTATTAGACTTATCCAAGTGGGAGACTGTTGGATATAGTGTCTAAGTCCATAACTTTATTTGGTATGTACTTGATCCGACCCGGCGTGGTCCATTTGGGTTGCATGGCATTGCAATACTTGGATAGACTAAATGAGAGAATATGGCACTTATGATTATTAATATATTATAAGTGCTAATATATTAATAATAGTGTTATTTAATTAGTATTGATCAAGTATTAATCTAGTATTAATTTGGTGATCAAAGTGAGACTAATTAAATATATAGAGTTGATTATGACAATCATCAATTCTTTTATGGTGGATTAATTATCCATGGTTTATGGGTTATGGATGTAACCATTTGGAGCTCCATGGATAGTCCATGGGAGTTACAAACCCATGGGTCATGAGAAATGAAGAGTCATGACAATTATGGGTCTTCTTAATGAAACCCTAATTGTGACACCACTATAAAAGGAACCCTTTGGCTAGCAAAATCGGGACCTAGTGTTACTAGAGAGAGCATAACCGATTTTGAGTGCTAGAAGTATTCTCTCAAGTTATTCCAAGTTTTGTGGTGTTGTGTGAAGCATTTGAGGCACAACATTTGGGGTGCTGGGCTCACAAAGTCTTGAAGGAATCCAAGCAACATCAAGGTATGTATTTCTACTAGTTTTATATTTTATTTATTCCCCATGCCATGCTAGTTAGAAAATAACCTTGAAAAAGAAATTTGCATGTATATAGAGAAAACATAGATTCAAGGTTATTAGGGTTGCATGTACACTTAGGAAGTGTTAGAATGCTCAAAACCCATCACTTTTACCCATCCTGAAGGTCAAAAGAGGAAAAGTGGACTTAAGGTATAAAGAGTAATAAGATGGATAATGATTGAGATGTTGTCTTGTATGTTAGGCGGAGGCTAGTTCAAATTTCGAGTGCTTGTCGATTACCTGCTAACCGAGGTTAGTCTTCTTACTATACATTACCTAGAGTAGTATCTATGTGCAGACTGGAGGGTCTTATGTGTTATGTGTATGTGTATGTCTGAGATTGATGTGCAATGTGTTATATGTATGCTATGTGTTATATAGACCGGACCAGAGGGTCCAACGAATCATGAGGCCAAAGGGTCCTCGATCAGACCAGATCGGAGGGTCCAACGAGCTAGACCGGACCGGAGGGTCCAACGAGCTACGACACTGGAGGGTCCCGCTAAGACACATTGACCAAAGGGTCATACCGAGTTATAGCCTCAAGCGGCTTATGTGTTGTATGTGGTATTTATGGGAACTCACTGAGCATTTATGCTTATCGTGTTATGTGATATTTGTTTCAGGTACTACCAAGGATCGTGGGAAGGCGTCAGCATGATTTGTACACACTGGCAGAAGATTATGTTTTTGAGATTCTGGGATATGTTTTATTTTGATGACATCTGATAAACATGAGATTATGAGAATGTTGTATGAGTTTTATTGTGCTTGAAAAATGAAAAATTGTTTTGACATCACGTTGTTACAGTGAGTGCTTCCCCCCCCCCCCCCCTCTTTTTTGGTTCGTTGTTTTCTTTTGTTTTGCGAACTATGTTAGCTTGTGTCTTATTTGCAGGTCACGAGAGGATCCTTACCTTCAAGATGGTGGTGAGGGGTCACTTTCAGGGCACCTACCAATATCGGGAAGTGCCCTTGGTTGAGACGCTCCCTCTGCCGGTCAGTCCTGACCGTGCCTTGGCCCTTATCAGTCCTCTTCTTGTATGTAACACCCCAAGTCAGAAACAAGAGTTCAGGGGGGTAAAGTGTAAGTTTGGAAAAGAGGAACTCGGCGAGTGGGAGCTGCAATTCGTCGAGTCTAAGCGTGTGTCGGGCACATGTTAAGTGACCGGACTCGCTGAGTCGGAGGCTGGACTCGACGAGTCCGTGCTGGAATGAGAAACCCTAATGTCTAGGGTTTGCACCCTATATAAGGAACCTTAAGCCCCACTCCAGCCTCTTTAGCACTCCCTTTGACGTCCATAAGCTTTCCCCATCGATTTCAAACCCTAAGTTGAGAGTGAGCAGGATTTAAGTGTGTTTTGGAGCTTGAAGAAGAGGGATACTTGAAGCAAGAGTTGGTGGGATCATAGAGGAGTGAAGATCTGATTTCCTTGCTTGTTGGCATCAGATTGAAGGTAAAAAATTGTTTCCTTGACTTTGTTGTGCTTAGATTGTTCATAGATGAAGTTTTAGGGCCAAATTGTCATATATGAGTCTCTTTTTTAGTATTGGGTTCAGATCTGAGGTTGCTACTACAGATCTAGACTGGTCTTGACTCATGAATCTGGAAAGTGATAGCTTTGGGGCTTGATTGAGAGTGTCCCTGCCTTAAACCTTCATTTTTAGCTTGTTGGAGCTTGTTGAGACTTGCATGCACGTAAAGTTGGAAACTTTACGTGTGAATCTGACCCTAGGAGTCCAGATCTATGTATTGGAAGCAATGGAATGGCCTGTGATCGTCTGAATGAAGATGTCACGAATGGACTCGGCGAGTCTGGGAGATGACTCAACGAGTCGGGATATGGATCAGACTTTGAGTCGCGTAGTAACTTGGCGAGTCGCATGGGTGACTCGGCAAGGAGTATGATGATAAGCTTGGACTCGGCGAGTTGGAAGAACAACTCGGCGAGTCTGTTGAAGATTTCCTTGGAATCGGTGAGTCTTGTCGTGAAGTCCTAACCTTTTCTGGTTGAGCTGTGAATCGGTGAGTCGAGGGATGACTCGGTGAGTTGAGCAAGAAGGGACTCAGAGCTTGTTGAACTCGACGAGTCTTTGGGCGACTCGGCGAGTTGAGTCGTGGCTTGGGGAGTTCTGAGCATAGGAACTCGACGAGTCAACGGGATGACTCGGCGAGTACGGTCAACTAGGAAGGTTGACTTTGACTGAGGACTTTGACTTGGACCAAGGGTTGACCACTTGTCTTCCAGGGGTATTTTGGTAATTATTGGTGTTTATTGGTTTTGGTTATTTGGTAATGATCGGTGGTGAAGTTCGTGCTGGTGGTCGAAGCAGCGTGGTCTTATTTCTTCAAGTAGGCAGCTGCAGGTGAGTTATCCTCACTATATCGACAGGGTCTAAGGCACCAAGGCCGGCCCTTTATCGGATGGGAATCTAGATAGTTGTTTGTTATGTTATTGCTTTGCTATGTCTGCATCCTGGTATTTAGGATGGTATATGTTAGAGACCTGGTTAAGGTCGGTATCCTGGTATTTAGGATGGTATATGTTAGAGACCTGGTTAAGGTCGGTATCATGGTATATAGGATGATGTTATGTTAGCGACCTGGTTAAGGTCGGTATCCTGGTATATAGGATGATGCTATGTTAGTGACCGGTTAGGTCGGTATCCTGGTTAGGATGTTGCTATGTTATGTGATCTGCTAGATCGGTTGATTAGTTGTGAATTGCTATATGATTATATGTTTATGTGCACATGGTCGTTGGACTGGGGTTGGGTTGAGGCGGGTCCTGCTTTGTGCTGTAGGCCAACATACCCAGGGCGAACTGGTTAGACCGAAGGCCCGACGAGCGGTCCAGATAGGCTGAAGGCCCCAAGAGGGCAGACCAGACGTACCGAGGCTTGGAGAGTGGATCAGACACACTGAAGGCCCGGTGCGAGCGGACCAGTCATACTGTAGACTCAGAGAGTGGACCAGGTCGACTGAAGGCCCAATGCGGGCGGACCAGTCATACTGTAGACTCAGAGAGAGAGTGGACCGGGTGGACTGAAGGCCTGGTGCAGGCGGACCAGTCATACTGTAGACTCGATATGCATGGTTGTTCTGTTTATGATATGATATGTCATGTGTATGTTATTGTGGTTGGTATTTTGGGGGTAACTCACTAAGCTTTCGGGCTTACAATTTCAGTGTATTGTTTCAGGTACTTCAGGAGACCGTGGCAAGGCGAAGGCGTGATCATACCGCTCCTCATGTTTTATGACTTATGTGATATGGTTCTGGGAAATGCTCTGATGTTTAAACTATTTTGAAAACAAATGTATGAACTCAATGGTTTTGAATGAAATAAAATGTTTAAAGTTGGCTCAAATTTTTGGTCGTTACATTGTATCTCTGCCCGGGTTTGTTCCTCCTATTGGTCAGGTGTTGGTTGATGTGCCTGTTGGTGTTGTTTCTCGTGAACACCATATGCCTTCTGATACGGAGGAGGAGGAGACGTCGATCGGATTGAGTTGGTGTAACACTCGTGCGGCTTCCAAACGATGGCTTTCCTGGCTGGATTTACAACTTGTGGAGTCTGTTGATGTCAGCTCCTTGGGTCGACTCCTGCTAAAGAGGCGGAACGTGGACTTCCTTCTGGGGGAAGCCACAGTGGTGGTTGACATCCATGATGATGACACTCCGAAATAGTCAGAGGGGACGAGGGAAGGGGCAACTGAACTGCCTCGTGGACCTAAAGAAGAGTCGGTGGAGAATCTTGCTCTTGGTGAGGATGCTCTTTGCTTTGACTCAAGCCATGTTTGCGAAGGTCTTCCAGACCCCAAGATCCCACTCTTGGCTGGGGATGACACTGTCGGGGGTTCTACTTCTACTCCTCTGGCTGCGCTGGCCATATATATGCCTGGATGGGGGATAACCCGGGAGTCTCTAGTTTCACAGCATGCGGCAGCATATGATTGGGGTTGCCATGCTTTTCCTCCTGCTACCATCGAGGCCTTGGAGCTTCTTTCTAATTCCCATCTTTCAAACAACCTTTTATACATAGTTGCACATGTTGGTTCATACATGACGATGAATGCCTCTCGCCTTCATCAGGGCAGTTCTAGTTCTAGCGAGTTGGTGTCAGTCAAGGCCGGGCGAGATGATCTGAGGGCGAGGTTGCTAGATTTAGAGGGGGAAAAGCGGTCATTCGAAAGGCATTATGATCTTTTGGCGGAGGAGAAGGCTTCTTTAGAGGACCAAGTGGCTACTTTGGATGGGTTAGCGGAGCACTTTTCTCAGCAGATCAAGGTCTTGGTGGAGGAGAAGAAGTTGTTGGAGGTCCAAGTGGAGTGTTATCACAAGAGGCTGGAGGAGGAGGTTGCAAGGACAAGAGTTGAGGAGGAGAACTTGGGTTGGTTGCTTCATAAAGGCGTTTTCCGGGTGGTGGATAAGGTTGTTGAGAGTGTTGAGTTTGCGACGAGGGTGAAACGGATGAAGGTGGCATGCATGGCTGCCGGCGTGGAGAACGGAAAACAGGTGATCTGGGAGCTAGTTGTCGCTGTAAAGTTTGTCTTTGAGGAATCGGAGGCTACTGCGGAGCATGCTCAGGTGATGCATGATGCTATAAAATCTTTCATGGAGATAAACTTTGCCTCCTACCTTCACCTGGGTGAGTTTGACATAGAGTGCCTTCTTCATATGTGTGATGATCTTTACTCAGAGGAAGGCCATTCTGAAGGTGATGCTTCTCATGTCGGACCTTCCTCCACCCCCAATAAGTGATGGTTTTTACCCTTTGTTTCTGCTTCATGTTTGACATAATATTTGCATCTTCATGGTGCTTGTCAAACAATTTTTAAAACAATGTTTGGTTGTCTTCTTTGGCCCTACGTGGTCATTTTAAAATCTAGGGGGTTTTCGGGTTAAACAATATGTGCTTTGCGTTTTTTTGTATGTTAAGTTTGCTTGTTGTTTATCGCTTTTCTCTCCCCTTTTTGTCGTCTTGAATAGTTTTTTTTGGCCAACCTTGGTTTGGATTTTCTCAGAGGTTAGTGTTGGCCTTTGAGGGTCTTGGTCGTGTGTATTGTGTGTTTAACCATCTTTGGGGGGCTAGAGCGTTGGTTCTGACGGGCTCAACGCTCCCCCTCAGGTTAGCCTCTGTTGGTCAAGGCTTTAGTTAGTATGTAGGTGTGAACTCTGGCTGGTTCATTTCGTTAGGATTTCTTTCCTAGCTGAAAGCTTTCGCTTTGGGGATTTGTTCTAAGCCTTGGGTCAAGGGAAGTTGTACTCCGGCCTTATTCCTCTAAGCAAAATCGGGGTCGTCACCTCAAGATCTAAGAGCTTAGGCATTCTGCATTTTGAGGGAAAGGTTATGATCCTATAAGGCCTCTTACTTACCATGATCAAGATTTGCAACTCTCCAGACCTTGCCGAAAAGTTTATTAGGGAGAAATGGTAACCTCATTAGGACTACGTTTGTGTTTTTCTCATTGGTTTTGTGTTGGGTGGCACGAGTGATCAATCCATTTTTATTTTCCATTTGTACGAAATGTGTCGGTATTCGCTACAAACTTTCTTTTCATTGTATTTTTTTGTGCCTTGAAGGCATCTTGTCACACCCCCAAACCAGAATGGCGGAAACATTCGGGGGTGGATGACTTCACGTAGTATCACAACCATTGAATATTGTAAAGAAAGTAACACAACCATCACATATATAATGAAAACGTATGTTGTTGCGTTATACATATTAGCAAAAGAATATTACAATGAGATGATGAATGTTCAATAATAAAACATCCTTAGTGTTTCCTTCTCCAAAAGCTGGTGGTTACCTGTATTACTGATTCCCTGAGAAATACAAGTGGTTTCGAAAAAGTGTCAACAATTAAGTTGCTACTAGAAAAACAGCCTTTTACGACGCTCATTGCGCGTCGTAAAAGGCTCAGACGACGCGCAAATGCGCGTCAAGGAAGGCCCTGTCATAAAGAGAGACGACGCGCTTTTGCGCGTCGTCTATAGACGACGCGCATTTACGACGCTCATTTACGACGCGTAGTTACGACGCGCGTTTACGACACGCAATGCGTATCAAGGAAGGCCCTGTCATAAAGGAAGACGGCACGCATTCGCGTGTCGTAACCTCACGACGCGCGTGTTAATGACACGCAATGCGTATCAAGAAAGCGCCTGTCAAGAAAGGCCATGTCATAAATGAAGATGACACACATTTTTGCGTATCATAATTTTAAATGTTTAAAAAAAAATATTTTTTATAGATTTACTAATTTTCAAATTAAATTTGCATTTAATGCCTCATAATAGAAAATAAAATATCATATACGAAAAATATAATCCATTTCATAAAATTTAATGTCATACAAAATATCATATACAAAAAAGAGAATCCATTGCATAATATTTTATTACAAGTTTGACATTTTTTGTTTCCGTACTTTGACAATTTGTGCTACTGCTGATTCTGGAGCCAATCCGCGACTACATTCCGGAGCTGATTCAGTGGAAAGAGCATCCAAGACTCCATCACTTGAAATTACAAGCCGCCCACAAGCAGAAGATAGCTGAAGATCATGAATAAATAAAAGATTTTAATAAAAAGAGGAATAAATTGAGTGTAATTACTAAACTAACCTTCACTTGTTTGACATGAGGAACTGGAATAATGAACTCCCCAACATCTCTAATAGATCTTGAAAGGCATAACCCACCTTGCCAACATTTTAAAGGACCAAGAAACTTACATGGACTGCTGACAACCAGTTTCTTGTATCATCCGAGTATATATGTACTCATCAACTCTCTGTTTGTTTTCCTTATTGAGCCACCTAATGCTGCATCAATTAGTAAATAAATCCATTGTGTTAGAAGTATCCTAAAAGCCTATAAGTAATGTACCTTTAAAGGTAATATTATCAATCTGGACATGATTATTAATGGTAACAGAAAATGGAGCCACATTTAATGTTGGAATTGATGATATACTTGGCTTTGTAGATGATTCCACAAAATTATCCTAAAAATATATCACAATCAGAATGCTGATTTTTATACTAAAAGATATTTCTATAAAAAATGTATGGTTTCATAAGTATACCTTCTTATGAATTGAGAATGCCTAGCATCCCAAATCCGACATGATTCATCATCAGACAACCTAAACAAAAAAATCAAAAATCAAAATCAAAATAGTATGCATAAGAATAACATCATAGAAAGCTACAGATAATATCCACTATGTTCAAATCATAGGGGAATCAGTCAGCAACTAAGGGTGTTTGGATGTGAATCTTTATGGGTTTGGTTGACATATGATTAATTTTATGAAATAAGGGCAGAGAAGTAATTTTACTCCACCTTTTGAGTTTTGATAGATGTCCTAATGTAAGTTATCACAATCAATAAAAACAAAATAAATAGAAATCAGTATACCAACTAATATAGAAAGTCAAGAAAACGAAGCTTTCCCTATCAACTCCTAACTTCTTACAAATTTACCCTCAACTTTTTTCCTTTCATATCTTTTTTTTCTAATATCCAGACAAAACTTAATAAAGAAAAAGAAGAAAAATAGACAAGGATTTAAATTTTAAGGGCACAAAAAGTTAAAATTAAACCTGCTGTTTGGTAAAGTTTTTAATGCATTTGGCACAAAACCTCTATATAATCCAGCAACACCATCACGAGCAATAATACCTACACCTAAAAAAACATTTAAGGAATTTTAGTTTAAAACAATAAATAAAAAAATAAAAAATATATATGAAAAAAGAGAGAGAAATCTTACAAAAAAAAAAGTTTATGCCCCTATAAAGTTTTTGCAAAAACTCAACATCAATTTATAATGCAATAATCATAAAAAAAAATCTTGCCCTTATTTTTACAAGGGCAAATTGGTTACAAAAGGTTACCCTTGTTAAATGTTTTCAACAAGTTCTGCAGTTATAACTCCAACTGTTAGACACCACATTAATAGATACAAAAGGGTACAAGTATTTTATATTTACTTACATTTAAAGAATCACGTAGTGAACGAAATGATTCAGAAGGCAATTCTTCAAAATCTCTTTGCACCTGTTACAATATATGGATTTAAGCAAATAGTTATGTCCTATGATATAAGAACTGCCTCGAACAACAGCCATTACAACTGGATTTTGAAGAAAAACATCACTTGTTAAGTATATAAACAAGCAATGAAACCCTAAATCCATATTCCATCAAGACATTTTTCTGTGATTATCCGAGTTTTTAGTTTGTGTTCAACTACATTTAATTAAATTAGAAATATTAATATTAAAACCTTATCTAAGAAATTGGAATAAAAACTACCTATTAGTTCACAAATCATTAAACATCATCAACAGTACCATTAATGTTTCAACTTCTCATTCATATTGTACAGAACAGAATTGATGATTTTTTTTTTTTTGGTATGGGGGAGGGGCAAAAAGGTAAATTGTCACTAATTAAGTGGACCAGGAAACCGTGTCATCATTTGCAAGCTTTTTATCAACGACATCAACTCAAGAAGAATAACTCTTTTTTAAGGATGTGAAATTGGACTTTACAGATTTCTCTTCTGTTTTAATGTTTGATCCACTTAAAAAAGATGCATCAGATGGAGCACCTTCTCCTAATAGCTGAAAAATCAAACCCAAAACAGCATCAGTAAAAGGGCATTTTCGGTATTTCACTATAAAAATCTAACCCAAAAGCAGCATCAGTCGCATCCTTTGCAGCATTCACAGCAAGAACCTGAGCATTATCAAAAAATAAAATTATCACCATTCATAAGAAATTAAATTATATATTTTTCAAATTTTAATAATAATAATAAAAACCTTTGGAATTATCAACAATGACTCAGCAAATTCTACAATCGCCAGCTGTTTGCGGGACCCCCAAAGTTGTAGCAAGGTACTCTAAATACACAAATAAAGCAGCCTCAACTGCACCCCCTCCTGCAACCACCTAAAAACAACAATAATATAAATTATCAATCAATAAATAAAATTAAAAATTAATATTTTCTTTTTTCTTACTATATTGGATTCGAGGGTTCTTTTGACAATACATAAAGCATCATGTACCGCCCTATCCATTTCATCAAGCATGAAGTCATTAGCACCTCTCAGAATTATCGACACCTGTTCAAATTGTCACAAAATTAATTACTTTTATATTAAAAAAAATAAAGAAATATTAAATCACATACAACCCCTGTTGTTTTAGTTCCTTTGATGAGTATGACATCATCATCTGCAATTCGCTACTCCACTACTTCATCTACATATCCAAGGATACAAGGTGATAGAGATGCAAATTTGAAAGAATCTCAACTTCTGCCTAGAACTCTGTTGCACCTTGACTGGACATAAAATCTTCCTCTGTTTACAGTCTCCCTGTTAACATTGGGATCAACACAGAAATTAATACAGGTTTGCACACACTTACATACTTAGACACACTCACATATATTTGAAATAAGATATAATTATGACCTTATATCTATTTATTTTTATTTTTTAGGGTTATAATATTAGTTTTCTTATCACTAATTAATTACCACTAGTTTTCAACAGGTATGAAACTCAGCAGCATATCTTACTACTTACTAGCTAGCTTAGCTTGGAGGAGGTGTTCTTATCCCAAACATTTCTGATACCAAAATTTATTATCATATACATATATGGTAGCTTGTTCATCAAGATAGATAGTTGAGCAACTAAGTGTTCTAAAATCTGGAAATTTAAAAAGCAAACAACGATTGTACTCATTCATATTCACACAACATTATCTTACAAATCAAACATGTGAATGGATGTTCAAAGCATGGCTATCAACCCATTTGAAACCGACTTGGTGGCAATCGTCTCTTTCACATGGCCCTCCTTCACATCTGACTCACAAGCTCTAGGACTAGGGGGAACATCCACTGCATGAGAGCAGTTAAAGAACCCATGTGGCTGCAAAACCAAAACATTTATATATATATTTTAGTTTTTTGTAAATAAAATAAACATACATAACCAATTAAAAACATACATACCTGAAGCATAAACCCAATCCGTTCCACTTGCATCACAAACCAATCTTCCAACCTAGGAACATGAGTTATCCCAAATACATACCTGCAAATTTTCATATAAGAAAATATTGTACGAAAAGCATACACAACCTGATTAAAAAAACAAGGAAATATACTTAGTCACCAGAGAACAATGTCGGTTTCTTTAAGAGATCGATTTTGCTGGACCCATGAAGCCAGACCTTCACCAACACACGAGTGTTGGTTGGGAAATTCTCCTCTGGGGAAATCCTCACCACACGCATATGGTGTGATCGATTATGTGACATGTTAAGTTTGAGTGGTGTTACCTGTTTCAAGAATGCATGCAACTGGAGATGTGAATCTGGATTGATTGTAACCTCAAAGAGTGGAAGGAAGACATTATCCAGAATGGTCTGAAATGATGTCACAATACCCATTTCTTTGCATATGTTGTAAAGCTAGGGTAGCTGAACAACACAAAGTATGCATATAAATTATAATGTTAGTTGATATTAAAGTATAAAGATTTGGTGAAAATGAGTATATGATGTATATGTATCATTGTATTGTAGTAATACATCACCTGAATCAACCAGACAACATTCTCACTATATAATTCGTTGTTTACAATCCAACTTGCCAAATTGTCCCACTCACTTTTCTTGCTTCCATATATTGATATTCTGTATTCAGCCATCTATCAAAAGGAAAAAGTTTTAAGTCTAAGTGTCATAGATGAATCAAAACAGATAAAGGAATGTGTATATATATAATATGAAAATGAAAACTATGAAAATTGAAACCCCTGTAAGCTCAAGATCTTTAATTGGTTTGTGTACAGAATGTCAATGTTTAAAAATTCTAAACAAGTGAGCTCTTGGCCATTCCAGAGAAGTCGTATCACAAATATTTAAACCCAATTCATCTAGGCTTCTTTCATTCCTATACTGTACAATAACATTATAATAAAAAGAAATGGGATACCTTACAAGTAAGGTTAACATGATAGAGGAATTGCTCCATATATTAGAAAAATCAAGAAATCAAAGGAAAAACATGTTCAAGAAATAAACCAACCAATAAACATCTCGTTGAGGAATTTCATCGAGCACTTGGTGCTCATCTAAAAGCAAAGGTATTAGCAAATGTACAACCTTTTAATCACAACCAAGGACACTGTAATTTCGTCACAAAACCAATTAAAAACCAAGTTGAAAGTGAAGCAAGAAATTATACCGGAATTGAGTTAGAGCCTTTACGATAACCTTCAATGTTTGACTGTAAAATTGGCACGAAAATTATGAAGAACGAGAACATCTTCAATAGAAAACAGAGATGGAAACGTAAATGATTTGTGTTCTTTGAAGTTCTGCGATGGATTTTCAAGATCGGAGAAATTTTTTATTAGAAACTATGAAAGGAGTTGATGGTGGCGTGAATAATGGCTGCGACCACCATGGTTGTGATGATGGTGTGGAAATGTACATATGAACGAGCTCAATATTTTTGGGGGTAAACATATTCCTGTCTAAAACGAAATAAACAATGTACAAGCGAGGATGTGATACTTGCACGTCAGCGAGGATGCAAACCTGAAGCGGACCCTCAATTCTTAACTTCACGCCGGAGTACTTGATCTGAGAAACGAGCTAGGTTGCGTTATTCCTTTAGGATAAACAAAAGGGATTCGGTAGTGGTGGAGGCAGATTAGGGTTTATAGAGAAAAGGAGAAGGAGAGAGTGAAGGTTGTCGGCTAGTGGCATGCTTGCCTTGATCGACGTCGACGACCGGGAATGGCAAATAACGATGGTCAAAGTGCAATGGAAGAAGTAGGCGGAAGTCAATGTCGGGAGGGGGAAGGAAGGAGCGTCGATAATTAGGGCAAGAGGTAAAGGAAAAAAAGGAAGGCGGGTTTTTAATTTTTTTCAGAATTTCATTTCCCTCTTTTCCCCACTATTAAAGGATGGAACGCGCGTTCCATTAAAAAATATAAAGCGACATCCTCAGACGACGCGCATTTTATTATAGGTGCCCTCCGCGTTTTTTTTAGACACTAACTTAAGGGCATGCAATAATGCGTGTCTTCTATCCTTCAATTTTTTGAAGAGATGACATTTTTTTAATGTCACTCTCCTTTGCGTAACATAAATCAACGAGTGTCGTGGTTTGCGCGTCGTAAAAGGGTCTTTTTCTTGTAGTGTTGGTGAGTTCATAAGTGTTTTGCATTGAAAAGTATGTCCTTTTTGATAGTAAATCGATGACGAGGTTTTCAGAAAATCCAATATTTTCTATAAATGATTTGAAAAGTTTCCCGTGTTGGAGTGCGTTAGTGTTTTCCATACTTGAATAATCATAACGAAATTTGTATTAAAAACAAAATGGAAAACTGAAATGCATATATGAACCTCGTAAATCAAACTTGTTTTTATACTTTTATGTGAGTTTTATAACCATACTATTGACACTGATGGCCTGTAACAACATTCTTCAGGTGTTGTAGTGTTATGACATTTGTCACCCCAGACCTGCCGGTCTAACTGTAGCTAACAGTTTAGGTGCGGGATTGTCAATCCCGTATAGATCTATACACAAGTATCACGCTCTCTCTCCAAGAGATTATGGTATATAATACAGGACTTGAAATGCATACATACGAGTACGTTGAAGTTTAAATGTCTCACATTACTTGGTATAAACAGATTTACGATAATAAAGACCTTACTTCTTTTGAAAGCATTTCATTTGTCGAGATGTATATGTAAAATGTATGAATCACTTGAATACTACACTCATTGTAGTTTCTTAAAAGTATGTTCCCAATTGGTAATAACAACTTGGTGATATAATAACCCTTTAAACATAAAGTTATTTTTGTATCAAAATCCTATAAGAACGATATTATAAAAATGATACTTTGATTTGTAATGTACTTGTATTCCCCCCCTAAAACGTGAAAAGAATTGAAAAGTAGGGGTATGAACTCACTCGTTTCGAAGAGAGAGGCTAGGGTTGAGCAGAACTTCGTCCGCGGATGGTTGCGTCGTCGGGCTCTTCGGGGGTCTCTGCAGCGAAATCTTTCGTCGGGGGCTCGAGTGCGGAAACCAAGGTAAGAAAAGGGTCTCTGGAGCTGGGAGAATGGCTGAGAAATGGTGAAGGTGTGCCTAAACTCGAAGCTTATGCCTTCTATTTATAGGGCTGGAAAACCCTCGTACGCGGCGCGTACATCTGGAGTACGCGGGGCGTAAAATGGCATCATGGCTTACGACTCGGGTCTAGCTAGCGTAGCTTGGGCGGGTCGATGGGACTCCTGGGTCTAGCCAAGCGTAGCTTGGGCGGGCCGATGAGACTCGACTCTGGGTCTAGTACGCGGGGCGTACTCCCAGAGTACGCGGGGCGTAATCCCTGCTTCCGACTTCTAAATTCCGTAACTTTCGCGTACGAGCTCCGTTTTTCGCGTTCTTTATATCCACGCGTAGGTGAGATTATGCTCTACAACTTTCATTTAGACTCCGTCGGCTAGTTTTGACTTTATTTTTAATGATATATTTTTAATAGGCCGGGCCTCCTAAAGTTTGTTACAAATTTATAGGTTCTTTATTCGACGTCGGTTTTCGTTTGTATTTTTATTGTTTTATTACCACTGAGGAGATCTTCAACTTCCGTTTAGGTGGCGATAGCTAAATAACACTCGATCTTCAATCTGAGTTTTTAACCCTCTACTACTGTTACGAAACTTTGAAATTCCGTAACTTCTTCATACGAGGTCCAGTTTGGGCGATCTTTTTATGTACGCTCACCTTTCAACGAGATCTACAACTTTTGTTTAGATACTTAAGGCTAAAATGCATTTTATCGAGATTTTACTTTTTACGTCAAATAATGTTTTAACGTCGTGTCGTAAATATACGAGTGGTTATAATTTCTTCAATATAACCCGGTTTTGAGCGTTCTTTATGTTTTTGGAAACCTTGGCATGATATCTAATATTTGATGCATCCCAACTTAGATACTTGAACACTTTATTTTCGAGGTTAATTTCGTTGTTTTTAGCTTTCGAGTGTTTACAATGCTTTTGGAAAATATAGGGTTGTCACATCATCCCCCTATTAAGGGAATTTCGTCCCGAAATTTAATCTAAGATAGTTTACAGTTTTAGGAAAAAGATGCGGGTACTTTTGTTTCATCTGATCCTCGCGTTCCCAGGTGTATTCAGGTCCTCGCTTGGCGTTCCAGCGGACCTTTACAATGGGTATGCGGCTTTGTTTAGTCCTTTTGATTTCCCGATCCATGATCTCTACTGGTTCCTCCACAAACTGGAGGTTTTCATTTATTGCAATTTCGTCTAGAGGGACGACAAGGGTCTCGTCGGATAAGCACTTATTTAGATTTGATACGTGAAAGGTAGGGTGTACGTTGTGGAGTTCCTGAGGTAGTCTAAGTTTGTAGGCCACTGGACCGATCCTGGCAAGGATCTCGAATGGTCCGATGTATCTAGGGTTCAGTTTTCCACGTTTTCCGAAGCGTATTAAACCTTTCCAAGGTGAGACTTTCAGTAGGACATGGTCTCCAACTTGGAATTCCAAGGGTTTGCGTCTCTTATCTACGTAACTCTTTTGTCTATCCCTCGATGCTTTTAGACGTTCTCGGATTTGAACAATCTTCTCTGTAGTCTCCCTTATGATTTCTGGTCCAGTGAGCGTGTTGTCAGTTGCTTGTCCTTTTGCTAGTTGCGTGTCCCCCACTTCGGCCCAGCACAAAGGTGACCTGCATTTGCGGCCATAGAGGGATTCGAACGGAGCAGCTTTGATACTGGTGTGGTAGCTATTGTTGTACGAGAACTCGACCAATGGTAGATGTGTGTCCCATGCTTTTCCAAAATCGATTACGCAAGCTCTCAGCATGTCTTCTAGGGTTTGTATAGTTCTCTCGCTCTGGCCGTCGGTTTGTGGGTGATAAGCGGTACTCATGTCTAGTCTTGTCCCCAAAGCTTTTTGTAGCGATTGCCAGAACCTTGAGGTGAATCTACTATCTCGGTCCGAGATAATGGATATGGGCACACCATGCAGTTGTACAATTTCTCTGAGGTATGTCCTTGTTAACTTCTCCAATTTATCCGTCTCTTTGATCGGTAGGAAATGCGCTGACTTAGTTAACCTGTCGACAATTACCCAAATGGTGTCGAGTCCGCTTGTTGTTTTGGGTAATTTTGTTATGAAATCCATGGTTATCCGCTCCCACTTCCATTCGGGTATTTCTGGTTGTTGTAATAAACCCGAGGGCTTCTGGTATTCCACCTTGACTTTGGCACATGTCAGGCATTTGCTCACGTAGGTAGCAATATCGGCTTTCATGTTCGGCCACCAGTACAACTTTTTGAGATCGAGATACATCTTATCGGAGCCGGGATGTATGGAGTATCGTGTTTTATGGGCTTCGTCCATAACGATTTCTCTGAACCCACCAAACTTCGGTGTCCATATTCGATCCATGAAATAACGAACTCCGTCGCTCTTGGCTTCAAGGTTCTTATCCATTCCTCTTAGGGCTTCTCCTGTCACGTTTTCAGATTTCAAGGCTTCTATTTGGGCTTCCTTGATTTGCGTGGACAGGTGTGAATGGATCGTCATAGTTAGGGACTTCACTCGGCGATCTGAGTACTCCTTCCGACTGAGTGCATCAGCCACTACATTAGCCTTTCCAGGGTGGTATCGAATTTCGCACTCGTAATCACTTAGTAGTTCTACCCATCACCTCTGTCTCATGTTGAGTTCCTTCTGATTGAGGATATGTTGGAGGCTTTTATGATCGGTGAAGATGGTACATTTTGTGCCGTAGAGATAGTGTCTCCATATCTTCAGAGCGAAGACGACTGCTCCTAGCTCAAGATCGTGCGTTGTGTAGTTTACTTCGTGCGTCTTTAGTTGCCTTGAGGCGTAGGCGATGACCTTCCCTCTTTGCATTAAGACACACCCAAGTCCTTGGTTTGATGCATCACAATAGACCACGAAGTCCTCCGTTCCCTCTGGCAAGGTTAGGATGGGCGCACTACATAAGGCTCGCTTTAGTGTCTGAAATGCACTGTCTTGTTTTTCTCCCCAGTCAAAGGTCACATTTTTCTGGGTTAGGGTGGTAAGTGGCTTGGCAATCTTTGAAAAGTTCGGTATGAATCTTCGGTAATACCCGGCGAGTCCCAAAAATTGTCGGATTTCTGTAGGGGTTCTTGGAGTAGTCCAACTATCTATTGCCTTTATCTTGGAGGGGTCCACGTGTATTCCTTCTTTGCTTACAACATGTCCTAGGAAATCCACTTCCCGAATCCAAAATTCACATTTCGAAAATTTTGCGTAAAGTTTCTCTGCCCTTAATGTTTCCAGTACTTGGCGGAGGTGTTTGCTGTGTTCTTCCTGGCTTCTTGAATAGATGAGTATATCATCTATGAACACGATCACGAACTTGTCCAGGAAGGGACGACATACTCGGTTCATCAAGTCCATGAATACTGCTGGAGCATTCGTCAATCCGAAGGGCATTACCACAAATTCGTAGTGACCATAACGTGTTCGGAAAGCCGCTTTGGGGATGTCTCCTTCCAGTACTCGCAGTTGGTGATAACCAGATCTTAGATCGATCTTTGAGAAGTAGCTTCCTCCCTGCAGTTGGTCGAATAGATCGTCTATGCGCGGTAAGGGATATCGGTTCTTGATCGTGAGTTTGTTTAGTTCCCGATAATCGATGCACATGCGAAAGGATCCGTCCTTCTTTTTCACGAATAGGATTGGCGCTCCCCATGGTGAGAAGCTCGGCCTGATGAATCCCTTGCTCAGCAGTTCGTTTAATTGACTGGATAGTTCCTGCATCTCGGCTGGGGCTAAACGGTAAGGTGACTTTGCTACAGGAGTAGCTCCGGGGATTAGGTCGATTCTGAACTCGACTTGACGTTCCGGTGGGATTCCTGGAAGATCTTCTGGGAAAATATCCGGGAAGTTGCAGACTTCCGGAATATCTTTAATGTTTTTCGATTCTCGTTTCTTGTCTACTACGTGGGCTAGAAAGGCATAATATTCCTTACGAAGGTACTTTTTTGCTTTAATACAGGAAATGATTTGTAAACTTGAACTAGGTTTGTCGCCATAAATGACAAGAGTTTCGCCATTTGGCAGATTTAGGCGAACAACCCTTTCGCGGCAAAGGATATCGGCATGGTGAAGGCTCAACCAGTCCATACCGATGATGACATCGAAACTTCTTATGGAAATGGGCATAAGATCGACTCGAAACAAGCGCTCGTTTAAATTTAGTGTGCACCCTACGTACAAATCGTTTGCGTGTTCTGTTTTACCGTTTGCCATTTCTACGGTGAATATTTTATTGAGTGGTTGGGGTTTTTGATTAAGTAGGTGTTTGAATTTATGACTCGCAAAACTTCTCTCCGCACCGCAGTCAAAAAGTATGCATGCATAAGTGTTGTTGAGTAGGAACGTACCCGTAACCACCGTCGGGTCTGCTATTGCTTCCTTCTGTCCTACTGCCAACACTCTCCCCACACCGCCAATATTCCTTTTCTTGGGACAATCCCTCCTGAAGTGTCTAGTCTCTCCGCACCCATAACACGCCCGACTTACTCCAGTGCCAGAAACTTGAGTGATTGGTCGTGCCGGTGCTTTACAGAAACGGGCTGTGTGCCCTTTCCTGTCACAGTTCTTGCAGTGCATCTCACGACAAATACCATGGTGATGGTAGTTGCACTTGGGCAAATTCCCCGCATATGGTTTTGTTGGTGCAGAGGTAGCAGGAGTTGTGGTGGGGGTAGTAGCAGCATGAACCGCAACCATTTGCTTCTTTGAAGGTTCTTGCGAAGTTTGTCCCTTCCTTTTGTTCCAAAATTTCTTCTTCTTGTTGTTGTTGGCATTGATTTCATTGTTGCTGTTCCCTTTGGTTGGTTCAGCCATAATCGCCGCGACTCCTTGACAGACACCATGATCAACAAGAGATTGCGCTAGTTCCTTGGCGCTGGCGAAAGTCAAGGGTTTGGAGGCTAATACACTTCCTCGAAGTTGGGGTGATAGTCCCCAGATGTATCTCTCGACCTTTTGGCTCTCCAGGGTTAACATTCCTGGGCAAAGTGTTATTAAGTCACTGAACCTGTTGGCGTAACCTGCTATATCCGAACCTACCATCGAGAGGTTCCATAGTTCCTGTTCAAGCTTCTGAATCTCACCTCTTGGGCAGTATTCTCGAAGGAGCATTCTTTTCAGGTTTTCCCAACCCATGGAGTTTGCCACCACCAGGGTTAGTGTCTGGATGTGGCCGTTCCACCATGTCAGGGCGCGTTCAGAGAAAGTAAAAGCGGCAAACTTTACTTTGCTTTCTTCAGGACATGCACAGATTTCGAATACAGCTTCCGTTTTCTCTATCCATTGAGATAGAGCCAATACTCCCCCAGTCCCGTAAAAGGGAATAGGTTTTCCGTTGGTGAAGTCTTTGTAAGTGCATACCCCTGAACGGCTTTGACCTTGGCCATTTGTAAAACTGTTTGTTCCTCCCCCCGATCCGTTGTTGCTCATTTGTGCCATTGCTGCAGTTACAGCAGCGGTTACAGCAGTCTGGAACATAACGGTGTCCATAATTGGAGGAGGTGGTGGAGGTGGTGTTGAAGTTGAGTTTCTGCGTGTTGATCTACGAGGAGGCATGTTCTGGTAGAAAAAGAAAATAAGAATGAATATTATGAGTTTCTAATGTTTTGACAATCGTGTGTTTAGTTGTATCTTGCAATTTGTTTTGACTTTAGTTTATGGTTTCGAGGTAGACATAGGAATTTAAAACTCGTAATTTTTGAGAGGTATAAATAAGAAATACTTCATATTCATACATATAGGTCACACCTGAAGTGTGTTACATTACATGTTTTGTTTGGAAAATTTGACCCTCTAAGGGGTCTCCGAAGACACAAAAGGGAAATAAGGAAAATTTTTTATCCGAAATCCTAATTTATAACAAAATTGTTGGGGCTCGAATAAGTCCTACTTGCGGCGCTTGGAGCTAGATTCGGCATCCGACCGTTTGACTCCCATCAGTCGCCTCTCAAGATCTGCTTGTTGTTCCTTCATCTCTCTTATTTCTGCCAGAGCTGTTATCATTTGATTCTGAAGTGTCCCCGTGTAGATTTAGGTATTCTCATGTAGTCCTTCCAAACGGCGGATGTCAGCGGCGTTACCTTGGGTAGCAGCATTGACCTCGCGAACTCTGGTTGCTTGCCTGTCCGTCTCGTAGTTCTGGGTAGCTATAGCGTTCACAAGAACAGGAAGTGCTCGATCAGCTGAGCTTCCCCCACTGACATTGTAAAAATCTCGGCACATGCCGAAAAGAGGGCGTACACCTTGTTGGCGGCTCCAGTAGTAGAGGTGACTTCCCCACATGGGAATGGGTCCCGGTTGATATGGTCTGATTTCGGGAGGATGAGGGATGGGAGGTTCGTACACTTCTGGCTTGGAGTCTGTCCCGCTAGAAATCTCCTCGATCTCTTCGTCGACTTCGAATTCCTCTCCGACTTCGACTTCGAATTCTCCCTCAATAACCCCTTCGGGTTCTTCCTCGTCCTCTTCTTCGATTTCCTCTGGGTCTTCCTCCGGGTCTTCTTCTATCCAACCGTCGTTGCCTTGGTTTGGGTAGTAGGGATCTCCTAGTAAATGGAATCCGGCCATTTGTCTGTACTAGGATAGATGTATGAGAACTTTATAAGAAAAGAAATTTCTATCTAACGACTTACTATTTTTAACTATAATTTTTATTGTACCACTATTTTTAACAATACTCCTATAATATTTCAACTTGGCGAAACTAAAATAATTTGTATTTGGTAAGTTCTTGGCTTGTTGTCCACTATGACCATTCCTCGACGTACGTTGGTCAAATCCAGGATAAATATAGTTGATCAGGCTATATTTATTCTCGACCTGATTACATACCCCGGGGCTCAATCGTAGTGTCGTAACTTGCCTTAATACTTTTTAGTAAAACTTGTTATGATACGAGATTAATGCATGCTTGTAAAAATGTATATCTTTAAAAGAAAGTATTTTTGTTCATGGAAATGTTTCGTCAGAGGTTTTTGGTCCCCTTTGCATTTATAGTTTGTATATCGTATGTGGTTCGATATACTTAGTTCGCTATAAACAATGCTCTGATACCAATCTGTCACACCCCCAAACCAGAATGGCGGAAACATTCGGGGGTGGATGACTTCACGTAGTATCACAACCATTGAATATTGTAAAGAAAGTAACACAACCATCACATATATAATGAAAACGTATGTTGTTGCGTTATACATATTAGCAAAAGAATATTACAATGAGATGATGAATGTTCAATAATAAAACATCCTTAGTGTTTCCTTCTCCAAAAGCTGGTGGTTACCTGTATTACTGATTCCCTGAGAAATACAAGTGGTTTCGAAAAAGTGTCAACAATTAAGTTGGTGAGTTCATAAGTGTTTTGCATTGAAAAGTATGTCCTTTTTGATAGTAAATCGATGAACGAGGTTTTCAGAAAATCCAATATTTTCTATAAATGATTTGAAAAGTTTCCCGTGTTGGAGTGCGTTAGTGTTTTCCATACTTGAATAATCATAACGAAATTTGTATTAAAAACAAAATGGAAAACTGAAATGCATATATGAATCTCGTAAATCAAACTTGTTTTTATACTTTTATGTGAGTTTTATAACCATACTATTGACACTGATGGCCTGTAACAACATTCTTCAGGTGTTGTAGTGTTATGACATTTGTCACCCCAGACCTGCCGGTCTAACTGTAGCTAACAGTTTAGGTGCGGGATTGTCAATCCCGTATAGATCTATACACAAGTATCACGCTCTCTCTCCAAGAGATTATGGTATATAATACAGGACTTGAAATGCATACATACGAGTACGTTGAAGTTTAAATGTCTCACATTACTTGGTATAAACAGATTTACGATAATAAAGACCTTACTTCTTTTGAAAGCATTTCATTTGTCGAGATGTATATGTAAAATGTATGAATCACTTGAATACTACACTCATTGTAGTTTCTTAAAAGTATGTTCCCAATTGGTAATAACAACTTGGTGATATAATAACCCTTTAAACATAAAGTTATTTTTGTATCAAAATCCTATAAGAACGATATTATAAAAATGATACTTTGATTTGTAATGTACTTGTATTCCCCCCCTAAAACGTGAAAAGAATTGAAAAGTAGGGGTATGAACTCACTCGTTTCGAAGAGAGAGGCTAGGGTTGAGTAGAACTTCGTCCGCGGATGGTTGCGTCGTCGGGCTCTTCGGGGGTCTCTGCAGCGAAATCTTTCGTCGGGGGCTCGAGTGCGGAAACCAAGGTAAGAAAAGGGTCTCTGGAGCTGGGAGAATGGCTGAGAAATGGTGAAGGTGTGCCTAAACTCGAAGCTTATGCCTTCTATTTATAGGGCTGGAAAACCCTCGTACGCGGCGCGTACATCTGGAGTACGCGGGGCGTAAAATGGCGTCATGGCTTACGACTCGGGTCTAGCTAGCGTAGCTTGGGTGGGTCGATGGGACTCCTGGGTCTAGCCAAGCGTAGCTTGGGCGGGCCGATGAGACTCGACTCTGGGTCTAGTACGCGGGGCGTACTCCCAGAGTACGCGGGGCGTAATCCCTGCTTCCGACTTCTAAATTCCGTAACTTTCGCGTACGAGCTCCGTTTTTCGTGTTCTTTATATCCACGCGTAGGTGAGATTATGCTCTACAACTTTCATTTAGACTCCGTCGGCTAGTTTTGACTTTATTTTTAATGATATATTTTTAATAGGCCGGGCCTCCTAAAGTTCGTTACAAATTTATAGGTTCTTTATTCGACGTCGGTTTTCGTTTGTCTTTTTATTGTTTTATTACCACTGAGGAGATCTTCAACTTCCGTTTAGGTGGCGATAGCTAAATAACACTCGATCTTCAATCTGAGTTTTTAACCCTCTACTACTGTTACGAAACTTTGAAATTCCGTAACTTCTTCATACGAGGTCCAGTTTGGGCGATCTTTTTATGTACGCTCACCTTTCAACGAGATCTACGACTTTTGTTTAGATACTTAAGGCTAAAATGCATTTTATCGAGATTTTACTTTTTACGTCAAATAATGTTTTAACGTCGTGTCGTAAATATACGAGTGGTTATAATTTCTTCAATATAACCCGGTTTTGAGCGTTCTTTATGTTTTTGGAAACCTTGGCATGATATCTAATATTTGATGCATCCCAACTTAGATACTTGAACACTTTATTTTCGAGGTTAATTTCGTTGTTTTTAGCTTTCGAGTGTTTACAATGCTTTTGGAAAATATAGGGTTGTCACACATCTACATAGCGAGATAAGTATTGGGAGTCTGATAGCTTTTGTTATTCTAGATTTGGCTCTTGGGCTGAATTGTTGGGGTGTGATTATCCATTAGGAGTTTGATCACTTGTCCCCTTCCCATGATTCCCCCCAAACACAGGCTATTGGCTTGGGCTCAGGTGCTCCCAAGTCATTGGGACGAATTCCTCTTCTTGGTGTTCCTTAGCTTGTGTCCTTCGGTGGCTCGGGTTTGCAAGCTTTCTAGCGTTCATGCTCATGTGCGAGCCGTGATTGGCTATTTCTGGGTTTGTCGTCTTTCAGAAGATGATTTTCAATTTCCTTCATTCTCTAGTTTTGGTCGCTTGGTCATCATTTTTGAGTGGTTTTTCCTCCTTCTGCATGATTTTGTTGATTTCGGTTGTCCTAGGGAGATCGGTTATGTTCCGAATAATCAGTTGCGCTTCTCGGGCTAATTGTTGGGATCTTGGTGATGATAAGGAGTGATTTTGAGGGAGAAATCTGATTTAAGTGCGGGAGAATTGTAACATCTTGTTTCGGATCGTCTGTCATTTAGGGTTCGTGGGCTGCCACCCGGGCATGAGGAAGACTTGAGGCTGGGACGAGTTACTAGAAGCGTAAGGCTTCTCGCTACTTTCCATGGACACGAGGTTCATTGGAAACATACTTATAATGAGGAAGCTATGGAAGTTTGAAGTTTTGGAAAGATAGGTCCCTTAATTGAGAAAGGTGGCAGCTGAGTACGCTGGACGTACGTGTGTGTACACTTAGTGTACTCATGTGCGTGAAATTGAAGCAGGGCCACCCAGTATGTTGGGTGTACCAGAGGATACGTTGGGCATACTAAGTCTAGGAAGAAACCCTAATATTTTGGGGTGTCCCTATTTAAGGAACATTATGTCTTCATATCCAGCCACTATTTCCAGACATCAACCCTCTCAAACCTTAATTTCTCGTCTCTTGAGCTTGTGTGTCCATTTGTGAGCTATTAAGTGTTCTTGTGGTTCTTTGGAGTGAAGAAGGAGCTTTGAAGAGGAAGGAGTTGGATTCCAAGCTTTAGATCTGAGCTTATCTGTGGTTGGAGCTTCAGTTAGAGGTATAAAGCTCAAAGCTTTCTCATCCTTTTTTATTTGTGCATAATATGGTCCATTTTAGGGTTTTTGATCCCAAAGCTTGAAGCTTTATGAGTTGTTGAACTCCAGAGCCTAATATACGTCCCTTTGAGTGTTTATAATGGAGTGGATTCATAAAAAAAGGAGTCTTGGACGTCAAAACCACCTCATGCATGAGATATGAGCATTTTTGAGAATAAAGAGTGAGAGTTTTTGTGTTTGGGACTTCCTCAGCCATGCAAAGGATTAAAGTCATGAACTTTATGGAGTATGAGCCTTTAAGGAATCTGGATATGAGAATATAGCTATGGTCTTACGGGTTAAGACCAAGGGAGTGGATTAAGCAAAACTAGGCGTACGCCCAACGTAATTCCAGTACGCCCCGCGTACTGATCTGGTGTCCCCAATCAGGATTTGGGTGTATGCTTGTGTACGTTGAGTGTACCAAGGGAGGTACACCTCGTGGAACCTAGCAGTGGGCTTTTTGGGCTAAATCTCATATTGGGCCTTAAGAGTTGGGCATGGATATTTGGGCTTGTTGTACTAGAGATTTTGAGCAGATGGATATATATATATATATATATATATATATATATATATATATATATATATATATATATATATATATATATATATATATATATATATATATATGCCTTGGGCCCTTGTGTGGGGCTTGCCACTTGGACTTGAGAGTTGGGCCTCGAGAGAGCCCATTTATTAATGGGCCTTGGTGGGCCCAATGTGTTTTAGGTTATTGATGGCCTGGTTAGTGGACTACCTTTATACTTAATTAGTGAGAGTTTGGACATAGATCCTAAATGGGTTAATTGTGGGTGTGGCTCAGAGATAGAGGTCGGTGCGCAACAACAACATTTTTAGGAGTTGTTCATCATCCGAGGTGAGTCTTCTCACTATACTTTACCTAGAGTGGTAATCTTTGTGTGACCAGAGGGTCTTATGTGTTTACTTGAGTATTGTGATATCCTGCATTATGTCTTTGTGATTTATGCTAAGTATTATTATTATTATGAGCTTATTGAGTTAGGACCGGAGGGTCCACCCGAGCTGTGGGATTGGAGGGTCTCCACTTAGACACATTGACCTAAGGGTCTTATTGAGTTATAGCATCGAGTGGCTAATGTGATGTATGTGGTATTTTGGGGAATGCTTACCGTGTTATGTGATATGTGTTTTAGGTACTTCTCAGGATCGTGGGAAGGCGCCGACTTGATTGTATACACAAGAAAAAGATTTATGTTTTAAGGATCCTGGATTATTAATCAAAGAATTATGGGGTTGCATTGTTAATTAGATAATTATGATTTTTATGAAATGTGTTATGAGAATTATGTGATTTTAAAATGAAAAAAATTTGTTAGAAAATTTACGGTGTTACACCTACGGAGATTCGAAGCGTTATGGGATTAATTGGACATTATCGAAGATTTATCCAAGGCTTTTCTTCGATAGTTGCTCCATTAACAACTTTGACCCATAAAGGAGCTACATATACATGGAGTGAAAAATACGAAGAGGTATTCGAGAAGCTAAAGAAGAAGTTGTGTGAAGCACCAATTCTTTGTTTACCTGGCGGAACTGAAGACTTCGCAATCTATAGCGATGCATCTGGAGTTGGGTTAGGTTGCGTTCTGACCCAAAGGGATAAGGTGATAGCATATGCATCACGACAACTGAAAGAGCATGAAAATAAGTACCCCACCCTTGATCTAGAATTGGTAGCAGTAGTATTCACATTAAAGATATAGAGGCATTATCTTTATGGCACGAAGTGCAAACTCTTAACTGATCATAAAAGTCTCCTGTATCCCTTTGATAAAAAAGAATTGAATATGAGGCAACGACGCTGGCTAGAGTTACTCAAAGATTACGAATGTGAGATACTTTACCATCCTGGTACAGCAAATGTCGTAGCGGATGCTCTAAGTCGAAAAGTAAACTTGGAAAGAAAAAGGCTAAGAGCGTTAAGAATTGAAGTTGTCTCAACGATTGTGGAAAGCATCAAGAAAGCTCGGGAAGAAGCTTTATAGAAAAATGTCTTAAAGGAAGAACGTTTTCGGTAAAATGTTGGTATTTAGCACGGATAATCAAGGATTGAAGGTATTCCAAGATAGGATTTGGGTACCTAAGATAGTAGGAGTAAGAGATCTTCTGATGGAAAAAGCTCACAATAGCATGTACTCGATTCATCCTGGCAACACTAAAATGTATAAGGATCTGAAACCCAACTACTGATGGCTGAAGATGAAGCTCGATGTTGCAAAGTATGTGGCCGAGTGTGTAACATGTGCGAAAGTTAAGGCGAAACATCAGAAACCGTATTGGAGCTTAGAACCTTTACATGTACCCATGGGTAAATGGGAAGACATCACCATGGATTTCATGACTAAACTACCCAGGACGAAGAACGGTCACGACATGATTTGGGTGGTCGTGGATTGGTTCACCAAGAGTGCACACTTCATAGCAGCCAATGAAAGATGGTCTATGGATAAGCTTGCAAATGCTTACTTGAAGGAAATAGTAAGACTTCACGGTGTTCCTTTAACGATTGTATTAGATCGTGACAGTCGTTTCACGTCAAGGTTTTGGAGGAGTCTACAAAAGCAAATGGGTACAAAGTTGTGTTTAAGTACATCCTACCATCCGCAGACTAATGGTCAGATCGATAGGATAATTTAAACACTGGAAGATATGCTAAGAGCATGTACCCTAGAATTCCAAGGTAACTGGGATGAACACTCACCCTTGTTAGAGTTTGCCTACAACAATAGTTACCATTCGAGCATCAAGATGGCACCTTATCAAGCTTTGTATGGACAGAAGTGTCGTACGTTGTCTTGTTGGCTTGAGGCTGTAGAAAAGCAGTTTATGGGTGTCACACCTCCAAACCAAGGATGGTGGAAACGTCCGGGGTGGCGGACTTCATGTGTAGTATCATAACAACGAGTATAATAGTGCTCAAAGTAAATACAACCATTATAAATATAACTGAAAAAGTTACAATGTAGCATGTGTTCACATATTTCAAAATCAATTACATTATGATGACAAAGTGAAATGTTTGACGTCTGAGCATCCCACCCTCAAAAGCTGTTGTTTATCTAGTTTAATGGTTTCCTAAGAATACAAGTAGTTTCGAAAAAGTGTAAACAATTAAGTTGGTGAGTTCATAAGCTTTTGTACGTGATTTTTGAATTTCTTTCCTTGTAAAAGTAATGTTTGTTCCAGAAAAATCCAATATTTCCCTTATAAAATGCATTGTAGTCTTAAAAGTCAAGACCGAAATGTACAAGTATTTTTCCATACTTAAAGTAATTTATGCAAGTTTAAATCGACATAAACTCGTTTAATTGGAAGTAAAACCCGTAAATATTATATTTTGTTAATACCCCATGTGAGTTATTATAACCATACCATGACTTAGACGGCCTCGTAATACGACATTCTTCAGGCGTCGCAAAGTTAAATGACACTTGTCACCTCAGACCTGCTGGTCTAGTTGTTGCATGCAGCTCAGGTGTCGGTATGTCAGACCCAATATAGATCTATACACAACTATCACGCTCTCCCTACAAGTGAATCTGCTTACAATTTACAGGACTTTTGATTTCGTTACTTTGGAAGTAACGTGAAGCAAATGTCTCACAAGTTTATTCATTAACAGATTTACGTGAACTGAACTGAAAACCCCTTTTTGTATAAACCCTGTACTTTGTATTCGCACCCCGTTTATATGAACTAACCACCTTTGGTAATGAGTTTGAAATGTAAATGAAACATAAACTATACCTATTATAGTTTAACCCAAACGTTTCTAATGTAAATGAACCATTTTCTATGTAAGTCGAATGTAAAGCAAAAATATAACTATGTTTATCATGCCTTATCTCGTACTATTGGTAATGATAGAGGACTCTTACAAATCAATGAGTACTTTATGTTATATAGTTATACCACAACAGAAGACACATGTGAAATATGAAATCATCAAAGATTAACACTTTGCTCAACATGTTACAAAGTGTGATGAAAGTTATAAGCTGTTAACTTGTTTCTAACATTTTTGCACTGTTTTGGAAAAATCACAGAGAAATCATACGAAGTCGAAAACTGAATCCGTAAACTCTGAGAGTTTATGAAATGTGTCTAGTTTGTTCATAAGTTTTTATTATGATTTTTAGAAGTCTCTAATTGGTGTGAAAACGTTCATATTCACAGACTTGTCCGAATTCGTAGCTACAGTGATAGACTTTTTTGTAAAAATCACCATAAATTGAAGAAAAATCGTGTGAATATGTGAAAGTAGTAATTTTAAATTTATAAACCTAAAATATTTGCATCTAATACAATTTTGAAAACTAAAAAGTTTAAGATGCTCAAAATAGTCTATGAGTGGAACGAAACTTTCCTGTTGAAAACTGATGTTTGAATTTAGTTAAGTTTTTGGTGTTTTAACTTGTATTCTCCCCTAAAACTTGAAGAAAAGATGAAAATGTGGGGTTATGAACTCACCTTGAGTGATTCCTTGAGATGAATGTGGAAGAAGAGAGGTTTCCAAGTCAAGAACACTTGGGAGACACTTGAAGATTTGAAGGTCTAGCAACAAATATGACGATATTCGTCTGAGAAATCCATGACTTGAGTGAAGAAGTATGGGATAATAAGGTGAAGGATGAAATTTAGTTACCAAAACTGAAGTGAAAATCTCAATAACAGCGTTGAAATCTCGAGTTCTAGAGAGGGAAAGTGAGAGAGAGAGAGAGAGAGGTGTTTGCTTTTTGGTGAGAGAGTGTGAGTAAGTGGAAGGAGATATGAGAGTTTCCAGATTTTGATGAAGCTATGCAGATGGAGGAGGGGTGTCAAAGGACAAATAATTGACTAGGTAGGGAGGAATAGTGACTGAGGGTTGTCCTATGAGGGTATGGGTGTTAAGTTGTGTCATACTCTAGATAAAGTCATCACTCCAATACCAATATCTTACATACTAGATTTTATTCTTAGGTAATGATTTCCCTTAAAATGTGTTTAAATTATGAATATATAGTGTTTTATAAGTTAAAATATGAGTTTGGGCGAAAATCCCACGTTAAAATCATGAAAAACGGGCTTAAAACGAAGTCGGGGTCTAAAACCGGGAAAAAGATGTGAAATCTGCGAAATTCTGAGCGCAGAACTGAAGTTCGGTCCTAACATGCCTAGAACCGAAGGGTGCTTCGAGTGCTTATGAGAAGCGAGAGGTGGTTCGGTCGAGAAATCCCGCAGTCGAGAAGGAAAAGGAAGCGAAGGCGAGAGCAGGAAGAGAAGCGAAAGCGAAGGAAGGCTCGGCCTCGGTGGTTCGGTTCCTCCGGGTTCGGTCCTGCAGTTTCGGTTTCGTTTCTTCATGATTTCGGTTTCGGTAGTTTCGGTCCTAAGGACTTTGGTTCTTAGGGTTTCGGTCTTAAGGGGCTTCGGTCCTATAAGGCTGTTTTACCCATAATTACTCCGTTTGAGCGGTTTTTGAACAGGTTAAGGGTCGGGATGCCCCGAATGATTATAAAAAGTTGAGAGAGATTTGGGAGAGATTTCACATACTTGGAGAGATTTGGGAGAGATTTGAGATAAAGAGAGAGATAGAGTGAGAGAGATTTAGAGAGACTTTATTTGCGACTTTTGTGAGTGTTTAACTTCGACATGAAAGGTTTGTAAGCCCCGTTTTGCCTTATTATGAGTGTTATACTCCCCCGAAGGGTATGTATTAATGTTTTATTGAGTCGTTCCATCAGTTACACTGATTAGGGTTTAGATTTTCTGAACACCTGAAGACTCAGAGTGATACTTCACATAAAGATAGTGTGTTGTATAATAGTAAACACGATGTAAACCCTAATACACAAGGGTTAATTGAGTTGACCGGTTTGACTTGTTGAATTTATTTGACTTTGACTTGACCGGAAATTGACGGTTGTCATAATGGGCCCCGAGATAGTCCATCAGACTGCTTAAGAGTTGAAAGTGATTAGGTAATGTATGTTAGCAGCTCGGGATCGTCAAAAGAGCTATGCTAACAAGAAGAGACGACCGATGATATTCGAAGTTGGAGATTCGGTTTTGCTTGAAGTCTTATCGTGGAAGGGACTTATAAGATTCGGAAAGAGAGGAAAGTTGAGTCCATGGTTTATTGGACCATTCAAAGTTCTTCAGAGGATTGAGAACCAAGCTTACAAGCTAGAATTGCCAGGAGAACTAGATGGTATTCATAACACTTTCCATGTGTGTTATTTGAGGAAGTTCACGGGAGAAGTTTCCGACATAATTCCACTTTCTGAGTTATGGATGGATGAAAATAAAAGGCTGATTGAAGAGTCGGAGGCGATTGTTGACCGTAAGACAATGAAGTTGTGATGCAAGATGGTCGACTTAGTACGTGTGCAATGGAAACATATGAATGGGTCAAACCTCATCTGGGAAACGGAGGGTGACATGATGAGTCGCTATCCGTATCTGTTTGCTAATGCATCATTCCAGGACGGAATCATCCTAAGGGGAGAGAATTGTAACGCCCGTGTTTCGAGGCTAAGCATTAATATAATGATGTAATAGTTAGGTTCAACAGATGTAACTTATTTTGAAGTAATAAAGAGGAATTACTTTAATATTATGTGGATTATGTGCATAATACTTATTTATAAGATATAATAAATTAAGAATGAAAATAAGCGCCAAAAATAAAAATATAGATAAACTCGATATGTATGAAGAAAGTTGTAGTGGTCGTGACAAGGATTCTGGAGATACAAAGAACGCCGAAATACGAGTTATAACGAAGAAGTTATGACCTGTCAAAATTTCACGAATAACCCGCACGATGCAGTATCACGTAAAAAGTGAGTTTACGATAAAGTGCTTTTTATCCTTAGTGATCTAAACGAAATTCATAGTATATATTAAACCGAGAGCGTGCATAAAAGGAACGTCGAAATCTGACTTCGTATGAGGAAGTTATGAATTTTCTAAGATTTGGCATAGCAGTGTGCAGCCGGAGTTCGAATTTTAGATCGAGCGAGTTTTAGCCGAAACAACCTAAACAAGAATCGAAGATCTCATCAATAGGATCTCAACGATAAAAATACAGAAGAAAACGGACGTCGGATGACAAAGTTATGAATTTTTAACGGACTTTTCCTGTCCCGGCCTGTTAAAAATATAACTTTAAAAATAAAGTCAGAATTAGCCGACAGAGTCTAAACAAAATTTGTAGAGTATGTTCCCACCTACGTGTGGATATAAAGAACATCAAAACGGAGCTCGTATGCGAAATTTACGAATTTTAGAAGTCAGTAATGGAATTTGCGAAGCTGTTGCTAAGTGTGATGACGTGGCAAGATCCGGACCCTCCCTTGCTCCCCACAGTCATCGCCTCAGATGCTGACACATGTTCTTCTTATACCCAGCGTAACACTTCAGACGTCGTGCGTACCGAGTTCGCCGTGCGTACACTGAAGTACACCCTGCAGTCTCCCATTGCGCGGTTCCGAAGCAATCCACGATGCACCATCCAAAATCCGACACGAGCACCTTACGCGCAACGTACCACCAAGCGTACACCCAACGTACTGCACAGCTCCAACTCTATAAAAGGGGTGCGAGGCCATCCATATTTTTCACACCAAAGACCCATTCTTTCTCTCTCTCTCTCTCTCTCTCTCTCTCTAAACCTCCCAAAACACCCTCAAGCCGTAGGAAAATTCCCTAGCGCTAGAAGAAGGCCCTGGAGCGCCCGAAGGCTTCGAGAAAAATAGTTTTTCGGCTCAGAAAGTTCCGCCCCTGCAGAGCCCGGTTTCGTCAAAGTAAATCATCTTGTTGAGAAGTGAAACACTGTCCAAGTTGGAATCACCACTTTATCAGGTGAGTGCATAGTTATTTTCATCTTACACATAGATATAAAGTATTTTATATAAATTACATGCTATGTGTGCATATTATTTGTTTACCTGAGATCTATGTTGGATGAACGATTTAAACATTTTTTTATGATTTAAATTGTATATGTATTTTATATCTACGAATATGTTGGGTAAAACATGGGTAGATGAAATAGTTGATGTGTGATGAAATAAAATGATGAGCGACCTCGATGTTTATAATGATCCAGTTATCTAGCGGAGTATAGGTGACGACCACTGATTATTCTAGATAGTCCAGTGGAACGCTAGCAGGCTCGCAACCTGTAGGTGTTTATTTGAACTACGTGTTCACCAAGTGTGCTCCATCCCCCTCATGGTTGCCTTATTTGACATATATTGTTGAGGAATCCCCAAAGCAATGTTGTCCACCCCGACGAAAAATCCTTAAGCTAGGTCCCTTATAATAGATGCTTTAGGGATGTAAAGTGAGGATAACGGGAACGGGTAATCGTGTTGAATGATTTGAGAAAATAATAAATTTATTTATTGTGGGTTGAAAACCCTATGTGCCCACCAGGCTCCTAAGCCTGGCCCACTCAGTTTCTTATATTATAGGTAGTGACACAAGAGCATAGATGAGATGATCTGATGACAGATTATGGATTATAGGCCAGTAGAAATAAATAGAATGTTATAAGGCCTATGTTGTTTATGTTTATGTTTTTGATCTGTATTGACAATGACATCCCGAGATTTATAATGTAATGAAAATACATTTCTTTGGAAATGTTTTGATAAATTCTTATTCATATTTTTTGGAACAAATTCAACAACATATTTTTTAACAATATACTTTGATTTTCAAATAAAGCATAAACAAATTGGTCTTTTCTGGCCGTGAAATTGGGGATGTCACAATGGCCATCCATATTATCGCTATCATTCACACCAAATTGTCTTTCATTTTCCCATTTGTCAATTTTGTTCGTAAACTGCTCGATTGTGGTTGCCAACTGATTAACAACACCCATTAACTTGTCTATTTTACAGTCTTGTGAAGTGTTGTGGTCTGCGCCTCGAACATGTGAGGGTGAGATGATGTAATCTGCTTGCTGAAACTGAGAGGGTTGAGGTGATGGAGACTGTTGTTTAGGGGGCTCTGTTGCATCGATGGAGACTCCACTCCGTCCAAAGTCCAACTCAGATAACTCGAATAGAATTGCAATTTGATCTCAAAATTCATTGCTTCAACAACGCGTGGAATGTTGTTTTCCTGCAAAATAAGAACATTAATTTTAGCTACATATAAATTTTGAGATTTTTTACTATATATAACTTTATAAGGAATGTATAACTATACCAGTGACACGTCTAGTATACGTAAACATTGATCGACAGTTAATTGTGTTTTTATTCTCCATGCCCTCATTCTTCGAAATTCATTTGCGGTGTGATGCGCATACCTCAAAGCTTCTGGGAATGTCTCCAAAATCCATAACTAGTATAACTTTAACATGTTATGATTTGTAGATGATTATAAACACTTTAAAATGTGTAATATTAATTGCACATAAAACTAACATTAAATGGAAGGTGAAAACCGGTCACCGTATACTTCAATGTCTTCACGGAACCCACATTGGCTTGATCTCGTAAATATATGTAGATTCTCCCAAACCAGAGTCGTAATTGTGTTTTGCTATACCTCCATAAAAACGTTCTCCATGCAAATCTGTCGTACTCATTATAATCAATATATATCATCTTGTAGTTATCAATTGTCACACCCCGAAACCGAAGGCGGAAACGTTCCGGGGCGGAGGACGTCATGAAGTATCGCAACCAATGTACATAGTAAGCATAATAAACACAAAACTTTACATTACATAGATTCATTTACATTATCTGAAAACAAAGAGTTACATGTGTTGTACATATATATCATATAAACCAAAGCTAAGACGGGTCTTCTATACGCTCCGACTTCTCCAAAAGATCGTGGGGGTACCTGTCTAGCATAAACCTGAAAATACAAGCAGTTTGAAAATCAGCATAAAGCTGGTGAGTTCATAAGAGGTTTGTTTTCTGAAAATGCACAAATTTCCTTTAGTTTTCCGAAGAAGTTTGTTATCCAAGAAAATCCCATATTTTCTTATAAGTATAGTTTAGTTATCCATTTGTTATACGATCCGGTTATGTACAGTTTGTTATCCCCAGGAAAAACCCTTATTTTCCTTAAAAGTTTATAGTTGGTTATCGGTTTCTGAAAGTAATGTACAAGTGTCTACCATACTTTATGTGTTCGTGTGATGTTTCCTGAAAACCTGTTTATCCTTGAAAAGTACATTAGTTTTAACACGTATATAAAACTAATAAGTAAGTATAAAGTTTTCATAATCTTGATTGCGAGTTCCATAACCATACTACAGACTAGATAAGGCTCGGAATGGGGCCAGTATCTTTATATGACTTTTTGTCACCCTTGAACCTTTCGGTTCGGCTGTAGCTAGCAGCCAGGCGTGGGATAGTCAATCCCGTATAGATCTATACACTCAAGTCACGCTCTCCCTCCAGGAGATTCTGGTTACAGAGATAGTCCTTCACTCTCGAATCTAAGGGGAGTATTATCAAGGACGTTACTCCAATCTTAAGATTAATGAATTTAAAATAATAAAACAGAACATTCTAATCTATTAGTCCTTCACTCTCATAACTAGGGGGAGTGTGCCAAGGACATATCAAAAGTTCTAAGATTAATGTTATTGGTCCTTCACTCTTGTATCTAGGGGGAGTGTTATCAAGGACGGTTCTAATATTCTAAGTTTTAATGTTATTAGTCCTTCACTCTCGTATCTAGGGGGAGTGTTATCAAGGACGGTTCTAATATTCTAAGTTTTAATGTTATTATTCCACCACTCTCGTAACTAGGGGGAATGGTAAAGTTCTAGGTTTAATGTTATTAGTCCTTCACTCTCGTATCTACGGGGAGTGTTATCAAGGACGTCTTAAAGTTCTAAGGTTCATACTTTTAACAGTAATGATGTGGAAATACATTTGTGAAATATAAAATATAACATTTTTAAACGGGTTTCACAAATAACATGACGGTTTACTCTGCAAGTTGAACGATTGGTTAATACAGTTTTCCATGTTAAAAGCATACGAAATATGAAATAGATCAAATGAAATCATAAGTTTGAGTACAAGATTTCCTTGTACTTTTGCTTGTATCCCCCCCCCCTTAAAAACATTGAAAACATGGAAAAACGTAGGGGTATGAACTCATCGGACGAGGAATGTGTCGACTAGGATGCTAAACGCCGGTTCGAGGCTTGAAAACGTGCGAGGTTCTTATGTAATATGAAAAAATACACATTTGTATCTAATTAGGCTTTGAACTACTAATTAGTTGAGGATATACACTTCTAGTTGCGAAAACACTTCATTACAAGTGTTTGGAGTGACCCGGGTGACATCTATGGACGTATATGGCTTGGATATGGAGTTTACTCTTCAAGAGTAAACTCCTAAGAGAGTTTACGGCCCTAATGACCCACTCCACATGAGTTTACGGCCGTAAACTCATGGTGGGGTGTTCTAGGGTGCTAAATGGCCTTATAAAATTTGAGGGGTAATGTTAGGCTTGGTTTTAAGGCATTGGAATGGGATTTGAACATCATAGGGACCATTTGAGGAGTTTACGACATTAAAATAGGATTTTACAGCCGTAAAATCTTATGTGCCCATTCAAAGTGTGTTTAGGTCAATCACATGTGATTCTAAGTCATTATACAAGCCTTGGGATGAATTTAGGGCATCATTTGACTAAGATATAGGATTTTACGGCCCATGAACCTATCCTTGGGGGGTTTACAGCCGTAAACTCCTATGGGGGTGGTTTTCATCAAGTTTAAGGCCTCTAACCCGTTTGTGGTTGCTTCTAGACTTTATTCCAAGGCTTATGAGGTGTTTAAGGGGCATCTTAACACCTTAAAAGGAGTTTACTACCCAAGAAATGGTGTTTACGGTCCAAGCATGTGCTTGGGCTGTAAACTCATGTTTACTCCCTAAATGATAAGTTCAAGGTGTTCTAAGTCCAGTTTGGTAAGCCCCTAAGTCATATCTAAGCTCCAAATGTGGTTTGGAAGGGTTTTAAGGCTCAAAAACCCCATTTGCATGTGTTCACGGCCTAAGGTTGTTCCAGGGCCGTAAACACATGTTTCTGGTCCTATTCCATGATTTGAACACGAAATTGAAGGCTAAAGATGTTATACTATAAGCTAGGATAGTTACCTTGAAGATTTGGAGCTTGAATTTGATGATTTTGGAACCTAGAACTTGGATTGAGGAGAGAGAGTAGAGAGAGAGTGGAAAAGGCTTCAAATGAGGCTCATTCCACTTTATATATGGTTAAAGTTTGAGACACGGTGGAATTCTACCCGATACTGATGTTAAGCGAGGCTTTTGGTCGCACCCGATTAAGTTGTTGTAACCCGACGTGGTCTAAACCAAAAAATTTTCCAATTACTAAATTGGGGCGTTTTCATGATTTTCTAACGTGTTTGGATACTTACGAGGTCATAATAAAAGTCTTAAATTAATTGACTTAATCCAAAAACGAATTCGGAATAATTTCGCTAAAGACGGTTTTATGGACGGAAACAAGTTACGGCGATGGGACAAACTTCGGGTTGTCACATAAATAAATAGTAAATTTACTACTTGTTCCAATTATATAGATTATTGGCGAGCTCATACACTACTGACAAAATCAACATATTTGTATCACGTCCTATGAGACCTTTCAACAAAAATACGATTTTCATAAGCATTATCACATTGCTACAAGTCAAGAATGTTGGCCATTTTATGTAGTATTCTATATCTTTCAGCAGTAAATCTTCATCTCTCAAATTTGGGAACAACCTACTCCGTAATGCAGATTTTGTGTTGTGTTTTGTATTGATTATATCAACATAAGGTCCAAATCACAAACCGCTAATCAAACAAAATTCGGTTTAACCATATTCCACCACCCTGCCTTGTAACTCGAATCGAAACCTCCCAGCCCTGTCTACCGGCACATCATGAACCTCATGCAACATCATCAAATGACAGAGCATTGAGTCACCATTCGGGGTGGGCATACCAATGAAGATCCCAAACGGTGTTTCTTGAAATAATTCAAGTCGCCTACTCTTTAGTTTTGGAATGAACTTCCTCAACACAGTCCCCACCACCCCTTTACAAGTTAATTGTGCAGGCCATCCACGCATACTATGTTGCAAGAAAAAAAATTAATCATACTGAATTCTGCATATAAAATCAAAATTAAAAAAAAAAAATTATAAATTTACGAATTCCGCATAACATCATTTGTGTAATTTTTTATCTGGGTTTATTCTTATTCTACCACCATATCTTCAAATAATCTGTTATTTTGGCTACCAGCAATAAATATCATCCTAATTTTGATTTGAAAAGTACAATGTTGTAATAACAAAAATGAAAGTAAATGCTATAACAAAACAATAAATAGCAAGGTACTTTCAGTGAGTTCTTTCTTTATTATAGCTTCTTCTTACTTTCATTTTCTTTTCCTGCTAACATGTGAAATTACTTAAAAGTCACTCACATGTCCAACAATTACTTAGTGCCAACAAGTCTAGGTTAATAGAAATGTAATTTGATTATTTGTGCCAAAATCAACAAGTCTATTTTTTTAAATGATTTTGTTACTTAATAACACTTTTTTATAATTTTAAATCATTATAATTGAAAAAAAAACAATAAATGGACAATAATGCCCTAAGGATGTTCTCAATGCCAATCTTGTCATAGTTTTGATAGGAAGAGGGTCGCAAGTAAAATAAGTTTTTTTTTTTAATTAATTTGAATACAACATGTCATTAATAATAAAAAATGGAATTCCGCAGAGGGAATGCTACGGATCTGTTCTTAAGCTACACATCTCTGCAAATCTGTTCTTTGGAGGAAAAACACTTTCAGGGCAAAAAAATCGGGATTTTGGCAATTTTAGGGTATTCAACCGATCCTCAGAAACATTAAACGATTCGCAAAGGTATTCATAGGATCCGTAGAGCCACCTCTGCAGAACTATAAAACCCCCGAATTTTTTGTCATTTAGTGGTGCCACCACAGATCCTTGGTACCGTGATGTGTTCCTCAGAGGGTTAAAGCGATCCGCAGAGCCCTCTGCGGATCTTGTGATCATTTTTCAAAACTCTAAATTTTATGGTTAAATGCTTAAAACACCCCTCAACTTTTGGTTATTTCATGAATTTTATTGCTTTTAAATGGATCTTTTTATATACTAACAATCTAAGATTATGGACAATGAACAATTCAACCAACCAACCAAACCCAAAAACTACCTTAAACAATCATATAAACCAATCTAAAATCGAATTACAAAATAAATTATAACAGTTATCCCAAGACTTTTAAGCCCAAGACCTCGTTTATGGATCCTCAAGCATCCATTAAGGCATAAAAAATCGACACATAAATCATCCACTCGAATATCAAGTCGTGACACATACTGAAAAAACATTCATCATCCATAATCCATAAAACGATTCTCATTTTCTCATTTATCCAAACATTAACATATACATTAGCAAATCCAACTAGCCATTAAGGTTGCGAAAGAGCTCAGGAAGATGAGCGTTTGTGAGCTTTGTACGTTTACTAATCTCAGTCTTCTTCTTCTTTTGTTTAGGTTTGTTATAAATATTCCCATTTTGTGCCATTACTCTTCTTTTAGCAGTGTTAGTTGCAGGCTTCATTCCGTTCTTCTGTAGGTCCCGCTCAATGTCCAACATGTCACGTGGGAGCTCAATTGACCTGAATAATTGTTTCAATTCATCATCAACTTTGATGGGGACACGTGGATCATTAGGGTAGGCTATGTCTTCTTGTGAGTCAAAGTTTGATAGAAGCCATATCTGTCTCGCAGCTTTCAAGGCCTAAAAGTTGTCATCATCACAGACTTCATTAAGAATTATAAATTTTTTATTTGAGTAAAATACATTTTTACAATATTGGTCCCAAAAAGTTTTTTCTTGCTATTTTGGTCCTTATTTGAGGTTCTTGTAATGTTTTTGATCTCTCTTCCAAGTAAAATGACTATGTTTACAATATTGATTCCAAAACATTTCTCTTGCAATTTTGATCCTTATAACATTTTTGGTCTTTGTTCTAAGTAAATGACTTTTTTTTTTACAATTTTGGCCCCAAAGGTTTTATTTAACAATATAGTCATTTTATTTGGAAGTGAACTTTTTTGGGACCAAATTTGCAAGTGAACTTCTTTGGGGCCAAAATTAACTATACTAAGGGACCAAAAATGTAACTTGCACGTTATTTTATATATTACAATTTTGGTCCCTAAGTATAGCTGATTTATGCAACTTTGGTCCCAAATATAGTTATTTTACTTGAAACAGAGACCAAAAACGTTACAAAAACATCAAATAAGGACGAAACTTGCAAGAGAACTTTTTGGGACCAAAATTGCAAAAATCAGATATACCCAGGGACCAAAAAGGTAATTTTGGAGGTTGTAAAGGAAATACCTGTAAATCTTCCATGACAGTTGGGTAAGCATCCTTAAGATCAGCAACAGCAATACCTTCTGCAAATGTCCGAACCAAACGGAGTAATTCTTTTTGGTCTCTCACATTATGCTTGGACTGTAAATAAATAAAAAAAAAATTTAAAAAAACTTTATTTCAGTAAATTGCATCAAAGTACTTTTGGAATTACAAAATATAATGTCATAAAAAGGTTAGGATTATTACCTTGTAAGAGAAGCGTTTTCCTTCATAACTAACTTTTGGATTTTTTGTTAAACTCTCAAACACAGCTCTGTTGCCTTTCACATCAACATAACATGCTTCATTTATTTGCTCTGCTGTGAAGGATTGCCTTGACTGTATATATATAATATAATAATATTAATCTCAGTGTACTTTCATTTCTTGAGAAATCCAACCAACATACACCAAAAATAAACCCAACCATTTAGGGGTTATAAACGTATCACCATATCATGGAATCAGATTACAAATGTAAATAATGAGAACAAGAACACGTAAGATTCAGACCTTGAAAAGTAAATCAACCACTCGTTTGATCTGAGATGAAACAGGGCTAATCCTTATTCGATTAATATGCTGCAACCTCTCAGTGTCATTAGAGAATTTAATTGGAAGAGAAGGTAATTCAGTGGAGGTGTTTGCACGAGGCACAACTCTAGGAGCAGGTGGTGCTGTTGTCTTAATGGTTGTTTTAGAATCTGCAGCAATGCTCTTAAGGGTTGATTGGCATTTCTCTTGTTGCTTCTTGAACCTGTTCAGACTTTCTTGCAGTGATCCCATTAGGGCACCGGTTACTTCTTTGCCAAACTACAGATAAATCAAGCAAGTGAAAGTGAAACATATATCAACCAAAAAAAGACAAGTCTAAATGAGCATATCTCAAGCATTCTAAGACCTAAATTCAAGAAATTTACTTTACAAAAGAGTTCTAGACATACGTAGCTTCCGCAAGACCAAGGGGTAAGCTATTCGTTTGAATATACATAAAAATCTAATGTCTTTAGAGATTATCAGATTATGTAAGCATGTGGAGGTAAAACCGTGGTGCTATGTTATCATGATATAACTAGTTTTCTAATTGACGGGAAGGAAAAGATCGCCTTCAGATAACGCAACACCATTAGGCGAAGGCGAGTGGACGACGAGTAAACGGCGAAGAACGCGATTCAGCCGACGAAATTGAAACGAAACCTTCGTGAAATTGAAAAGGAAGGCGAAATCGGAACCCAAGATACTGAAAACTTAAAAAAAAACCCTTTGATGTATTCCTTTGAACATTGATAGAATGAGAAATTAGGTCAAACTATAAAACCCTCGCCACCTACAATTGCGCCTCTAACCTTTGACTGTCGTGTGAGTACGTCAACCGGATGATCACCACGACTTGATGCTCCGTCGGTAAACCACGACGATCTGCCTTTCCGATTCCCTGTTTCCCTCTGCGAATTTAGGGGTGTCAAAACCCGACCAAATAAGGTTTGTGATGTTTGGTTCGCTTTATTAGATTTTTGGTTTAACCGATTTAAATAAAAGGGAACCCAAAACCGTGTAACCAAAAACGGTTAAACAGAATTTTATCTAGTTTGGGATTTGCCTTCTTTCAACCAAAAATGATCTCTATATATATTAAACCAGAAATCTAATGACATTACTTGTAAAAATCAGGGTCATTTATTGGGTTTCATTCATTCATCTCAACCCTAGAATCATTTTGATGATGTCATCTCATCCTTACACAAAAAAAAAAAAAAATTAACACGCCTACGCCATTTTGTAACGCCTTATATCAACCTTCGTCAAACCCCTGCATATTAGTCTCCTTCTATTTCGGTAGCAATTTGTTACCACCATCTTCCCTCACCTTCACCTTTATTCAATCTTCTTCTTCACGAGCCATTCAGACAGACATATTTATTATATCTTCTTCTTGAGGACCCAATCAGAAGACACATAAAGGGTTTTGTGTTTGGGGGAAAGGGTTTCCACTTTAGATGTCATTTGGGTTCGAACAGTCGCTTCGATTTTGTAATTTATTATGTATAAACTTTTAGTTCGACAAGTTTTCTTGATTCACCTACGTTACTAACCTTGGATTATTTCATTGTTTCCGTTCAATTTCTAGGTTACATTAAATAGCAATATAGTAGCCCCAATGGGCATCGACTGTGAATAAATCAAAGATGCTAATCCGGTTTTCATCTGATTTGAGGAAATACGAAAGTGACGGTGGTGGTTCTTGGTCCGGTGGTGGCAATTTCGTCAGAGGGAGCATCGTCGGTGGTCGACGAGGCCAAACAAATGGGAGGGAGAAGCAGCGATTGTTCGTCGGTCGGCTTCACAAACCGATGTGGTCTCCTAGGTTCGACGATTTGAAGGGAAGAACGGGATGGGGTAGGGCATCAGCGATGGTCGATTGGGTCCGAAGAGATGGAGAGCGTGAAGAAGTAGTGAATACATTGTGACTGGTTCATTAGGCGTGATAAGAGAGAATATGGTTTCAATTTTTGACCAATTCAATTTCGAGATGAGTTCTGTTAGTTTCACATCCGATATTTAAGGGATAAGAATCACATTCGAAATTTAAGGGATAAGAATAAACAAACTTGAATTTCGAAATGAATACACATAATCAATCTTATCTTAAATTTAAAAATTCAAAATCTGATCTTTGACTTTTTAGTCAAATGCTGAATTTTAAGTCATACAAGCCCTTAGACATTGTTTACAATCGTTTTAAGCATTGAGTAATCTTGGATATTGGTTTGGTCAATATTAGAAAAAGTCAAAATAATAATCACGGTTTATTGACTAAATCTCATGTATACCTACATTTCCTATATTTTTGGTGATCTAATCCACTATAAATTACCAAAGCTTCCTATCTTATAATTCTTGAAATCGTAAATCTGTGATCATCTAAAACCCTAATATCTAAAGCTCATTCTTTTTCTCAATTACTATAGAAGAAAAATAATCATTGTTCTTTATGAATTTAATTGGTTGTATGTGTGTGTCTTTTCCAGCCGCAACAGGTATGTGTTATTTGTGAATTCACATAAGTTGTATGCGTGTTTTTGTTTTTTTGGCCAATACATAATCTTACTCTTAATCTCTCTCAGATCCTGCAGAAAAAAAAAAGCATAGCAAGTATGTTTAATGGTGTTTGTTACTATGTGTGCATGTGTTTACATACACAATATAACTCTCTCTCTCTCTCATACAACAAAATACAAATACATAAATATACAAACTCCCCCCCCCCCCTCTCTTTTTATCTCTCTCTTTTCTTTAATGTTGTCTATGTGTTTGTGTGTTAACAGGATCTGATCTCGGTTCCTGCAAAAAAAACAAACATAGCAGGTATGTTAAATGGTGTTTGTGACTGTGTGTGCTTGTGTTTACATACTAACACAATATAATTCACACACACATACACACACACACACACACTCTCTCTCTCTCTCTCTAATAAAATACAAAACAAATACATATATATATATATATATATATATATATATATATATATATATATATATATATATACATACAAACTCCCTTTCTCTCTTATCTTTAATGGTGTCTGTGTGTGTATTTTGTTTTAACAGGACCGAATATTTAGCATTTTAGCCTTCTTTTTTTCCCTGCACTCTCTACTTCTCGGTTCCTGCATAAAACATAAATCTTATTAGGTAATTTCTTTGTGAAATGTAATTAATATACATTCTAACTCTCTTTAATTGAATGATTGTGTTTTTTGTTTACATGTCCATAAACATATACATAAACACGTAGCAGACATGTTGCCTCTCTTTCTCGGTTCATGCATAATAAATATGTTGGGTAATTTTATTTACAATTTTTTCAATATTCATAATTTTCTTTCTAAAAATAGGGTGTTAGGTGAAACACTTGTTTTTTTTCTAGGTCTAGGGTTTATTGCAAGTTATATGTTCAGGGTAATGGATGTTGAGGTTGTTGATGACCAGTTATGTGATATCATTGTGTGTGATATAAGTAGAGATGTAGGCTTTGAGCACTTACTCGCTATATGTAGTAGATGTATGAATGGCGCCGAACACACATATTGTATGCAGAGCATTAAAGATGAAGTACCTAAAAATGATTGGTTATGTGAAGATTGCAAATTTGGTGATGTTTACGATATTACAAGGGTTCAAGTGGAACCATTCAACAATCAAACCACCAAATCTAAAAATGAAAAGAAGTTTTTGTGTAGCACCTGGTTCTTGGTATGTATTTTGTTATTAAATCTTCATTTATTTTTGCATTTTTGGCCTTGGACTCGGCGAGTCAAAGGACTGACTCGCCGAGTAGAAGCGGGATGAGGCGCGGGGTTTAAGCTGCGGACTCGGCGATTAGCCGCTGTTTGGACAAAAACCCTAATCCAGGGGTTTGCATCCTATTTAAACGACCTTATGCAGCCTCTTTTCCCCTTTTATGCTCCCAAACACTCCTCATAGATACCCTAGCCGTTTTTGTGAAGATCTAAGGCTTTTTGAGTGATTCTTGTGAGTTTTGGTCTCAAGGAAGAAGGAAGAGCATAGAAGGATCAAGAGGGGACTGAAGGATTCGAGCTTGGTTCATCATTTGCAGTCTTTGGAAGGTATAAAGTCTGAACCTTGCTCATTCATTTGTTAGATCCCTCTTTGAGGTGGTTTAGGGCTTTTATAAGCCATTTTTGGTGGCCAACCATGTTTGCAAACATGGTTGGGAGTTTGGGTTTCTGTATCATGACATTTTATGAGCCACAAGTCAGATCTAGGTTGCTTTTTGCACCAAGGAAGGCCCCATGCAACAAAAGAACCATTTTAGAGCCTTTTAAGCTCTAATGTCCCATGCATGCACGTAAAGTTTGTAACTTTACGTGCTAGATCGAGTTTAGGGGCCTGGATCTATCATTTGGTTAAGTGTTGTACATCAGAAATCGAAGTTCTTAGTAAGGAATGTGATAGACTCGGCGAGTCCAAGGGTTTTGGTCCCATATCAGTGAGGGTCATAAGGACCAGTTGAGTGTGGAAGGGTTTTAGGAGTCCTGGGGAGTGACCCAACGTTCTGGACTAAGCAAAGTGTTCTGGGAATTCATGGTACTCGGCGAGTGCATGAACGGACTCGGCGAGTCCAATACAATTTTCATGGTACTCGATGAGTTGTTCATCAACTCGGCAAGTCGAGGACAAAACGTGTTCATAAGATGAAGAGTAACTCGACGAGTTGTTCATACAACTCGGCAAGTCAAGACAGAACATGAGTATCAGTTGATGATGAACTCGACGAGTTGTTCATACAACTCGGCGAGTCGGATGTGGATTCAGTCGGTGTTCATTTAGAAGGAAAACTCGTCGAGTCATCGCCTAACTCGACGAGTAGAGACGGGTATGAGGTCTGATGGAAGGATAGGGACTCGGCGAGTTGACGAGTCAACTCGGCGAGTCAGGTCAACTAGAAGTTGACTTTGACTTTGACTTGGTCAAGGGGTAAAATGGTCATATTATCCTAAGGGTAGATGTTATTTTCTGACTAAGTGTTTTGTGGGAATTTTAGCCGGAGGATTTCCGGAGCAGCAGTGGCAGCAGTCACAGGATTCCTGCACAGTTCAGCAGCTACGAGGTGAGTTACCTTCCAGTAGGGGTGGGTCTAAGGCCACAATGTCGGCCCACCATTGAGGAGTATTTAGAAGATAATTGTCTTTGTGATAATTTATCTTGGTTTGGTATGCGTTTGGTTATGAGTTATATTTGTATGATATGTTACATGATAGGGATAGTTTCCCTGATAGTGGTCCTTAGGACCAAGGGGTAGGTCAGTACCCGGATATGTCTGAACGTGTGCTTATATCTTGCTATTGTATGCTAGTAGTAGGGGTGGAATAGTCCCCAGTTACCGGTTGAAAGATACCGATGACGATTACCGGTTGAAAGATACCGATGACAATTACCGGTTGAAAGATACCGATGATGATTACCGGTTGAAAGATACCGATGGTATTTTATGGTATGTGGTATGATGGGGGAACTCACTAAGCTTTGTGCTTACGGTTTCAGTTTTTGGTTTCAGGTACCTCTTCGTCTAAGGGGAAGGAGTCGGCGGCGTAGCATGGCATCACACACACATATGATTTTTCTGCATGGTGTTTTCTAGGATTGTACTCTGATATGACATTTGTTCATGGTTGTAGGTTTCAAATATGATACTTGGTTTTGAGATGTCGTGTTTACACAATACTTTCTAATGAATGTTTTATGAATTAATTAATCAAAAATGAAATTTTCGGGCTTGAATTTTGGGATGTTACAAGTTGGTATCAGAGCCCTGGTTTGAGGGATTCGGACACGCCCTCGGGGGTGTTTGGACTCACACTGAGGGGCTAAAAGATTTTTACAATAAAATGGTTTCCTAAAAATCTAAACGGAATGATTTTACGAAAGACAAGGTGTGTGATGCATGCGACCGGCCGGGCTTAAGTAAGTTTTCCCCAAGATACCTATACATGTTATGTTATGCTATATGGCTTGATTTAGAATTGCATGCTAGAATAGGACTAAGGATCTAGGAAGATGCCTTGTGTGCCTGATATATGATTCTGATAATCGCATGCTAGTTAGGGCTAAGGATCTTGGAGGATGCCTTATATGCCTATTGTATGAGCTGTATGCTAAGGCTGTTTAGTCAGTAGTAGGATGGCCTGTATAGGTTATGCCTGATTTGGTTACTCGATGCACGAATGTTGCTTGCTTTGTGCTATGGGGGTTCTGGCTATTTCCAACTAACTAAGGAGCGGATATGTAACAGTACCTGCAAGTTAGTTAGGGGGAAATGGTAGTGGCTCCTGTGCAGCTGATGGCGGAGAGTAGGTCGGAGAGTGCCCTAGGGAAGCCTAGGATGAGGTTAGTGGAAAGGGGTATCAGTAAAGGGACCTGGTGAAGTCGAAGCAATCCTTGAGGAAAGCACGGGTAGATGTGGAAGGTAGTATGGGCCCATACTATTGAAAGCAGAGGGCCCGTACTCGAATCAAGGAGGGCCTAGATGAAATCGGGAACCTTGGGGAGTGTGTTAGATCTCTCGAGTATATGTATGATCCTGAATTTTATGCGTGTGTTTTCAGTATGGTGACCACACGAATTGGAGCAGGAGGTTCCAGATCAGGATTAGGATCGGGCTCGGGTTCGGGATCCGAGCAGGTTGATGACGGGCTACGCGAGTTCATCGCGTCTGAGATCACGAGAGGCATACTTGAGTCGACCCCTATCATCTTCGGGTCGATCAAGGAGGGGATTGTTGAGCTGATGGAGGATTGTCTTCGATCATTCAGGAGTGATATGGCATATAGCCAGATGGGTACGCACACACTGTCCTTTAAGGACTTTCGTGGGAGTGGTGCGTCGGATTTCCATGGGGTGAAAGACCCCATTGCTGCTAGGAGATGGATCGCAGACATTGAGTCTGCGCAGCTGACGAGCTTCTTCCCAGAGGGGTCGAATGTGAGATACGCAGCAGGATGCTTGCGAGACAGGGCTAGGGATTGGTGGGAGTCTGTTGGCGACTCATTGGGAGCCTCGGTTGTTGAGGTTATGACTTGGTCGGATTTTGTGACCAGATTCAGGGCGGAGTTTGCGCCAGCTGTGGAGCTTCAGCGGCTGGCTAGTGAGTTTCTGGATATGAGGCAGACTACGGAGACTGTGGCGGAGATCACTGCCAAGTTCCGGGAGAGGGCATTGCTGGTGCCCTAGTATGCGGGTGATGAGGATATGAGGAGGACCCGCTACCATGACATGCTACGAGCTGACATTCGGGAGCATGTTAGTTTTTCAGCTTGCCCTACCTTGGATTCCATGATTTCTAGGGCTAGGAAGAGGGAGATTGATCTGGAGCACGTCCAAGGGATCTGATGGTAGGCCCAAGGGATCTGATGGAAGGCCGAAAGGCCAGGCAGGACGGGACCGCTGTGGGAAATGCGGTCGGTCACACGAGGGAGCTTGTCGCACTAGGCCGGGTTCGAGCTGCTATAAGTGTAGCAAGGTGGGGCATTTTGGCAGGGATTGTACTGCCCCCGCCCCTGCGGTATAGATGACAAACCTGATTTGCTTCCATTGCAATCAGAGGGGCCACAAAAGGGCCGATTGCCCGAGATTGACAGCAGCGTCAGCAGCAGTGCCAGCGGCAGCGCCGGTCTCAGCGACGGCGCGGGTTACAGATGGCCGAAAGGTCAAGGCAGAGGTTCCAGTGGTGCGGAGCCGAGCATTTCAGCTGACAGCCGAGGAGGCACGCGCTGCACCTGATGTGGTGACGGATATGATTCTTTCCCTCTGATCTTTTTTTTGTTGAGATTGTGTTATTGATATGTGCTCTATTTAGGATCGTTCCATGTGAACGGCATCCCGGTTCTGGTATTGTTTGACTCGGGCGCTACCCGATCATTTGTGTCTCTTGTGCTTAGCAAGAGATTTTCCGAGTCTTCGGGCATGTTGGATTGCCCTCTAGAGGTAGAGATTGCAGACGACCGTTTGGTGCGAGCATCGACGGTATTTCGAGATTGTGTGCTGAGTTTATTTGAGGAGCGCTACTTGGTAGACTTGGTTCCCATTCCATTGTGTGGGAAAAAAGTGATTATAGGCATGGATTGGCTCAGCCCTAATGGGGCAGTAATCGACTGCGCGCAGCAGTTGGTGCGGGTCAGGACCCCAAGTGGAGGAGAGCTGGTGATTCAAGGAGAGAGGCCACAGCGATGACCAGCTTTATGTTCAGCAGCGAGAGCTAGGCGTTACCTTCAACCGTTGCGCAGGTTATGTCGCGTATGTTATGGATACCCGGGAAACGGGTAGGGCGACAGTGGACGATATACCTGTGGTACGGAAGTTTGCGGACATATTCCCCGAGGAGTTTCCTAGGATACCTCCGGAACGACAGGTGGAATTCAGGATCGACCTAGTTCCTGGTGCGGCTCCAATAGCCAAGGCACCGTATCGGTTGGCTCCTCCTGAGATGCATGAGTTGTCTACACAGCTGCAGGAGCTGTTAGACAAGGGTTTCATTAGATTGAGTAGTTCACCCTGGGGAGCTCCGATTCTGTTTGTGAGGAAGAAGGACGGGTCGCAGCGGATGTGTATAGATTATCGGGAGCTGAACAAGGTAACGGTGAAGAACCGCTACCCACTTCCGAGGATTGATGACCTCTTTGACCAGCTACAGGGAGCATCTTGGTTCTCCAAGATTGATTTGCATTCAGGGTATCAGAGAGAAGGATGTGCAGAAGACTGCGTTTCGGACGCGTTATGGCCACTATGAGTTTGTGGTGATGCCTTTCGGGCTCACCAATGCTCATGCCGCGTTCATGGATCTCATGAACCGCGTGTGTAGACCGATGTTAGATCGGTCTGTGATAGTATTTATTGATGACATCTTGGTTTATTCCAAGACGTAGGAGCAGCATGGGGAGCATCTGCAGGAGGTTCTGGAGACTTTGAGGAGGGAGAACTTGTATGCTAAGTTCTCCAAGTGTGAGTTCTAGTTACGCGAGGTGCAGTTTCTTGGGCACCTTGTCAACCAGAACGGGATTTCGGTAGATCCGGCCAAGATAAAGGCCGTGATGAATTGGGAGGTTCCGAGGTCTCCATCTAAGATTCAGAGCTTTCTAGGTTTGGCAGGCTACTATCAGAGATTCATTCAAGACTTCTCCAAGATAGCAGTTCCGCTCACCCGACTGACTAAGAAGTCGGTGGTGTATCGTTGGGGGCCTAAGCAGCAGGCCGCATTTGAGACGCTGAGACAGAGATTTTGGGAGGCGCCAATCTTAGCCCTGCCAGAGGGCATAGAGGATTTTGTTGTGTACTGCAATGCATCCATCGCAGGTTTGGGAACAATATTGATGCAGAGAGGGCATGTTATCGCCTACACGTCGAGGCAGCTGAAGCCTCACGAGGCGAACTACCCGACACATGATTTGGAGTTGGGGGCTATTCTGTTCACCCTTAAGATTTGGCGTCATTACCTCTATGGGGTTCGTTGTACGATTTACACGGACCACAAGAGTTTGAGGTATCTCATGGACTAGCCAAATCTAAATATGAGGCAGCGTTGGTGGCTTGATGTGGTGAAGGATTATGATTGTGAGATCCTCTACCATCCGGGGAAGGCCAATGTCGTGGCCGATGCGCTTAGCCGCAAGGCAGCGCCGATCAGGGATATCTGTCTGAGGATGACAGTGATGTCTCCGCTTCTGGAGAGGATCTGGGAGGCTCAACAGGAGGCCATGAAGGAGGAACATCGGAAGAGTGAGCGGATTGTGGGGCAGGTTTCCTCTTTCGACTTTGATAGCCGAGGTTTATTGACTCTTCACCATAGGGTGTGGGTCCCTTATCATGGAGGAGTGCGCAGCTGCCAGTTCCTGATGAAGGAGGCGCACAAATCCCGATTCTCCATTCATCTCGGGCGACGAAGATGTATAGGGATCTTTTTCTGGACTATTGGTGGCCCTGCATGAAGCGAGATGTGGCATGGTACGTGGAGCGGTGCTTGACCTGCAGGAAGGTCAAGGCCGAGCATCAGAGACCACACGACAAGATGCAGCTGTTGGATATCCCATTGTGGAAATGGGAGGATATTACGATGGATTTTATCACGAAGCTTCCCAGGACCGTGCGGGGGATGGATTCGATATGGGTCATCGTGGATCGATTGACCAAGAGCGCCCACTTTATTCCGATTCAGGAGAGCATCTCGGCCGAGAAATTGGCCGATGTCTATATTAGGGAGGTGGTGGCATGACACGGAGTGCCAGTTTTGGTGATTTCAGACAGAGACGTGCGGTTTACTTCCAGGTTTTGGAAGAGGTTTCATGACGAGCTGGGTACTCGTCTGCATTTTAGCATTGCTTTTCACCCGCAAACGGATGGCCAGAGCGAGCGGACCATCCAGACTCTGGAGGATATGCTGCGGGCATGCGTTTTAGATTTCGGAGGTAGTTGGGATACCTACCTCCCATTGGCGGAGTTCTCATATAATAGCAGCTATCATGCGAGTATCGACCTTACTCCCTTCAAGATGTTGTATGGGAGGAGGTGCAGGACCCCGATATGTTGGGGTGAGGATAGCCAGAGAGTCATGGGGAGCACCGAAGTAGTGCTCCAGATGACAGAGAAGATTCAGAAGGTCCGGAGCAGGCTTCAGACTCCTCAGAGTCGGCAGAAAAGTTACGCCGATAAGCGTCGATCAGACCTGGAATTCCAGGTCGGGGATATGGTTCTCCTGAAGGTGTCGCCATAGAAGGGTGTCATCCGATTCATGAAGCGGGGAAAGTTGGGCCCAAGGTATATCGGACCGTTCAGGGTTGTAGCCCGGGTGGGTAAGGTGGCGTATCGGCTGGATCTGCCAGCCGATCTCAGTCAGATCCACAACACTTTCCACGTCTCTTAGCTACGGAAGTGCCTAGTGGACGATACGGCGGTGGTACCCTTGGAGGACATTCAGGTTGATGGCAGCTGAATTACATCGAGCGGCCTGTGTCGATCCTTGACCGAAAGTCGAAGGATCTGAGCAACAAAAAACTAGAACTCCTAAAGATGTAGTGGTAGCACCGAAAAGGGGTCGGAGTGGACTTAGGAGCCAGTGAGTGAGATGATGGAGCACTACCCCGAGCTGTTTCAGGATCGAGCGGCAGACTTCGAGGGCGAAGTCTAAAATAAGTGGGGGAGATTTGTAGCACCTGGTTCTTGGTATGTATTCTGTTATTAAATACTCATTTATTTTTGCATTTTTGGCCTTCGACTCGGCGCCGAGTAGAAGCGGGATAAGGCGCGGGGTTTAAGCTGCGGACTCGGCGAGTAGCCGCTGTTTAAAAAAAACCCTAATCCAGGGGTTTGCATCCTATTTAAATGACCTAATGCAGCCTCCTTTCCCCCTTTATGCTCCCAAACACTCCTCATAGCAACCCTAGCTGTTTTTGGAAAGATCTAAGGCTTTTTGAGTGATTCTTGTGAGTTTTGGTCTCAAGGAAGAAGGAAGAGCATAGAAGGATCAAGAGGGGACTGAAGGATTCGAGCTTGGTTCATCATTTGCAGTCTTTGGAAGGTATAAAGTCTGAACCTTGCTCATTCATTTGTTAGATCCCTCTTTGAGGTGGTTTAGAGCTTTTATAAGCCATTTTTGGTGGCCAACCATGTTTGCAAACATGGTTGGGGGTTTGGGCTTCTGTATCATGTCATTTTGTGAGCCACAAGTCAGATCTAGGTTGCTTTTTGCACCAAGGAAGGCCCCATGCAACAAAAGAACCATATTAGAGCCTTTTAAGCTCTAATGTCCCATGCATGCACGTAAAGTTTGTAACTTTACGTGCTAGATCGAGTTTAGGGGCCTGGATCTATCATTTGGTTAAGTGTTGTACATCAGAAATCGAAGTTCTTAGTAAGGAATGTGATAGACTCGGCGAGTTCATTCTTGGACTCGGCAAGTCCAAGGGTTTTGGTCCCATATCAATGAGGGTCATAAGGACCAGTTGAGTGTGGAAGGGTTTTAGGAGTCCCGGGGAGTGACCCAACGTTCTGGACTAAGCAAAGTGTTCTGGGAATTCATGGTACTCGGCGAGTACATGAACGGACTCGACAAGTCCAAGACAATCTTCATGGTACTCGGCGAGTTGTTCATCAACTCGGCGAGTCGAGGACAGAACGTGTTTATAAGATGAAGAGTAACTCGACGAGTTGTTCATACAACTCGGCGAGTCAAGACATGACCTGAGTATCAGTAAATGATGAACTCGACAAGTTGTTCACACAACTCGGCGAGTCGGATGTGGATTCAGTCGGCGTTCATTTAGAAGGAAAACTCGTTGAGTCATCGCCTAACTCGACGAGTAGAGACGGGTATGAGGTCTGATGGAAGGATAGGGACTCGGCGAGTCAGGTCAACTAGAAGTTGACTTTGACTTTGACTTGGTCAAGGGGTAAAATGGTTATTTTATCCTAAGGGTAGATGTTAGTTTCTGACTAAGTGTTTTGTGGGAATTTTAGCCGGAGGATTTCCGGAGCAGCAGTGGCAGCAGTCAGAGGATTCCTGCACAGTTCAACAGCTACGAGGTGAGTTACCTTCCAGTAGGGGTGGGTCTAAGGCCACAATGCCGGCCCACCATTAAGGAGTATTTAGAAGATAATTGTCTTTGTGATAATTTATCTTGGTTTGGTATGCGTTTGGTTATGAGTTATATCTGTATGGTATGTTACATGATAGGGATAGTTTTCCTGATTGTGGTCCTTAGGACCAAGGGGTAGGTCAGTACCCGGATATGTCTGAATGTATGCTTATATCTTGCTATTGTATGCTAGTAGTAGGGGTGGAATAGTCCCCAGTTACCGGTTGAAAGATACCGATGACGATTACCGGTTGAAAGATACCGATGGTATTTTATGGTATGTGGTATGATGGGGGAACTCACTAAGCTTTGTGCTTACGGTTTCAGTTTTTGGTTTCAGGTACCTCTTTGTCTAAGGGGAAGGAGCCGGCGGTGTAGCATGGCATCACACACACATATGATTTTTCCGCATGGTGTTTTCTGGGATTGTACTCTGATATGACATTTGTTCATGGTTGTAGGTTTCAAATATGATACTTGGTTTTGAGATGTCGTGTTTACACAATACTTTCTAATGAATGTTTTATGAATTAATTAATCAAAAATGAAATTTTTGGGTTTGAATTTTGGGATGTTACATTTTGAATACACAAGCAGTAAATGACAAGCAAATAAAAATTCCAAACTTACCCCTACAAGATGAAGTCATTATACTTTCAAATTAGAAAGTTATGAATGAAGAAGATTGCATGCAAAATGAAATTCCACAACCACCCTTGGAACATGAATACATTATCTATGGAAATGAGAATGCACAAATGAATTGGTGGATGAACTATGGCCAACGGATGACCGTCGACACCAATGTCTCTCTCTTGGCTGAATACAAAAAAAATAGATGAATACCTTTACATCAGTATAATCTAATATAAATTACAAATATATATAGGGATGTCAAAAAGTCTCGTGGGACGCTGAACCTGTGGGGCCCCGATCCCGAATGGGGAATATTTGTTTAAAAAATCGGGGGTGGGGGCAATGTTAACCCTCGTTTTAGTTTCGGGGGTGGGGGCGGGGGTGGGTAGTCCTGTACTGAACCCCCAATGGGGACCTCGTTAATATATTATTTATATTAATATATTAATTTAAAAAAATATAATAAATAATAGCAATGATTTTGAACTTCCAAAATTCAATTAAATATCATGTTTTTAAGCTTATAGTATAACATTTTTAAGATGTTATAATACTTTATTTTAAATATATAAACTTATGTTGTACATAACTATTTTTATCCAAACTGGTTTCTTTTAGCTCAAAAAATAACTTCTTTTAGCATAAACAACACCTTCGTTCGCCCAAAAAAGAGTCAACCCAAACGGGGGCGGGGGCGGGGGTAATCTTGGGATTCGAGGGCGGGGGCGGGGATGCGGAGGCTAGAGATTTCGGGGGTGAGGCGGGGGCGGGGGAATAGGAAAATTTCGAGGGTGGGGGCGGGGGATGCAATCCCCGCGCCGTTTGCCCCCGTTGACATCCCTAAATATATATTAGGTTAATTATTGTGACATACTGTTTTATGAAGGTTTAAATTCAAATAATAGTAATGTACTTTGTATTGGTCGATTATTATAGCACCATACTTTTATTTTTATCAAAGTACTTCCATTTTATTTACGGGGCTGTTTGGTATTATATTTATATTCATTGGTTTTTATGGTAATAAAGCATATTATTGAAAGTACATTACTATAAAACGGCTTTTCACAAGGCAATGTGTTTTATAAGAAAATGAAAGTACAATGTTATAAATTGAATGCATTTCAGAGTAATATACTTACATAACAAACAATTGTATTAAAGGGCTATTTGGTATTAATTGTAAACTCATGGGCTGTTTTGGTAAATAATTATATATTCATTGGCTATTTGGTAATATATTTTACACTAAAAAACAACACACACACACACACACACACACACATATATATATATATATATATATATATATATATATATATATATATATATATATATATATATATATATATATATCTTATCCTTTTATTTATCCCAAATTTATACTATTTATCCTTTATTTACTAAAATATTACTATAACCAAAACATTTTAATTTTTCAGATTTTTTTCATGATTACAAACCTTATTATTTTTAAACATTCGACCAATGCATCAAATAACATCCTAATATCATAAATTTAATTATGTTTCTATTTGTTATGGGTAAATTAAAGTAGGTTGTTATTTCTTGGGATAATTCATATATTTTTAATTTGGTTTTCTAGACAACTCATGTTATATAAATACTTTCATTATAAGATTGTACTTTAAACTTTTTCAATGTACAATGTGATTACAAGGAAAATGAAATTCTAATGCTATAATTTAAAATTATATATTTTAGAGTTAAAATATCCATCTTATAATTTTAAAAAATTTGAAATTTAGATATTTAAAAATGGATATTACATAAACAAGAAACAAAATTAGTATATTTGACATTATCCTAAGTTTAATTTTGAAAAACATATCCTAAAACTTTCGACAATATCAAACCTATCCTAACTACATAAATGTTGGTTGTTACATTTATATTATCCTACTTTTAAATTTATAAATCTCATCCTACTTATCTATCCAAACAAGTTGTAAAATTCAAATATGAAACTTATATATTCGAATATTAATCTTATCATATTTATTTATCCAAACTAATTATAATATTTAAAATTCAAAATTTAAATAATACATATTTTATCCCTTAATAACAAACAAACTTTATCAGAAAATCATTATATATACCTAAGTACTGCCGCCATATTCCAACCTATATATCGGTCAAATTCAATAGCTCAGCTATCAAAAAGTATGTTAAACTATTTGTTATTGTTTTGCTTTTCATTTTAAATTTATGTTGAGTTATATTAACTCCTAATCTTTTCCTCCTTGGTAGCATCATGCATGCCTTTAACATGGATATAGAGACAACAGAACATGAAACTTGTGAAAAACAACCTTCTCTCCTCCAAAAAAAATGTGATTTGGCACTTCAGTCTTGGAAATGGAATGAAGTGGTGGGTCTTGTAAGCTATGATAATCAACAACAGGTGACTGATGAAGATGTGGATACAGAAGATACAGCTGACTCGGTAAAACCATTGAAAACGCCACGAGTCACAATTCAGAGACGAAACAGGTTCTCTAAGTTTAGTCATCTACCAAATGACAAAGATTATCGGTATGTCATGATCATTTCAGTTGTATTTACATATTTATTTCATAATTGAATCAAACTAATTTAGTTTATATATTCTTTTTTTTAATCACTTCATTTCTAAATAGATTATTTCTAAATATGTTTAAATTTTATGTCTATTATTTTTACTTTCAAATAAATTTTTGCAGATATGGGTTGGAGTTACCTGTAGACGTGAACCATCCAATACATGGTGAAGATGATGTGTCACATCCCACTGAAGATGATGTAGGTGTGATCTAGTCAAATTCGGCTGATAATGATGAATCAGAGCCGGGTGAAGGCTGATCCTAGCAAGAAAGATCGTTAATTTATTTTTTTAATAAGTTGAATGAATTTTGCTTATAGTAAGTTGAATAGTAGGTATTTTATCTTTAAGACTCTATGGTTTTAGATGCTTTGATATTGGGATCTTATGTTTTTTATGATTATTATTGAATTTTATGGTTTTTGAATCATGCTTTTCATTCTCTATTTGCTTATTCGTTATTGTTTATCATGGCATCCTACTTTCATTTCTTATTACAACATTCTAAAATTTCTTTAAATAAATACACTGCTTTATTTAGAAAAATATTGAAAGTAGAATGTTTTATTATAAAGAAATGAAAGTAAGATGTTGTGATTTTCAGGAACCTCATAAGAGATCCACTTTTTAAAATTATAAAAGAAAAAGTAAAATAAACTCGAGTCAAATGTGTTTTAAACAGAACATTCAGTTCAATAACATGGCTTTTCCAAATGAAATATGTTTTTAATAAGGAAACAGAAGTACAAAGTTATTATTTAGGCTTTTCAAAGTAAGCATCTTAATATTAAACAACAAGTACTAAGGGGCTGTTTAAAACTAATTTTAAACCCAACAACTGTTTTGAAATATAATTATATATTCATGGGTTTTTTGGTAATATAGTTTACCTCATGGTCTATTATGGTAAAAAAAATATTGATTTAAAAACCTGATAAATAAATGCGAGAATATAATATTTCAACCTAATAAATAATTTCATAATCATTCATGATAGTATATCTTTTTTTTCTTTATTATCATGCATTTTATTTTGAAAAGTTAATTGAAAATCCATTTTAAAAACCTTAGGGGTTGTTTTGGTAAATAACTACATATTTATTGGCCATTGGTATTATTGTTAAAGTCATGGGCTATTATGGTCTATTATAGCATCTTACTTTCATTTCTTACTACAACATTGTATATTTTTAAAAGTACAATGCCTTATGAAGAAAAACATTGAAAGTATAATGTCGTAATACATAGAAATGAAAGTATGAAATGCAATTCGAGAAACAAAAACAATATAATGGTAGATACTATTAATACTTAGTTATTCCTCTTTATGCAAAATCTTATCAGTCTCCTGGATAAAGCATACCTGCAATGACAAACAAATAATTGAATAAAGTACATGGTTTTTCCAAATGAAATGTGTTTTTAATAAGAAAATGAAAATACATTGTCATAATTTGAAGATTTTTCAAAGTAAAATGCTTACAAAAGAAACAATATGTATCAGAGGCTATTTGGTATTAACTTTAAAGTCGGGGACTATTTTGGTAAATAATATATTCATGCGTTGTTATAAAAATTATCCTTTTTCTAAACTAACCATCAACATTATCCTAATTTTAAATTTTATACCATAATCGTAAAACTTTCTACATTATCTATCCTAACTACATTTTTAAATTCAAAATTTAACAAATGGATAAAATCATTTTTATCTTATCCCTCCGAAACCAACTTGAATTCAATATATATATATATATATATATATATATATATATATATATATATATATATATATATATATATATATATATATATATATTCCGCTAAAAGCCACATTAACTTTTCATTCGCATCAATAGGCGTGGATGTGGATAAAACAATGACAAATATGACATCTGGAGTATACACTTTTTGTGTGAATAGAGGAATATATCATAGAATCGATCAGTTAATCCCAAGGGATGGAAAACCTCGGTACTTAAAGTTATATATTTACCATGCTGATTATGAGATGTCACATAGACTCAAATGGAAGAATATTGATAAACAAATTTCTCAAAATTTGATTCGTGTTCTTGCCACAAACCCATACATGCAAATATTTCGAAGACTTGCCGATCTGGGGCCGCTTGACAATTACAAAGTCACTTTGAATGCATCAGTAGAACTTGACCAAAGGGTATACAACAGACCGACCACATCCGATGTACCATAATAATTATTGTCTACTGATTATAAAAAAATATATCATGTATGACATACAACTGTATATATTACACACCATGTATAATCTGTAACCCCCCGTCTCTGGTATGTTGCTTCCGTGGCATTTATTTAGAAGTTTTATTGAGGGACTCGGCGAGTCTATGGCCTGACTCGTCGAGTAGGGTCGAGTTTTCGAGCACGTGTTAGTCGGCGACTCGGTGAGTCCATATTCGGGACTCGGCGAGTCTGCCTGCCAGGAAGAAACCCTAAATCCCCGGGTTGCTCACTATTTAAGCAATGTTATGTGCCCCAAACTCGCCTCCTTCACCCTCAGAGAGCTGTGAGAAAACCCTAATCCATCCCTTGATTGTTTTAAGTGTTTTTGTGTGGATTTTGAAGGCTTGAAGAAGAAGAAGAAGAAAGGAATAAAGAGAAGAGGTGTAGAGCAAAGATCCAAGGGCAAAATCAGAGTTCATTGAGGTATTTCTCGGATTCCTTCTGTTTTATGCTTTAGACCTCCATTAGAACACTTCTAGGGCTAGTTTGATGTATTTTCCAAACCTTATAGTTGTATGGATGCCTTAATAGGTCGAGATATCCCTAGATCTGTTCATTTAGGAGTTGTAGAGCCCGGATCTATTGCCTTTTTGAAGATGCTTTGCATAAGAACCCTAGATCTAGCCTTTATTATGATTTTTGAGCCTTATTATCTTCTTGGTCGCTTATGGGCACGTAGAGATAGAATCTTTACGTGCTAATCGAACTAAGGAAGCCCATATCTATAAGTTTTAGACGCTGGATTCAAGCAGAATCGAGTTTAGAGTAGCTGCATGGATGTGACTCGGCGAGTCGGAAGAACGACTCGGCGAGTCAAGTCGCGAGTCTCGTTTTTCCCCTTTTGAGTGATGTCGAGTGGGAGCCTGTAAGTAGTAGAGTGGACTCGGTGAGTTGGAGGGCAGACTCAGTAATGGAGGGACTCGACGAGTTGTTCATACAACTCGGCGAGTCCAAGGTAATCTTCTTAGCTCAAGAACAACTCGTCGAGTTGTTCATATGACTCGGCAAGTCGGATGCAGATTGTCTGAGTTCTTGGATCGAGAGGGTACTCGTCGAGTCGATGCCATACTCGACGAGTAGCCACGAGTAGGGCTGAGAAGTGAGACTAGAGACTCAGCGAGTTGGCGGCCCAACTCGGCGAGTCAGGTCAACTGTGGGTTGACTTTGACCGGGAGGGTTGACTTTGACCAAGGGTAAAAGAGTCATTTTACCCCAGTGCAGTGATTAGCATTTGATTGAGTGTGTTTATGGATTTGTAGCCGGGGAGATACCGGAGCAGCAGCAGTTAGCTTCCAGAGCCATTCACACAGCAGCCAGTTCACGAGGTGAGTTTCCTTCCAGTAGGAACGGGTCTACGGCCACAATGCCGGCCCGTTTAGTTAGCAGTAGTCCCCGACTTTAGTCCGATGCAGTAGTTAGAGTGCTTGATGTCTTTGTGATTCAAGCATGTTTGTGTTATGTGTTCCGGACTCTGTTCCGATGCAGTATGCAGTATATGTGTTTATATTAGTTGATATGTGTTATGCTATGCCATGATCAGCCAGTTCCGGACTTCGGTCCGATGCAGGGGACAAGGTCCCAGTCAGTTCCGGACTTCGGTCCGATGCAGTCAGTTCCGGACTTCGGTCCGATGCAGCTAGTTCCGGACTTCGGTCCGATGCAGTGGGCAAGGCCCAGTATGTGCTTTATATGTATTGTATGGTATGTGGTAGTTTGGGGGAGCTCACTAAGCTTCGTGCTTACAGTTTCAGTTTTGGTTTCAGGTACTTCTGCAAGCAAAGGGAAGAGCTCGGGATGATGGCATCGCACACACCACAACTTCAGTTTTTGTCCTGGGAGTTGATTCCGTTAGTTGATATGTTTGGATACAGTTGTGATACAGTTTTCTTTCTCTCAGTATTTTATCATAGTTTTTGAAACACGCAACGTATGATTTTGTTATGTGATACTTGGTTTCATGTTTTTGATATGATAAAAATTGAAATTTTTGGGTCATATTTTTAGGTTGTTTCATAATCATATCATTTCCATAATAAAAATTTCAAGTCGCTGGTATTTGAATTGAAGGTAACGAAAACATAGCCGCATATAAACGAAGTATTATCGTGTATGGAAGATCCGAAAAACCATGAATAATTCAATCTTACTGGGGATGTTATGATCTATTGTGTTATCCTTTATGTTTTCATAATAGTGAGTCTGGATAGCATTCTAATATCCCAAGACATGGATTTCCTATCAATAGTATTATTAACGACGACGAAGTCATCCAGGATGATTTAGACGGTACACATATCATAAATTTTTAAATTTTAGTTAAATTAACAAAGATTACATGTTTGTACAATTCATTATTTTTTTTGTTCACGACATCAACATTATGTGGACTCTAATACAAAAGGAAGGCGGAATATTGTAAGTATGCGGGAATACTATTGCTATAAGTTTCAAATCCAGTCAAATTATAATGTAATTTTGTTGGAAGGGAGATTACTAAAACAATTTATAGTAGATATCTACATCAAGATTGAGACTTCATGTTTGGAGTTTTGTAGAAAAAACGAGTACGAAATAAGATTTTTCAACGAGACTACTTATATGCCTTGCATGAAGTTGACCGATAAAAAAAATTCCATTCCGTTTTCAACACAGACAATTCCCAGTAGTAGTTTGTTTCGCTATGATCATTAACAAAAGTCAAGGACAATCATTATCAAATGTTGGATTATACTTGCGTAGAACTGTCTTCACCCACGGTCAGTTATATGTAGCTGTTTCTCGTGTAACAAACAAAAAAGGTTTGAAGGTACTCATATATGACGGGGAAGGTCGTTCAACTAATAAAACAAAAAACATTTTCTACAAAGAGATCCTGCAACGTTTATAAATATTTATCGATTCCAGTGTTTCTTCTTCACATTTCAATAATAACAATAGCCACAAAGTTTCTTTTATAATTATTATGCAATATATATAAATGTTTTTATATTCTTTTAATACGTTCCCCGCGTTTAAAGCGGGATATAATCTAGTTTTTATATGATTTGAAAGAGTGTTACACACTCGGAAGAGTGGCGGATGTTGGTTGCTTGGTTTGTCTTGCTAATTAATGTCATATCATGCCCATTCCTTGTGTCGTATCGAAATAATGGGTCTAAAACTAGTCAAAGCGTTTTTTCAAGTATTTAAGGTACCGTTTGTCAGAAGAACTGGATAGAACAGAACTGGACTGGACTGGACTGAACAAAATTAGATAGGACAGGACAAATAATCTGTATAGTGTTTGGTAAGACTAAACAAAACAAAACAAGTTGTCTGAAACTGTTTGGTAACAATAGAACTGGACAGAACATGATGTAAAAATAACCATACTACCCTTTTGCAAAAAATATTCATAATAACTCTATTTAATATACATAACTTCAAAATAGACATTTTTTATTAAAAAAAATATATTAAAATTCTCATAGAAACAAGTTATAATACCAAATAATCAAAATTGTTTCAAAATTAACAAAGTTCTAAACCAAAATGGTTTCCAAAATACTTTAGTTTGAATAAAAAAAATAAGATACTTCAGTTATCATCTTCCAATATAGCCTTCACAAAAAGTGGTTTGGTAATTGCATCCAAACTATTCCACATCGGTAATAAATTCAGGTTTTTTGTAAACTTCAAACAAATTCGCATGATTTCTGAAGAAGATAACTCCATAGTCTTCAACTCTTCATGTATGGTTTTTAACTCTGTGAGGTCATTAGTAGAGGACGTAATAGCCCTAGTCATATTCTGGATTTCCTCGGATACAGTAGCTAACCCCATTTGAATTACATGTGTTACTTCTTCAGATGCCGCTTTTCTTTTGTTATTTCATGCCGAGTCTTTGAGATTTGGATTGGAGGAAGTTGCGGAGTTTTGAGGATTAGAATTAGACGATGGAAAACTTTCTCCTTCTTCATTATCAATATTTTGATTTTCTATCACATCAGCCGTCGGCCGTCGACTCTATTTAATATACATAACTTCAAAATAGACATTTTTTATTAAAAAAAATATATTAAAATTCTCATAGAAACAAGTTATAATACCAAATAATCAAAATTGTTTCAAAATTAACAAAGTTCTAAACCAAAATGGTTTCCAAAATACTTTAGTTTGAATAAAAAAATAAGATACTTCAGTTATCATCTTCCAATATAGCCTTCGCAAAAAGTGGTTTGGTAACTGCATCCAAACTATTCCACATCGGTAATAAATTCAGGTTTTTTGTAAACTTCAAACAAATTCGCATGATTTCTGAAGAAGACAACTCCATAGTCTTCAACTCTTCATGTATGGTTTTTAACTCTGTGAGGTCATTAGTAGAGGACGTAATAGCCCTAGTCATATTCTGGATTTCCTCGGATACAGTAGCTAACCCCATTTGAATTACATGTGTTACTTCTTCAGATGCCGCTTTTCTTTTGTTATTTCATGCCGAGTCTTTGAGATTTGGATTGGAGGAATTTGCGGAGTTTTGAGGATTAGAATTAGACGATGGAAAACTTTCTCCTTCTTCATTATCAATATTTTGATTTTCTATCACATCAGCCGTCGGCCGTCGACTCAGCCATACCACCTGTAGCTCGATCTGTACCAAAAAATTTACTAGTCACTCGTATGCAGGGAATGGTTTGTTCGCGACATAGTTTTTGTTTGGATGTTTCTAGTAAAACAAACAAAGTTACAATTAAAACCATATATTTAATACTTAGATATGCATACAAATAATATATATATATATATATATATATATATATATATATATATATATATATATATATCCACTAACCTTTAGATATTCATCTAATATCTCAGGAGAATCAACTACTACGCATTTGCGAGCATCATCCCAACCAAACCCACTTGTAATTTGCATATCATATGCGGTAGAAATTTTTATCTTTTAAATGTTTGATTTGGTTTTGGAGATGCTTTGCTGTTATATTAATACCCATGATTTTTTCTCGCAACTTTAGAACGACTTGATCATAGGTTCCTAGCCTAAAGCTTCCATTATCACCTCTACCACTGATAACAACAATGTCTTGAAGGATGGTAATCAACGCATCATCTTCTTCTTGAGTCCATTGATGCCTATCTGCTATGATTTGTTACCTACTTTTGACATATTATACATAACAAAGGTAAATAGAAAAAAAAATAAAAAATATTAAAATGATTCGTCCACTGAGTTAAAATTAATAAAAAAACATACACAAAATTCAAATTTGTTGATGTACATAATAATTAAAAATAACAAACTTAAAAATAAAAGTTCTAACATTCAAAAACATCTACTAGGATCTAGTTGACATCCAATAATCAAACATTTCTTCGGCTAAATCATCCCTCCATTGAGTCCATTCACTACTTGATTCAACAACATCCACAATTTGAAATTGATTTGGTTGCTCTTCCCCGATAGGCATATGTTCGACATCGGTAGGCGTGTTTTCCTCCGGATCAAGATCCATGTGTGTCCTAATAAAATTATGTAGCAAAGTACATGCCATGACTATTCTCCCTTGAATTCTAATTGGATAAAATGAAGGACTTCTTAATATTGCCCAATGTCTCTTTAGTAGACCAAAAAACCTTTCAATAACATTCCTCACTTGTGAGTGTTTCATGTTAAAGTATTCTTCCTTGTTTGTAGGTGCATGTGTACTACCTTCCCATTCCCGTAAATGATACCTAGTACCTCTATATGGTGCCAAAAAACCTTCACCATTGATATATCCTCCACCAGCCAAATAACAGTTACATATATAATAAATAAAATAATAGGTATGAATATGTAACTATATTTACTTTCAATATTTAGTAATTATTGTATTAGCTTACCAACTGGAATCTTCAATCCATTATGTCTAGTAATTGCATCCCGCAAAACCCTTGAATCCGTAGCCGAACCTTCCCAACCAGCTAAGACGTAGACAAAATTCGTGTCATGATTTCAGACACCTAACACATTCATTGCTATATTACCCTTTCTTGTTCGGTACCATGGTTTATCCGAGTCAAGGACATTAACTTCAATATAAGTTCCATCAATGGCTCCTAGACAACCTTATAAAGAAAATATTAACTTGTTGTTAGTTAAAATCTTATATTAACTATTAGTTAAGACCTTATATTAATTTGTAATATATCATAATAATGTTATAGTGGTTACCATGAACCACTTCCACCGGTTGTCTGTACAATCATTTGCAATAGGCGTTGGTTTGACAAACAATATCTCTTGTATATGCATTAATTCACCCAAAACTCGATGAACATACCGACTTACCGTTTCCCCCGACCGATAGAATCTAACTTGAATACATCTATTTTTCGTGGTGTGCTAATATGTTTAGAAATGTAGTAACTTGCTCCTCAATGGTCACTAAATCATTGTCTAATAATCCACCACGGGTGTGTAGTAACTCGCATAAATGTGCAAATGCATTTCTATCCATATGTAACTCATTTATACAATTTTCATCACTTTCACGTGTGATATGTTGTATTTCTATGGACCTTTTCAAAATCGTGTCTAATCTATTCTCTAATGTACTTTTACTTAAAGCTCTCATTTGAGCTTCTTTTTCCTCACATTCAATTAACCAAAGTCTAATTGTAGTTAGGCACATCAACAATTGAATACAACTCTCCAATAGTTTCATAAATTGGAGCAAATGATTACGATCCATATCTACAATTTTTATTAAAAAAACGTGTAAAAATATTCTATTTTTTGAAGAAACATGTTTGAGACACAAAGATTGTAAGAAAATTAACTACTCAAAAATAAACTAGAGCACTTAACAATTGAATAAGTCTACAACAAAACATGACAGGTACCAAAACTGGGCAACAACAATTTGCTTATTTTATCCACCCAAGAACTAACAAGCATCTCTATAAAAACTACAAAAAAAATTGTGCAGGAACAAAATCTTAAGGGCAATTGTATCCAAAATGGAACAAATTATAAAATTACAAATGATGTTTAGCCTCCTAAATACTGACAAAAAGATAAACTTGGAATGATGGACAAAATGAAATTCTTGGAGATTATTATTTGGGTCGATCAAGACCGCCATGGTTTAGTATTTTGATGAGCACTATGCGGCCCTCACAGAGACGGCTGCCGCGGCGGCTACATCGGCTGTAACAGCGGCAGGGGGAGGAGCTGGTCGGGGTTTTCAGTATCGGTACTTTGATAATACGAAGCCTCCTACCTTAGATGGGGTTCAGGACCCGATTTTTATTATGAGATGGTTGTCAGACGTGGAGGGGTATTTCTGATGGGTTTTGGTCATAAGACATCCTATGTGCTCATACAAACCCTAATGCTTGGATCTAGGTTTCTCTATTGTACATGCTTTGCATCCAAGACTATAAACCCTAATTCTAGCATATGGAAATCGATATTAACATATAATTAGGTTTATGATATTACCTTGATTTTTTGTAGCAATAACAATCCCAATTCCTCCTTGAATTGACTTTGGAAGGCTTAGAGTCACAAGTGTCACTCCTCTAATGGCTTACAAACACCACAAGCAAGAGGATGAAGAGGAGAGAGGATGGAGGCTACCAAAACCGTGTGAAAACCCTAACAAGAAGCTTAGCCACGTTTTTGGTCCTTAAGGGATCTATATATAGTGAGGCAATCAGGGTTATCTAACAAGGAAACCCTAATTTAGTTGCTTAAGCCCTAAGCAACCCATGAAGCCCTTTCCATAACGCCTTGGACGATTTCATATGGGCTTCCCCCATAGAATTCGTCTACCTTATAATAAAAGGCAATCCATGGCCTAAATTGCAATTATCTTATAATTACAATTCCAGTCCCTTAAGTTTAATTAATCTCTTTTAGTCACAAAACTAATTACCAATTAATTATTGACTAATATTAATTAAACAATATGATTTCTCCTTTAATATATTATTCTCATAATATATTAATAAATCATATTTAATCCTTTCTCTCCATAATTCATCCTATCAAGTTGCTTTGGTGAAGGCAACCCAAAAGGACCATGCACCATCGGGTCAAGTACATACCAAAATAGTTATGGACTTAGACACTAATCCAACAGTCTCCCACTTGGATAAGTCTAATAACTATTATGCGTATGTGTCACACCCCAAAACCGGAACGGCGGAAACGTTCTGGGGTGGATGACGTCATGTCAAGTATCACAACACATGCATTATAGTAATCAAAGTACAACAAAACATTGCATTAATAGTAATAAATTTACATGGTTTACATTACAAAGCATTAAGGTAATACAAGTAATAGAATAAATACAGCGCGGTACTAAGCTATCTTCATCAACAGCTCCGGGGATGTACCTGTCTAATGCTAACCTGAGAATACAAGTTATTTGAAAAGCGAGTATCAGCATTTTTACAAATGTTGGTGAGTTCATAAGTATTTAGTGACATTATCCAATAACTTTATAAAGTAGTAGTTTAAGTGTTTACTATGTATTAGAGTTCCTTCCAGAAAATCCTATATTTTCTTTAATAAAGCAGCCTTCTACCAAGACTGGTCAGTGTTATGTGGTAAAAAGTCATTTTACCTAAATTGCTATCATTATCAAAATACTGAATTTGATTATTGAGGAAAGAAAACGACATCAGGGAATAACATATGCCTCAGCAGTGAGGACTGCTGACTAAGGCAAGGAATCATAGACTCCAAGAGAGTATCGAACAAACGACACGCCTGGTTCAGTCTAACAAATAGAGACTCAAACCCCAGAAGGTACCAAATGAAAGGTACAGTTGGTAAGGTCTAAAACAGTGAATACAGACCGCAAACAGTATCAAATGAAAGATACATCTTGCAAGGTCAAAACAGAGAATACAGACCGCAGACAGTATCAAATGAAAGATACATCTCGCAAGGTCAAAACAGTATGACCCTGAAAATGAGTTACCAACATACAGTGTAAATATTCGGTGAATACTGTTACCTTAAGACCATGAATTATAAGGTAACCCGGGATACTCGTAACCATACTAACCGACACTAGAGTACCAGACGCCCTAAAAGCGTCTATATAATGTGACATTTGTCACCCCTTGGCTTGGTGGGCCGTGGACTGTAGCTAGCAGTCAGGGTGCGGGGGTGTCAATCCCGTATAGATCTATACACACAATGTCCGCTCTCCCTACAGGAGACTCTGGTTACCAACTAGACGACGGAGAAGGGCGTATCCTGAAGATGCATCCCAAATAGTGGGTAGAGACTTCCGAATAGTGGGTTTCTAATGTAAGTGCTGAACTAGAGGTAGAGACTCATGATTGAACTAACTGAAGTAAACCCATATGTCTATGCTTGTGTACATAATATATAACTAATGAATCAACGACCTTCGGATGGACATCCGATCCCACCAGACCACATCTCAACGAAGAAAAGGAAATAGGGCGGACAAGCCTTCCTAAGTCCTTCAATCATTATTTATATGCATCTATACAAGCACAGACATACATCTAACTACGCTTGAGTGTGTATCAAGTGGAATCATATCGTGAAGTATAGGTGTACAGTGTAGAATAACCGACTGGTGAAGTATAAGTGTACAGTGAGATATCCGAGTCGTGAAGTATAAGCGTACAGTGGAACATCCGAGTCGTGAAGTATAAGCGTACAGTGGAACATCTGAGTCGTGAAGTATAAGCGTACAGTGGAACATCCGAGTCGTGAAGTATAAGCGTACAGTGGAACATCCGAGTCGTGAAGTATAAGCGTACAGAGTGGGATAATCGAATCGCGAAGTATAAGTGTACCAAGTGTAAGTGTATCACGAAGTGGAGACGACGATAAGTGAAGTAAGAGCGTCTATCAAGTATAAGAGGCTACAAGTATAAGCGATATAGAGACAAAAATCCGGTATAAGCGTATCACGAAGGAAATGCGTTATCAAGTAGGAGTTTTAAATAAGTAAAAGCGAAACAGCGGTAACAAACAAGTAAAAGTGTACGTCGTAAAAGGGAACTTCGATGAAAACCTTGGAAAAACCTTTATATTCAGGGAAAATCACATTTGATATTCTTTGGTAAAATAAGTTTGAAAACTTTGTAAATCCTTGGAACCTTTATAACCCAGTTTAAAATGAATTTAGATATGACAGTATAAGTAAGAGTTTTTGAAACGATTGAAAACCTCTTTGAAAACCATTATAGTGTCCTACTTGGTAAAACAGTGTAAAGTGTGGTAAAATTTTGTGCATGCGGGTTATCAATCACATGTGATTGATATGATAACTGGCATGTTTAAAGGCATGTTTGGCACCATATTAGGGGTTTACGACCCTAGAGTGTTCCTGGGCCGTAAACTCCTTATTCCATGCCTTCTTGGACGATTTTTGGGCTATAAACACAAACCATAATGTTTAGAATAAGCTAGGATAAGCGGACTTACGATTTGGAAGCGTTTGGTTGCGGATTTGGGGCGAAAACGGGTCTAGAGAGAGAGTATAGAGAGAGAGGGTGGAAAGAGCTCAAATGGAGTTTACTCCGCTTTATATATGGGTGGGAGTTGGAGCTCAGTGGATTTCTACCCAATACTGCCGTTAAACGGGGCTTTTGGTCGCACCCGATTTAGTGGTCATAATAATAAAATGTAACATTTTCCAAATAAATGGAAATGTGTGTTATGTGTTTTTATTCCCCTTTATCACGACTTAACGGCATATTGAATATAAAAAAACTAAAATGTTTATTTAATTGACGACCTCTAATTAACGGAACTTTTATAAACTGGAATATTCCGTTAACGGTAACGGGGAAATGTAACGGGACAACTTGGGTTGTCACATCATTCCCCCGTTAGAGGGAATTTCGTCCCGAAATTCAGGTCTAGGCAAGGAAGTAGGTATGAATGTCCAAGTAGAGGTAAGAGAGTACTTCCTATATGGTTGTCCTCGCATTCCCAAGTGAACTCAAGTCTGTGTTTGTCATTCCGACAGACCTTCACGTACGGGATGTGGATTCCGTCTAGTGTAGCTAGTGGGTTCCAACTGGTGTATCTCCAAGGTTAGGGTTCCCAATGGATTCTATCAAGATGAGTGAGGTACGAAGAGTGATGTCGGGAAATCACATATCAAGTCTAAGAAGTGGATCGATCGGGTGTGAATCTGGTGGTATATCCGAAGGTAGTGGTGGCCTGAAAAGGGTTGGACCAAGTCTCTATTAGAATCCTCATATGGTCCTAAGCTCTCGGAAGGGTAGAGCTTTTCAGTACTCAGAACATAGTGTACTTCTATGGCAAGATCATCACTGGCGTGATTGCCATTCCAAAGTTCCTAACGTTCTCACTCGTACTGTGTGTGTAGTCCTTCAGGTTGGTTCTTAGGAATCTCGAGTGGTTTTTCGTTTCACGTTTCCTGTCAACTGGCCGATAGAGACTTTCTAGATCGTCGAGTGGGTTGCGTGACTATGGTTATTCGTTTGCTGTAGAGTTTCTATCTCAAGCTTGTGCAAAATGAATCTGCACTAACGAAGCTTGAGATGCGGAAACCTTGGAGGTCGGGAAGATAGGGTTTCGCCAGTCGAGTGTCGGACTATCTCTGGAGGTGGTTCTACTATCTCAGCGTGAGATGGTATCCGTGGAACACCTAATAGTCCAATGAATCTCTAAGACTTTGGTTTATTCTAGCGTGGAAAGTGCATGCTCCTGCATAACCCTTCGACTAACACCAGGACTGGCGTCAAGTCTATAACCTCTTCGGGATCAGGGTCATGAGGCTTAACGCAACTACTTTCGCTCTTTGATCAAGTATTCTTGGCTGCGAAGGTTATCCTGTGGTTCTCGGTATCATAATGTTCACTTCGGAGAATGAAGTCTATCGTCTATAGGGCGACGACGATTTCCTCCATACGAGAGGGTGGAGGGTGATAGGCACTACCTGTCTATAACAGGGTGGGCAAGGTGCCTGAGTAGTAAGAGAATCTACGGAAACTAATCTTCTGAAGGTTCTGAGTTTCCTCAGTCTAGGTCAACTCTAGTGAGTATAGGGTCTCACCACTCGGAACTTTACTAGTTTAACCCGCAGTGATTCTCTTGACTCCGGCTCCTATGTTATGGAATAGGGTGAAAGTGTTTTGCGAAGTGGTTCATGGTAGAGCTCATGCTTGGCTTAACCACCAGTACTTGGTGTATGCAAGCAATATATAATTGAGGTCGGCAGGATGTTCAGTTGTGCGTCTCCACCCCAAACCCACAACCCAACGAGGAACAGGGAACAGGGAGGAAACACACACCTTAAATCTTTTTTATCTCAATTATATGCCACCTTTATGCATATACCTGGTTATAGTGGTCAGTCTCATGAGTTTTGTTCTCTGGGTTCACGAACCTGATGTGCGAGGTGCGAAGGGTCTTTTTGGGGAAACTATGAAGTACGCTTCGGATGGTTATCATCTTTTGTAGTATCTACAGTGTCGTTCGCTTCGGTTTCCATCTGACTACGAGGGATCAGTCAATGGCGCGGGGTACCCTCTCTTAGGTACTTCGGAAGGTTTGAGATAAGAGGGACAATTGACGGATCGCATTAGGTTTGATTATTTGTGTTAGGTTTAGGTTCGGGAGAACCTTTATTTGCCGACATGGCTACGGAGAAAGTTCTTTTTTTTACACAGCACTGAGAATGTCCACATGGTTGCATGAAGTCAAACCATGATTGATAGAGTCGTCGAAGTTGGCACACTTTGACATGATATAAAGTGAAGATCGGTAGAGTCATGCGCCGAACAGGCACACAAGTTCTAGGCGTCTCGGGTTTCGTCCTATGTATCACCACCGCGGATACTTGGACCGATAGAGTCGACGCGGAACTATAGAGGGTCCTAAGTGTTTCCGAATAGAGTACCTTTTCATGAGTGGATTCTCACAAGGCATTTCTATAATCGCCTCACATATACTAGTCATGTATATTTAAGGTGGGGAGGACTGTTGACTGAGCGACCCCGCCCTAAATCCACAACCAAACGAGGAACAGGAAATGAGGCGGTATTCGCTCACTCTAGGTCTGTCCATCTTAAATATACATGGCTGTAACGTATATGTTTAGCCATTATAGTTTTACCTAATGAATTTTAAATTTTATAACAGTGCTGCAACTTTCGCCTTATTGGGAAGAATTTACATTTGAATTAGTCTTTTATTGTTCTTATTTTAGTTATCCGAGATCGAGAGACGTACCAAAATCTAACGAGTTCCTTGCCGCTTCTCCCTAAGCAGTAATGTCAGGCTCCTTCTATGTCTTTTTCTTTCCCTTCGGTTGGGCAGTTCTTCTTGAAGTGTCCCATTTTACCACACAGGTGGCAAACTGTACGGGTCGCCACATTGGTGGTTGATGTAATGAACTCAACCGGGGTTCTGCAGACGCGATCAGTATGCCCCAACATGTGGCACCTAGCATAATAGAGCTCTCGGCAGACACCATGATGATGGTAGTTGCACTTGCTGCAGTGGGGAAGGTCTCCTAGGTATGGTCTTCTTGGAGTCGGGAGGGAAGGATTGACAGGGGTATAGACTGCCTCATCTCGTTGCCCTTCGGAAGGTCCTTGAGTCGAGGTACTTTCCTCCTCAATCTTGAGTTTTCTCTTTAGTGGGTTCGGTGAAGGTTCTTGGGTGACTGGGTATGAAAATGTTGGTTGTCGCTGTCCATTGCCAGGATTGGAAATCCCGACAGGGCCCTTGCTAACATTGGTGGTGTTAGCATTCAGGTGAGCCATGACAGCTGCTACGGCTGCTGAGACTGCAGCTTGGAACGTAGCTTCATCGAATAAGAGAGCAGGTTTCTTGCTTGTGGATTGGTTACACTTCTTCGGTGGCATGGTTTTCCTACACGTAAAAGAATACAAGGTAATGAGAGACGATGGTTAACCCTGGACATTTCTGTCCTGAACGTATTAGGCATAAAATTTTCCCGTGCCTTGGGTAATGGTCGTCTGAGTGTCGACCTACATCCCTATGATGTAGTCCTGGTAATCGAAGTGGGTGTATGAGTATCGGAAAAAGGCCATAAGATGCGAGTCGTTCCTACTAAGTTACCTTTAACTGGGAAAGGTTTCACTCTCCGGCCTGGAGAGATTTGAGAAAGGTTCGGAACGAAACTGCGGAAAGAGAGGCTCACAAGGGCAGATGGCTAAAATTCTCTCAATAGAGATGCGGGGATCTGCCCTAATCGTGTATCTGGCAACGGGAAACGACGATTTACCTAACACATAGCGTGAGTAGTGTAACCACTAACTCACTAAATTGTATTATTTTATGGGTGTATTAGCGTGACGCACACGAGGAAAAGACAATTCCCGGGTTCCATGTACTGGCTCCCTCGGTCTGCCTCGTATCTTTGACTGGAATCGGCGTTGGTTTCCTTTGGGTAGTTTCCTAGGGGTTTCTTCTCATATGGACATATTGAATTTCTACTCCGCCTTCCTTCTGATTCCAACTCTGGGTGTCATCACTTCATGATGGATAACTGGGAATCTCCGAAGTTTAGGCGAGTTTCTCACCGATGTCCTTAAAAGATATAGGCACTTGGTGAGGTCAATAGTATCGACCCAGTTCATTTATTTCCGAACAGAAAATCTTCTCAATGAACCTCCTCTGGGTCTGAATCAACTCATCTGTCGAGCACTGAAGTGGATAGGGTTGTCTACTGGGTTCGTGCGAGAATGGAAATGTCTAAAGAATCCTAATAGATTATTAACATTTCACTGGATGATCCATATCGAGTCCTGCTACGATTACACAGGGTATACAAATCATATATAGCTTAGATCCGATAGGCCTTCGAATATGTGATACTACTCTAGAACCACATCCCAACGAGGAAAAGGAAATAGAGCGAAACCACACATTCTTAGCCTATGGGATCCTTATTATATATAACCTTGGGAGTACACCCTCTGTAGTGGTAGGTATATCAATAAGGATCTTTTTAGTTACTTACGCAAGGTTGTTTATGGATTCTAAAATACCCCTATGGTATTTTAATTCTTTTTTGATTCTTATCTTCTGAGTTTCATTCTGGGATTAGTGTGGATCTTTTAGTGTTCTAAAATACTCCTATAGTATTTTAACTTTATGTTTGGCTCTAGCATTCCTAGTTGGTAAGTTTCAGACCTGCTGCACACCACTATCACTCTCGAGCACACGTTCATCGCATCTCGAATAAATGTAGTTGATCAGGTTACATTTATTCCAGCTTACGATTACATAACTGCCCAGGTTTGACGGAAATGTTCAACATCCGAAGACTTTTATTCTTGTTCTTCTTGTGATACTTGTGTTCGAGTGTTTAGGTTCTGGATGTTCTTATACTTTGGTAAAATATGGTTATATTTTAAAGTATAATTCTTGGTCAGAGTGTTTTATCCCTTTGTGTTTATAGGTTGTATATCTTTTATGAATTGATATACTTAGCTCACTATAAACAATGCTCTGATACCAATCTGTCACACCCCAAAACCGGAACGGCGGAAACGTTCTGGGGTGGATGACGTCATGTCAAGTATCACAACACATGCATTATAGTAATCAAAGTACAACAAAACATTGCATTAATAGTAATAAATTTACATGGTTTACATTACAAAGCATTAAGGTAATACAAGTAATAGAATAAATACAGCGCGGTACTAAGCTATCTTCATCAACAGCTCCGGGGATGTACCTGTCTAATGCTAACCTGAGAATACAAGTTATTTGAAAAGCGAGTATCAGCATTTTTACAAATGCTGGTGAGTTCATAAGTATTTAGTGACATTATCTAATAAATTTATAAAGTAGTAGTTTAAGTGTTTACTGTGTATTAGAGTTCCTTCCAGAAAATCCTATATTTTCTTTAATAAAGCAGCCTTCTACCAAGACTGGTCAGTGTTATGTGGTAAAAAGTCATTTTCCCTAAATTGCTATCATTATCAAAATACTGAATTTGATTATTGAGGAAAGCAAACGACATCAGGGAATAACATATGCCTCAGCAGTGAGGACTGCTGACTAAGGCAAGGAATCATAGACTCCAAGAGAGTATCGAACAAACGACACGCCTGGTTCAGTCTAACAAATAGAGACTCAAACCCCAGAAGGTACCAAATGAAAGGTATAGTTGGTAAGGTCTAAAACAGTGAATACAGACCGCAAACAGTATCAAATGAAAGATACATCTTGCAAGGTCAAAACAGAGAATACAGACCGCAGACAGTATCAAATGAAAGATACATCTCGCAAGGTCAAAACAGTATGACCCTGAAAATGAGTTACCAACATACAGTGTAAATATTCGGTGAATACTGTTACCTTAAGACCATGAATTATAAGGTAACCCGGGATACTCGTAACCATACTAACCGACACTAGAGTACCAGACGCCCTAAAAGCGTCTATATAATGTGACATTTGTCACCCCTTGGCTTGGTGGGCCGTGGACTGTAGCTAGCAGTCAGGGTGCGGGGGTGTCAATCCCGTATAGATCTATACACACAATGTCCGCTCTCCCTACAGGAGACTCTGGTTACCAACTAGACGACGGAGAAGGGCGTATCCTGAAGATGCATCCCAAATAGTGGGTAGAGACTTCCGAATAGTGGGTTTCTAATGTAAGTGCTGAACTAGAGGTAGAGACTCATGATTGAACTAACTGAAGTAAACCCATATGTCTATGCTTGTGTACATAATATATAACTAATGAATCAACGACCTTCGGATGGACATCCGATCCCACCAGACCACATCTCAACGAAGAAAAGGAAATAGGGCGGACAAGCCTTCCTAAGTCCTTCAATCATTATTTATATGCATCTATACAAGCACAAACATACATCTAACTACGCTTGAGTGTGTATCAAGTGGAATCATATCGTGAAGTATAGGTGTACAGTGTGGAATAACCGACTGGTGAAGTATAAGTGTACAGTGAGATATCCGAGTCGTGAAGTATAAGCGTACAGTGGAACATCCGAGTCGTGAAGTATAAGCGTACAGTGGAACATCTGAGTCGTGAAGTATAAGCGTACAGTGGAACATCCGAGTCGTGAAGTATAAGCGTACAGTGGAACATCCGAGTCGTGAAGTATAAGCGTACAGAGTGGGATAATCGAATCGCGAAGTATAAGTGTACCAAGTGTAAGTGTATCACGAAGTGGAGACGACGATAAGTGAAGTAAGAGCGTCTATCAAGTATAAGAGGCTACAAGTATAAGCGATATAGAGACAAAAATCCGGTATAAGCGTATCACGAAGGAAATGCGTTATCAAGTAGGAGTTTTAAATAAGTAAAAGCGAAACAGCGGTAACAAACAAGTAAAAGTGTACGTCGTAAAAGGGAACTTCGATGAAAACCTTGGAAAAACCTTTATATTCAGGGAAAATCACATTTGATATTCTTTGGTAAAATAAGTTTGAAAACTTTGTAAATCCTTGGAACCTTTATAACCCAGTTTAAAATGAATTTAGATATGACAGTATAAGTAAGAGTTTTTGAAACGATTGAAAACCTCTTTGAAAACCATTATAGTGTCCTACTTGGTAAAACAGTGTAAAGTGTGGTAAAATCTTGTGCATGCTGGTTATCAATCACATGTGATTGATATGATAACTAGCATGTTTAACTTGTATTCCCCCCTATAAAACATGTAAAAACATTAAAAGGTTCATTCAGGGGTATGAACTCACCTGGTGTAAGTAGGTCCGACGAAGGTGCCGTTTGGGCGTTCGGCGTCACGCAAGGACTCGAACACACACATTGACCTATTTAACATATGATAACATATGTTCACATACAATTAGTATATTTAATACTAATTAAACAAATATACGCACTCAAAGGAGCGGAAAACACTTTGGATAAGTGTTTGGGTGTCCCGGGTAGCGTCTAAAGGTGTGTATGGCTAAGGAATGGAGTTTACTCTCAAAGAGAAAACCCTTATTACATATTTTATGGCCCAGGGACTACTCACCATGAGTTTATGGCCGTAAACTCATGGTAAAGGGTTCTAGGGTGTTTAAGGCTTCTAGCTTGTTTATGGGATTTTTCTAAGTACTTTTCCAAAAAGGCATGAGTGGGTTTAAGGCTTCTAAGGGCACCTTATAGGAGTTTATGGACTAGGGACAACTCCTAAGGGAGTTTACGGCCGTAAACTCTCATTCTTTGAGTTAAGTGAAGTTTTAAGCCCCTAATACCTTCCTAGCAATTTATAATTGAGTGTGATGCCATTTTGGGGGATTAAAACTATCATTTGGGTGTGTTTTGGGGAGTTTACGTCCTAGGTACTTGCTTGGGCCGTAAACTCCAAGTCACCCCATATTTCCTTGTGTTTAAATGTTCCAAACCCTAAATAGCATGTCCTTATTTTATGTCTTAAGCCTATGGGTGGTTTGGGAGTGTTTGGAACTTGATTTAACAAGTTTAGAGGGTGTTTACAGCCTAAGCCTGTGCTTGGGCCGTAAACCCTCTTTTATGCCACAAATCTTGTTGTTTTGGGGTTCAAACACTCCTAGGCTAAATCCCCTAATAGTTTCTAAGCTCAAGGATGAGTTTAAAGGCATGTTTGGCACCATATTAGGGGTTTACGGCCCAAGAGTGTTCCTGGGCTGTAAACTCCTTATTCCATGCCTTCTTGGACTTTTTTGGGCTATAAACACAAACCATAATGTTTAGAATAAGCTAGGGTAAGCGGACTTACGATTTGGAAGCGTTTGGTTGCGGATTTGGGGCGAAAACGGGTCTAGAGAGAGAGTATAGAGAGAGAGGGTGGAAAGAGCTCAAATGGAGTTTACTCCCCTTTATATATGGGTGGGAGTTGGAGCTCAGTGGAATTCTACCCAATACTGCCCTTAAACGGGGCTTTTGGTCGCACCCGATTTAGTGGTCGTAATAATAAAACGTAACATTTTCCAAATAAATGGAAATGTGTGTTATGTGTTTTTATTCCCCTTTATCACGACTTAACGACATATTGAATATAAACAAACTGAAATGTTTATTTAATTGACGACCTCTAACTAACGGAACTTTTATAAACTGGAATATTCCGTTAACGGTAACGGGGAAATGTAACGGGACAACTTGGGTTGTCACGGTATGACTTCAGATCCTGATCTGCAATCGTAGCTTTCCAAAGCCGCTGTCAACTCTGATCCTATCAGATACGCGTGTCCTTAGATAAGGGATCATATAGTCCTCCATTCTAGATATCGTATGAGATATGATTTCGAATCATTCTCTTTGTACTATATCTCAACTTCCGATTTATGACGACTGACTAATTGAACAAATTAAATTAGCCCTAGCCCGGCCGAGCATTTACGTTTGTCATCACTAAATCATCGAGGGGCCCAAAGATATCGCTTTTATCCTACTTTGGATAAAAGGAACGGATAAACTTTGATCCAATGCTTGCTTGCACTTACTCACCGAATCACACACAACAATATGTTTTATAACACCAAGTTACTAGTGCGTTTACATATTATCAATGTGCAACCAATTTGCAAGATACAACTCACACATCTCGGTTTCAAGAATATAAGATGTTATCGCCTCACCAATCACTCGTGATACAACTCATGGAGTGATCCAAGTGAGCGTGGGTTTAATCCAATGCTCAAATCATATTCATAAGCACACATGAACGTTGCAGCAAACATTTGCTTATGTCTAATACGCTTTTAGAAAATCCACACACCAATTCACGACAGTCTTCATTCATATCTACTTCCAACATATGAACGACTGTGGCCCGTTCGAATAATTCGATTATTCTTAATAAATTCAATTATTCTGGAAGTCAAAACATGCAAATGTGAAACACGAGAATAATACTAATCCCATATGGCCTCAAACCTTTGAGTATAAATAAAACTCCTTTTATTTATCACCATATTGATTACTCATTATTTGTCGTTTCGGGTAATCAACTTCTTACTTGAATTATTACAACACTTGTCCCATGCTCCTAGCATGCACACAATGTTTACCTATTGTTCTTACTTTGTGAAATAGACCAAATTGAGCACATTTCCAATCATTCTCATTTCACAAATCCAAATCCTTTTTCCATAAGTGAAAGAATATCAAATTCTTGCTACTTTTAGAATATGCTAGATTCTAACATTTTATGCAATGATCATTTCGTAATATTACTGCACCAAAGTCACAAAGACTATTGTCAATGATATTACAAAGTCCTCTATCGGAGATTGTTACAAGCCAACTCCTTAGATATGATATCTCTCATTCAAAGTACATTCCTTTGAACATCCTTTTGCATAAAAGTTTCTAATCTAGACATGGATTTTCAATATTCAATTCCCAATATGGACACGTTTCCATAATTTCCATATGACAACTCATTCTTAATAGAATCTTATCTATTCATTATAATGTCGATATGGTCCATCCAATACGGAAACATTTCCATATTTTCCATATGACAACTTATTCTTAATAGAATCTTTTCTATTCATAATAATGTCGATATGGTCCATCCAATACCATGCTTCCAACTATTCACAAGCGACCAATCCTCGTCAAACTTTGTATTGTCCTTTGATAGTTGTTTAATTATTTTAGTCAAAACCAATTCTAGTCCCTTTTTCCCTCTAAATGCGCTCGACATTTGGAAAATTTTAGAATGGTCAAACATTAAAGCATTTGCAATCGATCCTATACCCGAAGCGTATGGGACACGATGCATAATGTTTTATTTTCTATGTTCTCAAAATTCGAATTGTGAAGAGGAATGCCGTAATCATAATCGAAATCTTAAGAACTCACTATGTACCCTTGACTAAATTTATTAACATTTCTCAACCTAATCCTTTAGATTCGAAATGAAGCATAATATTCTCTCCCTTAATTATAGCAAAACAACCTTACAACCCTTACGACTTTGCAAGGTATAACTCTTGTTTTATATAATTAATATTGCCAACTTGCAATACGTGCCTTAATAATCATACAATCATAACTTTTATGCTCCCACTATCATGATGATTATTATAAGCATAACACTTATGCTCCCACTAGCTTTGACATGTATTCATAAACATCTTAACTTTCAGAAAAACAATGCTTATTGAATTTCTTAAGTTCATGTTTCTAATACTTAGTGCTTTGATAATCTTTTATCAAGGCTTCTTGAACTTATACACCTTTGCCTTAGACAGTTCATATGTGTGTGTAAACAATTGCTAAACCTCACAATTCAAATTATGGAAAGGGATACCGTAACCATAATCGAATTCGAAAATGCAATTTTACGATCACTATCTTCTTAAAATCTTTCTTAGTGAAAGCATTTCCTCACAATCATTTTCATGAAGGAGGAAATCTTATGACACTTAGATTTAACGGTGTATTTGTTCCTATCCATGTGAATTTGTCAAAACCAAAGTTCACGACAAATTCAACCTCATATGGATCGAACTTTCTTAATCTCGATTTCTTGCCTTATGGTAGCACAACTGCCCACCACGTCTTCCAAGTAGTTAAGCAGCTCACCTTTTCCTATCAATGTACCTTTTATTGATTAAGGTCCTTGCCTTTTATGCATTCAAATGAGAACTTATAGGACTCACATGCATAATTAACTCGATTGGAACGGCACAGAAACAAAATAATGTCAACACGATAGGTTGTAAACCTCAACTCGTGTGCTAGTGATGATCGATAAGGTTTATTTGATTTGTTCTTGAAACCTTTCAAGACCTTTAAGACTCCCGCTGACTCCTTGACATATAAGATTCTCTTGTCAAAACATTTCTTGACAAACAAATATTCAAGAGTTAGTGTAGCTTTTATCAAAACTCTTCATAAATTGGTCCTAGTTGGTCTTTGTCTTATCCAAGACATCACAACTTTCCACATTTGATGAATGTTACAAACCTTTCTAATACTTTTCCACTCAATGTCACAATCTTAACTCTAAGACTTGTTTTGGAACGAAGTATGATTGACTTCTTGATTTAACCATTTCTTCAATCCTCGATTCCTCTTCTTAAACATACAATTGTACTAAGACTCACTTAGAGGATCAATTGAGATATGGTTCTTAATCATTAAGACCTATCATAAAGCATAAAAGGTACTCTCCCTTCTTCTTAGAATGGAGAAACTTTTATCTTTCTGCCTACTTGATTCTTCTTATTCGTTCTGCTATTGATCTAAACCCTTTAATTAATTTAGAATTACACTTAATCTTGTAAGTATAATCATATTTACTAAACCTTTAGTAAATCATGACGAATATCTTTGTTACTCTTATGGTGGACTTGATCAACACGCAACTTTGTGTATTCGATCTCCAAGTCCTTCACTTGACACTTTGTCAATGAATTAGTCTAATTTCCAAATATGAAATTTCTCATTCATCGTGCAACCAAGTTGTATGATTCCAAGTTTCTGTCCAATTGAAACTTGGGCGATGAGAAACTCTCCATATTTGGTAAATTCTCGACTTTCCATAAATAACATAATAAGAACCAAATCCATTATTGCTAATAATAGAAACATTTTAACATCAATTTTTCATACACGCCATTGCAAGGATAAATTAATAAAATTTAAAATCAAAATTTATTTTATTGCGGAAAAAATTTGTCCTTACAATGCAATTCATTGAAAAACTTATGCTAATACATCTTTCTTAGCAATCTAATTCTAACTCTAAGTAGTAGCTCAAGAATCTAATCTTCGAGAAATGTGATCGAAATCCATTCCTTCATGGTTAGATTCTGCTCACTTCTTCCCTTAAGCTTCCTTTCTTTTCTTCGATCCTACGAAACATCAATTGTAATCTTATCACATTATGTATTAAGAATCTAGAATAGAAGCTTAAAGAGTTAGTCAATGGATTTTACCTAAAGCAGAGCCATACGTTTCAACTCTCCCATCTCTTAGATCTCTTAGGTAAATGGGGCAGCTTCGTCTCCAATGCCCTTTCTCTTGGCAACAAAACAAATTGACTCTTTGGAACATGACATGGAACTACTTCAGACATTGCCTTTCTCTTATGATCAAACTTTTCAATCATAGCATGTCTTTTGTTTCCATTGTCTATATCCATAGAGGTCTTGAAGGCAGATTCACCAATCAACTTTGCTTTTCTATTGCGCCAAACCATTGCTGATTCAGCAGCAATAAGCATATAGGTGAGATCTATAAGGGTCACGTCGCGGTTCATCATATAGTACTCTCTTACGAACTCACTATATGAGTTAGGAAGTGACTGAAGAACCCAATCAACAGCCATCTCCTCACAGGCAACGGATCCCAACATTCTTAACCTATCAATGTGTGACTTCATCCCTAGGACGTGTGCACACACTGGCTTTCCTTCTTTATGTTTACTTGCCAAAAGGGCTTGAGTGATCTTGAACTTTTCAAGCCTTCGAACTTGTGGGTTAGCGAGAATAATTGGAGGAGGTGGAGGAAGTGAAGCATGATCTCTTGTTCTTCGATCGAATCGTGGAATATCATCTTCATGCGGAAAGCATGTTCCACGGGATTTGGGAAGACCATAGTTGTCGAACTTTGACATCTACAAAACGGGAGAAAACGAATTCAAGTTAGTTGATTGATTGAGTCCTTAGTAATTTACCCAAATGAGATACTAAGGCTAGGACCCAACACAATACTCTACAACTCGAGAGAGGGATGTCGTAACCCAAATTGCAGAACATTTGAAGGTAAGTGAATGATGATTCACTAATTTCCACCATGAAAAACGAAAAAGAAATTTAAGTTTTAAATCTATGAAAACTCCTAGATCCTTTGAGATTCATTGAACATTTCAATGGCATGTTTAAATCTCGATATGCCCCTCTTGTTTGTGACTGGGATGCCGAGGATCACAAAGCGGGTGTGAATAACCATGCAAACTTACATGGTGCCCTCACATGTTACAGTCACCTATTCGATGTGCCGGTAAACCACACACGCTCCACCGAACTATGACAAACATTGAGTCACCCTTTGCTACCTTTTCTTAGAACCATTTAGTGTGCCGGTAAACCACACACGCTCCATTAACGTCTTCGCAAGGGCACAAAGTGTAATTTCATGGAATTGCATCAATTCATTTTTGCCTAAGTAACTAATATTGGGAATTTTATGAAAACATTTAGTTACTTTTATAATTCATTATACTTATAATGGAAGGTTTCGTCCTATCCTACCCGTTCGGCTAACGACCCTCCACTAGTCAAGAGTGCGGTGGGTAAGAGTGGATACCCATTCAATCACCATTTTATAGGCAATTTCCTAAACACCCCTTATAGACTAGCTTCGTGAATGAGGCCTACTAACAGTAAGACTAACTTTTACTCATATACATATACATATATATATATATATATATATATATATATATATATATATATATATATATAATGTTAGACTTTTAATGTTATATATAGTATAGGGTGTATTTTACACTTTTTAAAATACTAGGTGGTCTAATTTAACAATTATACTTTTAATTCAATTAAATTGTAAACCTAAACTTTTATGGATTTATTAAACTTCTTTTAATTATACACCTTAATTAATTAATAAAACCATAAGGGTGTGATTTAAACTTTTTCAAAACAATACTAGGGTTTTAGAATTTAACATTCCTAAATTAAACTTTTAATCAACTTTTAAATTCCAAAACTTGAGGGCAAGTTTTGAAACATTTCAAAACATTGGGGTTTAGAATTTAAATATACATCAAAATTAAACTATTAATTCAAAATTTAAATTCCAAAACTTGAGGGCAAGTTTTGAAACCTTTTTCAAAACATTAGGGTTTCAACTATTTAAATTTCAAAACAACAAAACTTTTGGGTTCAAATTTAAACTATAAAACCTAAAGGGGAAAATATGAAACTTTTCATAACAACAAGGATCAAATAACAAATAATCTTAATTAACATTTAATCAAATAATTATCCATATTTGATTTATTTAATGATTTCTTGCAAAACAATTTACCAATTTAATCAAAATAATCAATCAATTATCACATAAGGAAACAAATATTTTATTAATTGATAAATATCTTCAATTATATCAAGAAAATAGTCAAATATATCATAAAATCGGATTTATATTGATCTAATATGATAAGGCAACTATCCTTAAGCAAAAACAGCAAGAAATCCCGGTTTTTCCTCCTTCTGACGAGCCGACTCGCCGAGTCAGTCATGGACTCGTCGAGTCAGCATGGACTCGGCGAGTCCAGCCTCCAGAACCACAAAAATCGAATTTTTCAATCATACAATGCATCAATACAATAGAAACCAGTCTAGGCTCTGATACCACTGCTGGGTTTTGGTCATAAGACATCCTATGTGCTCATACAAACCCTAATGCTTGGATCTAGGTTTCTCTATTGTACATGCTTTGAATCCAAGACTATAAACCCTAATTCTAGCATATGGAAATCGATATTAACATATAATTAGGTTTATGATATTACCTTGATTGTTATGTAGCAATAACAATCCCAATTCCTCCTTGAATTGACTTTGGAAGGCTTAGAGTCACAAGTGTCACTCCTTAAGGGAGGCTGCCAAAACCATGTGAAAACCCTATCAAGAAGCTTAGCCACGTTTTTGGTCCTTAAGGGATCTATATATAGTGAGGCAATCAGGGTTATCTAACAAGGAAACCCTAATTTAGTTGCTTAAGCCCTAAGCAACCCATGAAGCCCTTTCCATAAGGCCTTGGACGATTTCATATGGGTTTCCCCCATAGAATTCGTCCACCTTATAATAAAAGGCAATCCATGGCCCAAATTGCAATTATCTTATAATTACAATTCCAGTCCCTTAAGTTTAATTAATCTCTTTTAGTCACAAAACTAATTACCAATTAATTATTGACTAATATTAATTAAACAATATGATTTCTCCTTTAATATATTATTCTCATAATATATTAATAAATCATATTTAATCCTTTCTCTCCATAATTCATCCTATCAAGTTGCTTTGGTGAAGGCAACCCAAAAGGACCATGCACCATCGGGTCAAGTACATACCAAAATAGTTATGGACTTAGACACTAATCCAACAGTTTCTTCACGTGTTCGTGCCCTACTGATCAAAGGGTGAGGCGTGCTCTGAACCTATTAAGGCTCGGAGCGAAGGATTGGTGGAGATTGACCACGGGGTCGTATTCGGATGCGCAGAGAGCTGAGGTTTCATGGGATCAGTTCCGGGAGATGTTCAGTACTCGTTATGTTCCGCGGGTTGAGAGGGAGAGATTGGCTCAGGAGTTCCTGGAGCTGAAGCAGGATTCAGAGTCGGTGACGGAGATCACCAGGATGTTCACTGAGAGGGAGATATTTTTCCCCGAGTTTGCTTCGGAGCAGGCTCAGATGACCCGATATCTGAGTATGCTCAAGCGGGATATCAGACAGTTTGTGTCTACGTAGAGTTGCGAGACCTTGTTAGAGTTGCAGGAGGCCACCAGGCAGCGTGAGTTGGAGATTGAGTTACAGTTGTGAGAGCAGAGGCAGGCTCTGGTGCAGTCGCAGCTGGCGCTGAAACGGTCCAAGACCATTGATTCTAGATTGGGAGATCAGAGCAGCCACACTTGTGGGAAGTATGGAAAGGGTCACACTGGGGTTTGTAGGTCCGGTGGTGCATGCCGCAAGTGCGGAAAGGAGGGGCATTATGCGAGGGATTGTTGGCAGGCAGCTCCGGGTCGGGATTTGAGGATTTGTTATCATTGTCATCAAGTTGGACACTTGAGGGTCAACTGTCCACATCTTGCTGCAGGACCGGTGCAGGATCCAGCACCAGCCACATTGAGGATCACGGGCAGAGGTCAGGGTGGAGCGGAGCCCCCAAGGGCTCAGGGTCGTGCTTTTCAGCTCACAACAGAGGAGGTCAGGGCAGTACCGGATCCAGCTGCGGGTATGTTTCTTTCTTGATGTCTTGTTATCTTATGATTATTGTGGAGTATTGTATATCTGCTAGTCTCGTTGTGTGGTTTCTGGTATTGTATTCGTTGTTCCTTGAGGGTTATGGTATGGTTAAGGGTTAGGTGTTGGGAATTTCATTGGTTATCGTTCATGAGGGTTATTAGTGGGAATTTGGCTTTTAGTCCGGATGTCAGGTATCATCTACACTCTGAGGAGTGGTTTCTAAAGGTCGGGTTTCTTTTGAGCCAAGATGATTTATGTTGATATGTGATTTTGTGAAGGTTGCTCGTTCTAGTGGGAATCAGTTTGCGTGTAAGTGTTTGTGTTGTGTAGGGTTGTTGAGGGAGGTCGGTGATGGCGACCGGTGGTTGATAGTCAGTGCCCTAAGTAGGGGAGAATTGGAAAATTCTCCGGAAGGTCGATGGGCATGAGAGGTTGCTTAGCTACTTGGGATTCAGCAGTGGTTCTGTCAGCCAAGAGTATAGGTTGGTATGAGTAAGTGACAGGTATGCAGGGCGGGATACAGACCAAGGGTGATTGATTGTGGAAGGCCTGGGATCGGGCCGGGATTAAGTATGTAGGGTGGAGATAGAGTTCGGAACCCCTAGAGGGCTAGAAAAATATGCATGGGAGAGTTTTCCTGGAGGGATAATTCGGGATGTTGGATGCTGGTTGAGCGGTCCGGATAGACTGAAGGCCGGTGGGCATACCAGTCAAGCCGAAGGCTTGGAGAACGGTCCAGACAGGCTGAAGGCTCTGGAGGGCGGTCCAGACCTGATGAAGGTTCCGAGAGTGGTCCAGATGGGCTGAAGGCCTGGAAAGGCGGTCCATTCATGCTGAAGACTCTGCTTGTGTTGAGAGATCGGTAAGAGGAAATGGATTAAGTATGTCGTGACGTGTTAGCGTCAGAAGGTCTGGCCTCGGGTATTGATCGTGGTTTGTGGAAGGTAAAGCATGGACTTGGGAGTCCTTGCGAGTGGATCTAGAGCATGTGTGGTGCATGGGATAGCGGTGATGCTATAAGAGAATGGTGTAGTATTGGGTGAGCACCGTGGCACTTGTCATAGTGACAAGGCGGCCAAGTGGATTTCCTTGGTAAGGAAAGGGAAATGAATGTAGCTCCGAGAGGGAGTGTAAGTTCACGGAAGTGAAAACAGTAGTGCAGAGTTATGATTGGGGTGTTCCAATCATGGTTGATGAGCAGTGTGTCTACGGCTGTGGTCTGAAATCACATCCGGGTTGGATGTTTGCTGAGGTCACGGAAGGAATTTCCGAGGGTAGAGCCACATGCTCGGAAGGAATGCAGGGATGGAATCTTTGATTTCCAGTTGATTTTGATCAAGGATTTGTGTATGTGGTAAAAATTCATCCTGGGGGATGTTTGGAGGTATTGTCAGCGTATTGGGTTTTCCAACCCGTTGATGTTAGAGCCAGTTCAGCATGGGTATGAGTTTGCGGTGGAGAACTCATGGGAGTTGTTTTGAGGCTGAAGGATGTGTCATCCTGTCAGCATGGAGTGGATAAAGTTGGGCTCAGACCGGGAATTCTGGTGGTTCATGGTTATTTCTAACTCGTATGAGTCAAGTGATTGTTGTGTTTTGGAGCGAGTGAAGTATCATGGAGTGGTACTCAGCTGATAAGAGTGATTATCAGAGGGCGAGCCGGTGGCCGGTTTGAAGCGGTGGTCAAAACACTGCAGGAAGGAAAACTGGGTTTTGGGTTTCGGTGGTTGTACTTTGAGGAACCTGGTCTGGTTAATGCCATGTGGTGCATTGCGAGAGTAGTTCTGGAGTCGTGTTGCCGCAGGCTTCGAGGACGAAGCCTAATTTAAGTGGGGGAGAATTGTAACATCCCGGAATATCAAAGAGTAGAGTTGAAGGGCTAAAAGTGTAAATGGGAAAGGGCAACTCGGCGAGTCCACGAGTGGACTCGACGAGTAGGGTCGCGACTCTAGTCACGTGTTAAGTGACCGACTCGGCGAGTAGCATGGATGGACTCGGCGAGTTGGTGCTGAGTGGAGAAAACCCTAATTTCAAGGGTTGAGCCCTATATAAAGAACATAACACATCTTCCCCAGCCTCTTTACCATTCCTTGAGTTTCAGAAACCCTAAATTCGTGAGGAGACCCCATTGTTGAGTGAATTAGAGCTTGGAGAAGGAACTTTGGTGCGTTAATCTTGAAGATTGGAGGCTTGTATCAGGAAGCTTGGGGAGATCAGGAATCTACAGTTGGTTGGGCTCATTCCAGGGGTAAGGAACCATTTCCTTAAGCTATTTTCTTCATGGGTTCATGTGTGGTGGTTGATATGACATCTAAATTGAGATAGAAGCTTGGATCTGAGGATGCTACTTCAGATCTAAGCTTGTGATGGTCCTATATGTCATAAAGTCCCGATTCTTGAGTGTTTGGTGAAGCTCTTTTGTCCCAAACCCTAGCCCTAGAGTGTAAAATGCCTAGATCTCTTTGGATCCACGTAAAGTTTGCCACTTTACGTGATGGATGGCTTGTGTAAGAGTAGATCTATGGTTTAGAGCTTCTGCATGGCTTGGAAAGCCTCTGTATGGTTTCAGATCTAGGGGTACTCGGCGAGTCACAAGGGTGTACTCGGCGAGTTGCTTGAAGATAGGCTGGAACTCGACGAGTTGGAAGAACAACTCGGCGAGTTGGTTGAATATGGGCAGGAACTCGGCGAGTTGGTTGCAGATAGCCTTGGACTCGGCGGGTCTGTTCTTGAGGTCCTAACCTTTCTTCTGGTTGAGGTGTGAATCGGTGAGTCAAGGGATGACTCGGTGAGTTGAGTGTGAAAGGACTCAGAATTGTTGGACTCGACGAGTCTCGGGGTGACTCGGCGAGTTGAGTCGCGAATTGGGGAAGTTCTGTGCATGGGGACTCGGCGAGTCATCGGGTTGACTCGGCAACTAGAGTCAGTCAGGGGTTGACTTTGACTTTGACTTTGACTTTGACCAAGGGTTGACCAGTTGATTTCCAGGGGCATTTTGGTAATTGTTGGCTTTTGTTTTGAGTTCAGAGTTTTGGTGTTGGTCAGTATTGGAGATCGTATCAGTGGTCGGAGCAGCTTGGGTTTATCTGCTCAGTCGGCAGTTGCGAGGTGAGTTATCCTCACTATATCGACAGGGTCTACGGCACCAAGGCCGGCCCTTTTATCGGTTTGTGATCCGGGTATCGTTGTTATGTTATTGCTTTGCTATGTTGCATCCTGGTAGTTAGGATGGTATATGTTAGAGACCTGGTTAAGGTCGGAATCCTGGTATATAGGATGATGCTATGCTAGTGACCGGTTAGGTCGGTATCCTGATTAGGATGATGTTATGCTATCTGATCTGTTAGATCGGTTTGATTGAATGCGATATGTTATATGATTGAATGTTTATGTGCACATGGTTGTTGGATTGGGGTTGGGTTGAGGCGGGACCTGCTTTGTGCTGTAGGCCAACATACCCAGGGCGAACCGGTTATCCCGAAGGCCCAGCGAGCAGTCCGGATAGGCTGTAGGCCCCAAGAGGGCGGACCAAACGTGCCGAGGCTCGGAGAGTGGACCAGACCGACTGAAGGCCCGGTGCGGGTGGACCAGTCATACTGTAGACTCAGAGAGTGGACCAGGAGGATTGAAGTCCCGGTGCGGGCGGACCAATCACACTGTAGACTCGATGTATATGGCTAGACTCGGAGGGTGGACCAGGTGGACTGTTGGCCGGTGCGGCAGACCAGTCACACAGTAGACCCGAAGTGCTTGGTTGTTCTGTGTTCTGTTATGATATGGCATGTTATGCATGTATGGTATATGTGGTTGGTATTTTGGGGATATCTCACTAAGCTTTCGGGCTTACAGTTATGGTTTAATGTTTTTTTCGGGTTCTTCAGGAGACCGTGGCAAGGAAAAGGCGTGATCGTACCGCTCCTCATGATTATGTTTTGTGATGTGATTCTGGGAATACTCTGAAATAATTGTATTGAAAACATTTTTGTAATAATTTTATGAAATCAGGTTGTTTTTGAAAAGTTTAAATTGGTTGGAATTTTATGGTCGTTACACTAGTGAGTCGTTATAACCATACTAATATGACGGAGTGCCTGTCTTAACGTTCTCCAGGCGTTGATTTCGTTGAAGGCATTTGTCACCCTAGACTGGCTTGTCTAGCTATAGCGAACATCGAAGGTATGGGGTGTCAACCCCATATAGATCTATACACAAAATCCCGCTCTCCCTCCAGGAGACTCTGGTTATAACTCTTATAGGAATTTAAACACACACTATTATATAGGTACGGTGAAGATGCGGGTGACTAGAATACTAACAAATATTTACGCAAATAGTTGAAATAATTTATTTATTTAATAAATAACAATAGTTGTACTCGTTGACTAGATGATTCGTTTCATTTCATAACCTTAGTTGTGCTCGCTGACTAGGTGATTCGTTTCGTTTCGTTTATTGAAAATAATCCACTTTGAATCATATATATCAAAAATGACTCAACACAATTGATGTTGGCAAAAGTGGCTCTTCTTTTTATAAATTATCAAATAAGACCCACATTTGTTAAAAGTATCATGAGTGATTCAAAAATACGAGAATTGTTGAAAAATGGCTCATTTATTCTAAAATACTCATTTTAGACTCGTTTTTAAGAAAATGTTGAAAATGGCCTTTATTTATCAAATAGATCCATTTTTGGCCCATTTTAATTGAAATATTCATTAATGGCTCAAATTCATCCTATATTTCAAAATGGCCCTATATATATTTATGGCCGAAAATGGTCCAAAGTAATATAAATTTTCATAATTTTACATCTACCAAAATTTTATGCCAACAACTTTGTTTAAGCAAATTTTGAAGCAATTTCCTTGTGGTTCTTGACATAAGTCTTTATGAATTAGTTCATAGTTCAAATCAACACTAGTTTTTGTTTCAAATCAACAAATAAGATGTGGAATATAGTCCAAACTCTTGAGACTTAACCAAAATCTCGAGTTTTTGGACTATTCTTATGGAGTTCCATAACCTTAAGTACTTATAACATAGCATACATGCATAACAAGCAAATATATCAATATTTAAACAAGAGTTTGACTTGTATCCTTCCCCAAAACAATGAAAACTCGAAAATAGGGGTATAAAGCTCACCTTGGGTAGAAGATAATGTAGTTGAAGATATGAGGTGAGAAATTAGAGCCTAAAACACTTGAAGTGTTGGATGAATCTCTTGAGGGTTTTTGCTAGCATAAGGTTATGAACACATAAGTTTATAAGTAAGTAGAAGATTTACAATAACTAAATGTATGAATCATTTACTAGTCATAAATTACTTACCAAATATTAGGAAGATTTGTGAAGAAATAACTTCTGGACTTGGCTTGAACTCTTAAGAGTGTTCACGGAGGTTTCACAGAAAGTGAAATGAGTTTGTGAAATGAGAAATGGGGTTTACGCCCCTTTGTATGGGGATAAGAATTTGATGGGATGTTTACTTGGATTACTGTTGGGTAAAGCATGCATGACAACTGCAAATATCTTGGGAATCAAGGGGTTGCATGGTCTAAATGGGTTTAGACCATGGTTTACGCTCCAAGGGAGGTCAACCAAAGGGTTTACGGCCAAATGGTGGCCCCTTATGGGGTTTACAGCCTAAAGGGTGCCTAGGATGGTGTTCATGGTCAAAGTTTTGGAGTCCTTATAGTGTTTACGCCCTAGGTGCTTCCTAGGGAAGTGTTTACTCTCAAGATACCTCCTAGGGAAGTAGTGTTTATGCCCCAAATGAGTTTTCCCTTTAGTGTTTACAGCCAAATGAAGGTCCACCAAGGTGGTTCATGGCCAAAAGCTCCCTAGGATGGTGTTCACGACCACTTTTTAGTTTCTAGGGTAGTTGACAGCCACACATGCCTTAATGAAAAGTATTTATGGTCTTAGATGATATTCTTCAGTGCATATACGTCTTGGATAATTTTTATAAATAGGAATATGTTTCTTGTGCTTAGAAAGCTAAAAGTGATAGCCTTAAAGTTCAAGCATTCAAGTTTGCAACATAACACGAGTTCTTATATCTATATCAAGTGATTCTTAATCAAATCCATTCGTCTAGTTTTGCCTTGATAAACTTGTTTACTTTCAATAGGTTACCTTGTATGTGGTTCTCAAGGTGTAAACTTTCATACACATGCACTTATGCCTTAATGGTTTAAAAGATTTTTCTGTGTAATAGGGTTGCAAATTTAGACCTTGCATGATCCAAATAGTTCGGGTTGTCACAACTCGTCGAGTTCCTTCGGTGTTCAGAAAACCGGGAAAAACCCTAGTCAACTCGCCGAGTTCGCTTAGTCTCTAGAAGACGGGAAAACTCGATCCAACTCGTCGATTTGGCAGAGCAACTCATCGGTTTTCCTAACCTTAATGCATTAAGACACTTCTAAGCAAAAACCAAATCCCCAAACTATAGATTTGGTCCCTTATGACTGAAATACCACGTAAAGCCGCTAGCTTTACGTTCATGCATGACATCAAGAGGGCTAAAACACTCAAATAAGGCTTATCAAGGTACTTAGACATGAAGGAGGACCAAGACCTGATAAAGTTGGCAACTTTAAGTCTGGAGGCCATGAGATGTCCAGATCCGAAGTCTTAGCTTCATGACATGCTCAAATCCAATATTGACCCCAAAATAAGCTAAGAAGGACCATAAACTTTCAAATGAAGAGATCTAGCAAAAGGATGGTCAAGGTATCGACTTTATACCTCCAAGTGGCTGCAACAACACTGAAAATCCGGGATCTAAAGCTTCTCCCTTCAACTTTGCACCACCAACTTCAAGCTCCTTTAAGAAAGCACCAAAGAATACTCATTAAGCTCACACGCACTCAAAATGGGGAAAGTGGCACGATTAGGGTTTTCTCTGGACTGAAGGGACGATGAAGGAGGCCAACCATGAGAGTTAAGGCCTTTAAATAGGGTACAAAACCCTAAAAATTAGGGTTTCATCTTCAGCCTTCAACTCGTCGAGTTGGGACCTTCAACCTCGTCGAGTAGGTCTTATAATTCACGCGACCATCTTAGTTTCTACACGACGAGTTGGACCTCCCAAGTCGAGTAGGCTTTCTAAACTGCATAAAATCACTAGAACTTCATTCTTGGAAATCGGGATGTTACATAGTTTTACCAAACGTCATTTTTTATCAGCTAACTTTTCAGCTATCAGCTAGTTTTTTATTTAACAGCTAGCTTTTTAGCTATCAACTAACTTTTCAGCTAACACCTAGCTTTTCAGCTAGTACGCCAAACATAGCCTTATAATGCTTATAGAGGGTCTAGAATGTGGAAAATTTAGCCGGACAAAGCTCATCCAAGCACCAAGAGCATCATTCTTCAATAAGAGCTCCAAAAGCTCACATAATGGCTCGCCAATACACACACAAGGCTAAGGTTTGCATTTGAGGGAATGGAGTTTGAGATTAAAGAAAACCCTAAGCATCACATTCCTTAAATAGGGATCAAGGCCTAACACCTAGGATTTTGAGTTGTGATGGCTTTGTGTCGCGATCAACATAAGGTTGCGTCATTACTTAATGACATGGCCCGCGCTGCGACCAATAAGGGGTTGACTTTGTGGCGCAAGATAGGGTTAGGTTTGGGTTTGTGGCGTAAGATGCGGTTAGGTTTGTAAAATTGATCGGGAAAAGTTATGAAATTATTGATCATGTTGGGGGTAACATTTCACATAACCACGAGATAGTATTGTTGAACACTTTGATTTTGAAATTATTGGGCAGTAAATAGGTCATCAATGCACGGACAATAAACCGGAATCGGCATATCAAAAGGGAAAGTACTTCTAGTTTGTGTTCTTAAATTAGAAACACCGGATTTTGGCTGCGTAGTTGGAATTTTTATCTTTATTTGAGGTTTCTTTGAACATCCTTTGCTAGTGTTCCACTCACGAATTTCATTCCATTTCCCACCAACCATACCCGTAATCCTAAAACATTATACAAACACAAGTCTTAAACAACTCTACACTACATAACCTTCGGTTGCAAATTCAATCAACTAACCCTAAACAATCATATAACCAATCTTTAATGGAATTAAAAAATAGATGATAACAAACGCCAAGACTTAAACCTGAGACCTCACTTATGGATCCTGAGCATACATTCAAGCATAAAAAACTAATACATATACATACACATAGAATCATCCACTTGAATATCAAATCGTGATACATATCGAAAACATTCATAATCCATCATCCATTTTTGTATTCTCATTTATCCAAACATATACCCTCCCTCCGGTGCACATTAGCAAATCCAACTAGCCATTAAGGTTGCGAAAGAGCTCAGGAAGATGAGCGTTTGTGAGCTTTGTACGTTTACTAATCTCAGTCTTCTTCTTCTTTTGTTTAGGTTTGTTATAAATATTCCCATTTTGTGCCATTACTCTTCTTTTAGCAGTGTTAGTTGCAGGCTTCATTCCGTTCTTCTGTAGGTCCCGCTCAATGTCCAACATGTCACGTGGGAGCTCAATTGACCTGAATAATTGTTTCAATTCATCATCAACTTTGATGGGGACACGTGGATCATTAGGGTAGGCTATGTCTTCTTGTGAGTCAAAGTTTGATAGAAGCCATATCTGTCTCGCAGCTTTCAAGGCCTAAAATTTGCCATCATCACAGACTTCATTAAGAATTATAATTTTTTTATTTTATTATAAAGTTACATTTTTGGTCCCCAAGTGTAGCTGATTTTTTACAATTTTGGTCCTTAGATGAGGTTCTTGTAATGTTTTTGTCCTTGTTCCAAGTAAAATGTCTATTTTTGGTCCCCAGGTATGGCTGGTTTTTCCAAATTTGGTCCCAAAAATTAACGTTTTACATGGAAAAGGGACCAAAAATGTTGCAAAAACGTCAAATAAGGACAAAATTGCAAGAGAACGGTTTTTGGGACCAAAATTGAAAAAATCAACTACACGCAGGGACCAAACATATAATTTTATCTTTATTTTATACTTGGTCCATAAATATAGCTATTTTTGAAGTTTTAGTCCCAAAAAGTTCTCTCTTGCAATTTGGTCCTTATTTAAAGTTCTTGTTATATTTTTTTGTTTTTGTTCAAAGAAAAATGACTGTTTTCTGTCCCTGAGTTTTGCAATTCAAAAATAGTCATAATACTTAGAACATCAAATAAGGACCAAAATTGCAAAAACCAGCTATACCCAGGGACCAAAAAGGTAATTTTGGAGGTTGGAAAGGAAATACCTGTAAATCTTCCATGACAGTTGGATAAGCATCCTTAAGATCAGCAACAGCAATACCTTCTGCAAATGTCCGAATTAAACGGAGTAGTTCTTTTTGGTCTCTCACATTATGCTTCGACTGCAGACAAATAAATTTTAAAAAAAAAATTATTTCCATTAAAGTAAAGAGGCATTAGAAAAATAACGATGTCATAAAAAGATTAGGATTATTACCTTGTAAGCGAAGCGTTTTCCTTCATAACTAACTTTTGGATTTTTTGTTAAACTCTCAAACACAGCTCTGTTGCCTTTCACATCGACATAACATGCTTCATTTATTTGCTCTGCTGTGAAGGATTGCCTTGACTGTATATATACACACAATGAAACTAATTTAAAGCTACAGAATCTGACATAGATTGTAAATATCACACAAATACTATGAATTTCTGGTCAATAGAAATCACCTGAATGGCTTAAACCAACAATATTATCTCAAGAAATCCAACATAAACCAAAAACAAAACCAACCATTTTGGGGGTTATAAACTTATCAGTTATCATCATATCATATAATCAGATTACAATTGAAAACAATGAAAACAAAAACAAATGATGTGTCAAGAGAATATGGAAATTGTTCTTTTACAATGTATGAGCCACAATTCTACATAAAATTAAGGAAAAAAGTAAGAAGCAAGTGAGGCAGCAGGAAGCAACCTTAACTATGAATTCACCAAGAAAAAATACTTTGAATTATATAAGTATTATACAGCTTTAACATCTTTTCTTCTATGTAGTCAAAAGCTATTTTTCTCTTTGGTTTGGGACACCATAAGTAGCCTACATATTTCTCAAATCTCAAGAAAATATTTCCATCAACATGGTTCTTGAACCAATCTAATGATCTATAATGGTATACTGCTATACATGATAAATACATGAAAGATAACTATAACAACCAACTTAACAAGTACAAGAACATGTAAGATTTGTACCTCAAACAGCAGATCAATCACACGTTTGATCTGAGCTCCAACAGGGCCCTTCCTTATATTATTAATATGCTGCAACCTCTCAGTGTCATTAGAGAATTTAATTGGAGGAGAAGGTAATTTGGTCGAGGTGTTTGCAGGCACAACTCTAGGAGCAGGTGTTGTTGTCTTGGTGGTTGTTTTAGAACCTGCAGCAATGCTCTTAAGGGTTGATTGACATTTCTCTTGTTGCTTCTTGAACCTGTCCAGACTTTCTTTCAGTGATCCCATTTGGGCACCAGTTACTTCTTTACCAAACTACAGATACATCAAGAACGCGATTCAGTCGACCAAATTGAAACGAAACCTTTGTGAAATTGAAAAAGGAACACGAAATCGGAACTCAATATACTTGAATTTTGAAAAAAAAAAATGATGTTTTCGTTTGAACATAATCGGATGATAAATTAGGTCAAAATATGAAACCCTCCCCACCTACAATCGCGCCTCTAACCTTTGACTGTCGTGTGAGTACTTCGACCAGATTATCACGACGATTTGCTAATCCGTCGATAAGCCACGACGACTGCCTTTCCGATTCCCTGGTTTTCCTCTCCGATCGATCTGCAGTTGCTGCTCTCCTTTCCTCTCTATTTTATGTTCCTGTCTGAAATTGACTAATGGAAAAGTAAGCCCTTATATACTGTTTCGTTTTATTTTTTACAAATTAAAAACGGTTAAATCAAAACATTTGGCTTAGCTTTTGAGAGGCTAAAAGTTAAAGAAAAATTTAAAGATAAAAGATATTTGTCAAAACCTTTTTAAAAGCTATTTTTGGATTCTAGACAGAGGAAAATCAACTTTTTGGAAAAATAGAAAAACATAATTTTTTATAATTTTTCCAAAAAATAACATTTGCCTCTAAAAAGTCAAGCCAAACATCCCCTTATAGTATTTCACAACTTTTTTATATATAAATTCACATACTTCTAAAATATTAACGATTATACCCTTCATTTAATTTTAGAATATAATTAAATATTCAAAGACAACATTGATTTTTAGTAAACAATTATACCAAAGGGCAATGTTAAGTGTGGAACTCCTTCATCATCTCAAGTTGTTGGTCCTTCCTTTCAACCACAATATCCAACAAAAGACCGTACGACAATCATTTTCATCTTAATATACTTTTTCGTGATGCTCATTTCTAGTAATGGCTACACTGTTCCAATTCCCATTTAAGATCGCATGTACATAAAGAAAGAATAAGATAACAATGAAGAGGGATAAGAGATTTGCAACAATAGGATCCAAACGATAAGGCCGAATAGGTTGTTGCTCACATCTGAAATGATGATGGTAAACACGAGAGCCACACTCATTCTCTCACTTATGTCTCTTGCTTCCAACTTTGGTTTCGATACGAGTCAATTCAATCAGAAATGTAAGAAAACATAATGTAAATAATTCTATTGACTAAACTGTAAAAATTGTCTCTATATTTAGCTAAAAATGTCACTTTGATCCAAAAGGCTTTCGACTAACATTATTGGTCCAAAATAATTTTTTTGTTCACGAACCCTTCTATGTCTGAGTTCATATTTAACACTCTGAGTGCGCATCATGCACCTCCAGTTTCAAATGGTAAACTGAACTCGGTCTGTCTCGACAAGCTTTGGTATTTGAACAAGGGATAATGACTTAGGAGGGTAATAAGGTTTTCAGTTTGTCCATATTAGGTCACTAAGGTTTTTTTTGTGCGTATTAGACCAATATGGTTGTTATTACCGTTTAGAAATAGTCATTTTACCGGTTTTAACCTATAAAAATACTATTTTTAAACGGTAATAACAACCATATTGGTCTAATACGCACAACAAAAAACCTTAATGACCTAATACGGACAAACTGGAAACCTTATTACCTTCCTAAGTCATTAGCCCTAATTACTTAGAAAACATGCTTACTAATCAATGTGACTGATTTGTTTGACTGAAAATAGTTGCTTCCATTTAAACTTATCTCACAACCCTTCCAGAACTTTTAAGTCCAAAATATCATATGATTGATAATCTTCATTACATAAATATGCAACATTTTATCAATAACTTCTTTTTTGTCATTTAAATGTTTACATGAACACATCCATATGTACAAAAACAATCTCACTTTGATACCTCCCATCAATGTCTACATTTGATAACGAATGGAAATGTAAAACCAACAGGGACTTGCAGAGGATGTCTATTATCAATTATTTTATAAAAAGCAAAACCACAACATGAACTAAGAAACTGAAGTTGCAAAATGAATAAAAAAATCAACACATATACAAACACATACATACTATCTACTGTAAAACCCCGTTTATTTATTAAATAAATAAATTAATGAATGAATGAATAGAAGCCCTAAAATAAATAATTATATATGCAGGGTGATGGGTTCGAGGAGTTAATTGCCAAATTTTTAGAAGGCGGGGGTTAAAAGCGTGAGTTTGGGACTCATTTTATAAATATTTATGAAGACAGGGGCTCTATGGTAATTACCGAGAATTATTTTTTTAAAAGAAATGAGGTGGAGGGTCTGAATATGTCATAATTAAGATATTGGGGACTGTTCGGTAATTTACGGGACTTAGTTTGTAAGGGATTTTAGAAGACGGAGTTGAATTGGTAAATTAAGGACTAAATTTGAAAGAAAATGAAGAAGGAGGAGCCATATCCGTCATTATGGGCTGAAGTTGTATGAAACGGGTATATAAACCCGCCACCTCTTAACCCTAACCCTAATGTTGGAAAGCAGCCGTCACCACCTCTCGTGTGCATCTCAGCCGCCATGTGTGAGCAATCCCAGCTTCGTCGCCACTTCTTTGCGTTTCTCCGACCGCTCACGTCTCCAAACAAGCACCGCTACCAGCCGATTCTCTTGCCATCATGGTGGAACGCTATTCAGCTCCTCCGATGCTTCGTTGCCAACGATAGTGAGGGCCTAGCGGACGTTCTTCAGGCCGCTGATGTCGCTCGAAGTCTCAGCCTCATCCCCGATTATTGGTGCTATGTTTCAGTCCATGATTCCATTGTCGTTGTTGTTCTGAAGGTCGTCCTTTCTCCGAATGTTTGGTACTGCCACCCAAGTGACCGAGGCGGGTGCGTGACTTGCGACTGGGATTGGAATCGTGTGCTTTCTACTCGCGTGGGTTGAAGTTGTTTGATTGGGAACCAAAAAGGGAACACGACCACCACCGTGAGGTGGTGGCTGCCATCGAGACTTAGCTGTTTCCGCCGCCATAAGCCACCAGGTGGGTGGTGGAACCTCTTGAGCAGATTATAATCATGTGTGTAATTGTAAATGGTATTTGATAGCCAGAAAACAAAAAAGATACCCACCATGGCCGCCAGCCATGGTGGCTGTCGCCATTCGCCACCACCGGCTGCCATTAATTGCTATGTATATGTGTTTGTATTAGTGTGTGTGTGTGATTATTTCGGGTGTTAGCATTGTAAGATGTAACAAAAAATGAATAATGGAAAGAAACTGAAAACCACCACCTTAGGGTGGTGGCTGCCACCACCGACCGCCGTGTCGGGTGGCGGTGTGCTTGCCTTGTGAGATTGATTCGTTTGGGGTGCTAGAAACCCTAATTGGCTCAAAGGAGCTCTAATGGGCCCAATGAAGCTTAATGGACTCTAATGGACCCAATAAAAACCTAACGGGCTTAATGATATTTTAGCGGGCTTAGTAGGCCCAATAAAGCCCTAATTGACATAAAAGGCCAACAAATTGATAAATGAGCTAATATTTGGATTGGAAAATCCTAATGCCAATAAAACCCTAACTTTAAGAATTATTCGGGTCACACACAAGAATTATTTAATAACCTGAGATATTAAATAATAAACTTTGGCAAAGATCAATCTAAGCGATAATGGACTTAATGGATTAAGTCCTTAATGGGTTAAGTAGGAAACTTAACCCTAATAATCATTTTATGTGAAACCCTAATTTCACTTGGGCTTATTTTTGGGCCCTTCTATTGGGCCTTGATGATTGAGTTACTAATTGGGCCATACAAGATCATGTAATTGGACTAAAATAATTTAATGGGCCTAGGGTAAAGCCCATGTAAGGTGTTGGGCCCAATTTGGAAAATTGGGCCATAGTTTGGGCCTTTATGATTATGTGATATTGGGCCATTAGAATGTTGAATGTTGGATTGGACTAAATGATTGGGCCTTATGGTAAGACCTTGTAAGGGTTTGGGCCCAATTTAGAAAATTGGGCCATATGTTAGGCTTTGATTTCCTAGTGGACTTTGGGCCTAAGGATTGGGCCTTGGGCTTGCATAAAGCCAACCTTGGGGTAATGTAGTAAGTATCCAAGTGAGTATCTATGGTTATGTAGTGGGACCCAATTATTAATTGGGTGATGTTCTGATATTGACAGATCGGGAATCTGTCATCCAATAGTTGGGGTTGAGTCTGCGGGACTTCAGCAGTGTGGGATTGTGTCTACGGTGTGAGGTGAGTTACCTTCCAGTAGCGGTGGGTCTACGACCACAATGTCGGCCCACCAGTAGGAGTTATATGTTAGATGATTGTCTTTGTGATATCATCTAGGTTTGCTACTACCTGATATGTTATATGCTAGCATGATATGTATATGTGATAGTAGTAGAGTTCGGTTGTTAGGACCGAAGGGTAGGTCAGACACCCCAGATATGTCTGACAGTATGTGATGATATGTTTATATGTTGGCATGATATGTGATAGCGGTAGTAGGAGGGGAATAGTCCCCAAGTTCGGCCGTTAGGACCGAAGGGTAGATCGGACACCCCAAATATGTCTGATAATATGTTATGTTATGATATATGTGATAGTAGCAGTAGGGGGTGAAATAGTCCCCGAGGATCGATTGTTAGGACCGATGGGTAGTCAGCACCCCAGAATGGCTTAACATGGGTAGTCAGCACCCCAAAACGGCTTGACACGGGTAGGTCGGCACCCCAGAATGGCCACACCGGGTAGGTCAGGCACCCCAGAATTGCCCGGTAGTATGTATGATATGTGATTGTATGGTATGTGGTATGATGGGGGAACTCACTAAGCTTCGTGCTTACGGTTTTCAGTTTTGGTTTCAGGTACTTCGTGTTTAAAGGAAAGGAGTCGGCTTGATCGCAGCGCATCACACTATGGTTTTCCGCACATGAGATCTTTGGGATTACACTCTGATATTGCTTTATGATAACATGTTTGATTATTTCCACTTTGGTTTTGATATGACATGATATTACAAATGTTTTATTACACTGTTGGTTTTATATAATAATGTATTTAAAGATAAAAATTTTGGCCTGTATTTTGGGACGTTACAAGTTGGTATCAAAGCCTTGGTTTGAGGGATTCGGGCACACTCTCGGGTGTGTCTGAACTCAAACTAAGGACTTGGTATGAAAATTTTCAAAAGTAAAATCATTTTATAAAATGAAGTTGAAAAGAGAAAATGACTTTGAAAAGAACAAGGTGTGTGATGCGTGCAATCAGCCGAGCTCAAGTAAGTTTTTTCCCCAATATACCCATGCATGTTATGATATGATATGATTATGAGAACTGCATGCTAGATTAGGGCTAAAGATCTAGGGGGATGCCTTATATGCCTATTGTATGTGCTTGTAGACTTGCATGATAGTACTGATCGGTCAGTGATAGGATAACCTGTTTAGGTTATGCCTGATTGTATGAGCCTTTGAATTGTATGTACAGATTCCTGATTAGAGGATAAAATGATTTGATTGGATAATGATGGTTAGATTTTCCATTGTCTGAATGTTGCTTGCTTTGTGCTTTGTGGGACTCTTTGTGATGTGAGTTAGCTACTAAGTGAATATGCTAAGTCACATGGGACACAGGCCGAATAATCTCAGAGTGATGGACTTGACCCTATTGCGCAGCTCTTGTCTGAGTCCAACCGTTCTAGGGATGGGTGTCTCACTCGAAGGATTATCTGATCTCTGTTGCATGTGGCTATATTCATAAGGTAGCTAGTTGACATTACCGGGAATCTTTAAGTAGCTGAGTACTGGGTGAGTTTGGGAACCTAGGGAAGCCTAGGATATGTTTCAGTGAGTTAGTAGTGAGGCTCAGTTAGACTTGGGTGTACCGGTTTGAGGAAGTGACTTGGAGGATTCGGGAGGATTGCTGAGGAAAGTATGGATAGGTGTGGAAGGTAGTATTGGGCCCGTACTACTGAAAGCACAGGATCCATACTCGAATCAGTGAGAGTCTTGGAGAATCTAAGAAGCTTCAGGGAAGAGTGTGTGACCTAGTTTGGGGACAGAGGATGTTCCAGTTGTTGCAGCTTAGCCATTGGTAAGCGAGCTAGTGAGCGTGACAGGGTGTCAGACCCTGAAGGATATGATTTCCAAGAGTTGTAGATGCGGGATCGATTTGGGAGCACCCTGGAAAGAGAATTGCGTGCCAGGTGCGTATAGTAGAGGGTCCCGGGAAGAGAACCATGACTTCTGATCATCGGGTGAAAGGCCAGCAGGGCCTGAGTCAGTGCAGTGCGTACGAGAAAGTACACGAGGGAGTTTGTCACTCCAAGGGTTTAGGCTACTACAGGGTAGCAGGGTTGGTCATGTCAGTAGAAGGGGGTAAGTATTCCTCCAGATGTTGTGGGTATGTTATCTTCTATGCCATTAGGTGGATGTTTGGAATACGTACCGCTTTGGAATTGTGAGTGAGTTTGGATAAGTTAGACCTCGGGTCGGTTTTCTGCTAGTGTTTGGGTTATCGAGGATCATATATGCCATCCTGCATGCCAAAAGGTCCTTGAAGAACCCACAGAGGGACATACCTCGCGGAGCGGGTTCCGCGTGTGCCGTTATCAAATCGGATCCTTGTCAAGATCGGTGCACGATTATTATTTGGAGGATACTCGATCAGGGTTGGAGTGATTGTTCTTCAATGAAGTCAGCGTTCAAAGGTTCTATCATTGTTCAGGTATGGTCGGTAATTGTTTATGGATGAAATATGGAGTTCAAGGCACTATCGTTGCTAGGACAGAACTGGTGACAGGAAGAGGGTAGTGTCAGTCGTGGGAGTTAGATGAATAAGTGGTTGGTCATTGGATGTTCAAGAGAATTGTATTTTCGCATGGGCTGTGTTCGGTTAGAGTTCATTGGTACTGCAAGATTGGAAATGAGAACGAGGATTCGTCAGCTAGAGTGAAGATTAAGGTCTTCAGTGAACAACATGGGAGATGGTCTGATGTGTCAGACTGTACCAAATTCAAGAGTACTCTTCAAGGTTTTGTGGATGGGTGATCATAAGGTTTGACTGGTAATTGATCGTTAGCGTTGGTAAGCTCAGATTGTTGGCAGTGGACTAATAAGAAGTAAGAAGGATTAGGGATCCATCAATTCTTTCGTACCGTGAAGACTTAGTTGAATCTAAGTGGGGGAGAGACTTTTTATAACGTTCTCCAAATGTGAGTTCTGGTTGCGCAGGGTGCAATCTCTTGGGCACCTTGTCAACCAGAAAGGTATCCTAGTTGATTCGGCCAAGATAGAGGCCGTGATGCAGTGGGAGATTACGAGGTCTCCATCTGAGATTCAGAATTCCTTGGGTCTAGCGGGTTATTACTGGAGATTTTTGCGGGACTTCTTTGAGATTGAGGTTTCCTTTAACCCGACCGACCAAGAAGTTGGTGACCTTTCGTTGGGGGCCTGAGCAGCAGGCAGCCTTCGAGACTCTCAGACATCGGTTGTGCGAGGCGCCGATTCTCACCTTGCCAGAGGGTGTAGATGATTTCGTGGGTTGCTGTGACGCTTTGATCACGGGCATGGGTACGTTACTGATACAATGGGGTCACGTGATAGCAGGTTTCGGGAACCAGATTTGAGTTTCGGTTAGGACTCAAGTTCAGTTGTGTGTTAGGTCGAGTGCGTGTTCGACCTAGTTTGGAAAGTGTTGTAAGACTACGGGGGTAGCCGTAGCATTCACTAGCAGTCAAATAGTTTGGAAAGTGTTGTAAGAATACGGGGGTAGCCGTAGCATTCACTAGCGATCAGATAGTATGGAAAGTGTTGTAAGACTACAGGGGTAGCCGTAGCATTCAATAGCAATCAGATAGTATGGAAAGTGTTGTAAGTTACGAGGGTAGCCGTAGCATTCACTAGTGGCCAATTAGCATGGGAAGTGTTGTAAGACTGTGGGTGTAGTCGCAGCATTCACTAGGTTAGTAGATAGTGTGAGCGCGTTGTTAGGATGCAAAAGGAACAGTAGTAACCACCAGTTCGGGTGTAGCAGTAAGGATAAGGAAATCCACGGATTGGATTTTGGAATTACCCAGATGGATTAGATCTGGTTATAGGACTGTAGGAGCGCCACTACAGTTATGGGATCAGGAAAGCAATGGACTGTATAAGATTGCGTGTGAGATAGGGCTACCATTTGTCAGGTAGCAACTACTTCCAGCCTTGGATTTGATGATGACAAGATTCGACGTATGGATTCGATCCGTTAGATCAGAAAGTTGTTAGGGTCACAATGGCATGATAACTAGTTGCAACTAGTTCCAGGGGAGGATTTCGTTCAGAAGTCGTGTGAGGCAACTAAGTGGGAGTCCACTGGCTCCGCAGACGGGCAGGAACCCAATATTTCAGATAATTAGTGAACGAGTGGGGACCAGGGAGGTCTCATTAGATTTTGGAAAACAGCCGCGTGGCAGCATATTGCTTCAGGCAGTTTAGTGTTTGGGCAGTTTCAGCGTCTGGGTGGTATTAGTACTTGTGTCTTAGGTTGCAAGTACACACGCAATAGCTGGTTTATTGGGGAGTGACAAGTCACTCACATCAGGAGTATCTGGGCCTTGGCCAGGTACAAGTGATCTGTAAAGATAATTAGGTCTGTGATCCTGTTTTATAATGGGAACCTCGAGTTATCGGAAATTGAGTAGCCGATTGAAGGATAAAGTAGATTGGGTCCAATGATAATGATTCAGTATGAGTGGTCTTCCAGGGATTCAGACCATCTCAAGACAGCAGATTGAGATCGAGTAAATGTTACATTGTTGCAAGAAATTTGTTCAACTACGGATTGTAGGGCTTTGCGAAGATTGGTCACGACTACCCTGGGAAGGCTAAGGTGTGACCAGGAAGATGACTATGTTGCTAGAGTGGCTTGGTATGTAAGGATTGGTAAGGAATGATTTCGAGGACGAAATCTAATTTAAGTGGGGGAGAGTTGTAAAACCCCGTTTATTTATTAAATAAATAAATTAATTAATGAATGAATAGAAGCCCTAAAATAAATAATTATATATGCAGGGTGATGGTGTGACATCCGTATTTTCACGGCCAGAAAAGACCGATTTTGTTTATGCTTTATAAAAATCAGAGTATCTCTTTTAATAAAAAATGTTGCGGAATTTGTTCCCAGAAAAACACGATAAATACGTTATCAAAACATTTTCGAAGAAACGTATTTTATTTATGTTAAAACGTTTGGGATGTCATCGTCAATACAGAAACATAAGCATAAACAGAACTTACAATTATTTACACTAGTGATCTACATCTCTTTAAATCTCTCAGTGTAATGTCACTTCATATCGACACCTGTGATATAAATAAACTGAGTGGGTCAGGTTGGGAAACCTAGTGAGCACATAGGGTTTTCAACCCACAATAATATAATTATTATTTTTAAACATCAAACAATCAACCCAATTACCCATTCCCGTTATCCTCACATTACGTCCCTAAAACATCTAACACAAGGGACCTAGTCTAAGGACTATCATTGGGATGGACACTACTGCTAAGGGGATTCCTTAGCAATGAAAGTCCTAAAGGCAACCATGTGGAGGATGGAGTACATCTGGTGAGCACACAGTTCACACAGTTTGAATAAACACACAGTTCGAATAAACACACAGTTCGAATAAACACCTACAGGTTGCGAGCCTGCTAGTGTTCCACTGGACTGTCTAGAATAGTCCGTGGTCGTCATCTATACTCCGCTAGATGACTAGATCATCAAGAACAGCTATAACGAGGCCTCTCATTATTTTATTTTGTCACACGACAACTATTACATCTACCCATGTTTTACCCAACACATTTTGTAGATATAAAATACATATACAGTCTAAATCATTGAAAACATGTATGAAACGTTCATCCAGCATAGATAGCAAGTATACAGATAATATACACACACAACACGTAATTTATATAAAATACTTCATATCTATGTATAAGCTGAAAGTAACTATGCACTCACCTGAAAGGTGGTGACTCAGCACTCAGACAGCGCTTCGATACTCGCAAAACGATTTTCCTTCGATAAAACCTAGTACCAACACCACTAGGGTTTAGTCTAACGATAACCGCGACAAATTAGTTTGACTATTATTAAGCGTTAATAACACTCAATATAACTCATAATAATAGCCCAAATAATTATTTTAAGGACCTAATAAAATTCCTATAATTATTTGAAAGCTATATTAAAAATTGCGTAAGCGTAGCACACTTACATCGAATTTTATCGAAAACCGGAACTTAATTGGAGCAGCGTTTCGAAACCGAAAGACTCTTTTTCTCGGGACTCCGGGAGCCTCGGGGCTTCCCTCGGGAGCTAGGGATTTTATCGAGGGCTTAGGGGTGGTTTGGGATTGTAGAGAGAGAAATTAGTGAGAGAAAGAAGAGATTTTGGAGTGAAGAATTATGGCAGCCTCAGCCTTCTATTTATAGCCTAGACTTCGGACCTTACGCTGGGCTTACTCCTCGGATAAGATTGCCAGCCTCGGTCCAGCTGTCTTGCACTCATCTCGGAAGGATCAGACCGAAGTTACACGGGGCGTAACTTCTTCGTACGCGGGGCATAATAGTGAGGGTGACGCGTCAAGATCCGAAGCGAAGCCTTGGTCAGCAAGCAACGGCTGAGATTTGGCCACGTCATCTCAGTTCTCAATTTTCCTTTTCGACTTCTAAAAATCATAATTTTCGCATATGAGCTCCATTTTCGATGTTCTTTATATCCACGTGAAGGTGGGAACATACTCTACAACTTTCGTTTAGACTCCGTCGGCTAATTTTGACTATATTTTAAATTTTATATTATTAACAGGCCGGGACAGGATTGGTCTGTTAAATCCTCATAACTTCTTCATCCGACGTCCGTTTTCGCCCATCTTTTTCTCGTTACGCTACTATTAATGAAATCATCGATTCTCGTTTAGGTCGTGTTGGCTAAAAACCGCTCGATCTAATATTCGAATTTCGGGTTGTACACTGCTAGCTCGAAACTTTGAAAAATCATAACTTCTTCATACGAAGTCAGATTTGGGCGTTCTTTTTATCGGTGTTCTTAGTCTGACATATTCTACGACTTTCATTTAGATCATTAAGACTAAATCTCGCTCTATCATAAATTCACTATTTACACTTCCCGGTGTTGTGCCGGTTCCATCGCGAAACTTCGACTGGCCATAACTTCTTCGTTATAACTCGGATTTCGGCGTTCTTTATATGTACGGAAACCTTGTGACATATTCTATAACTTGGTTAAGATCATTTATTCTAAATAATCTTTTCTCGAAAAGTCGTTTTCGACTCCTATTGCCTCTAATTGACTAGCCCGGATCTGCGGGCGTTACAGATGGGTTCGAGGAGTTAATTGCCACATTTTTAGAAGGAGGGAGTTAAAAGCGTGAGTTTGGGACTCATTTTATAAATATTTATGAAGATATTGGGGATTGTTCGGTAATTTATGGGACTTAGTTTGTAAGAGATTTTAGAAGACGGGGTTGAATTGGTAAATTAAGGACTAAATTTGAAAGAAAATGAAGAAGGAGGAGCCATATCCGTCATTATGGGCTGAAGTTGTATGAAACGGGTATATAAACCCGCCACCTCTTAACCCTAACCCTAATGTTGGAAAGCAGCCGTCACCACCTCTCGTGTGCATCTCAGCCGCCATGTGTGAGCAATCCCAGCTTCGTCGCCACTTGTTTGCATTTCTCTGGCCGCTCACGTCTCCAAACGAGCACCGCTACCAGCCGATTCTCTTGCCATCATGGTGGAACGCTGTTCAGCTCCTCCGATGCTTCGTTGCCAACGATAGTGAGGGGCTAGCGGACGTTCTTTAGGCCGCTGATGTCGCTCGAAGTCTCAGCCTCATCCCCAATTATTGGTGCTATGTTTCAGTCCATGATTCTGTTGTCATTGCTATTCTGAAGGTCGTCCTTTCGTCGTCCCTTTCTCCGACTGTTTGGTACTGCCACCCAAGTGACCGAGGCAGGTGCGTGACTTGCGACTGGGATTGGAATCGTGTGCTTTCTACTCGCGTGGGTTGAAGTTGTTTGATTGGGAACCAAAAAGGGAACACCGCCACCACCGTGAGGTGGTGGCTGCCATCGAGACTTAGCTGTTTCCGCCGCCATAAGCCACCAGGTGGGTGGTCGGACCTCTTGAGCAGATTAGAATCGTGTGTGTAATTGTAAATGGTATTTGATAGCCACAAAACAGAAAAGATACCCACCATGGCCGCCAGCCATGGTGGCTGCCGCCATTCGCCACCACCGGCTGCCATTAATTGCTATGTATATGTGTTTGTATTAGTGTGTGTGTGTGTGTGATTATTTCGGGTGTTAGCATTGTAAGATGTAACAAAAAATGAATAATGGAAAGAAACTGAAAACCACCACCTTAGGGTGGTGGCTGCCACCACCGGCCGCCGTGTCGGGTGGCGGTGTGCTTGCCTTGTGAGATTGATTCGTTTGGGGTGCTAGAAACCCTAATTGGCTCAAAGGAGCTCTAATGGGCCCAATGAAGCTTAATGGACTCTAATGGACCCAATAAAACCCTAACGGGATTAATGATATTTTAGCGGGCTTAGTAGGCCCAATAAAGCCCTAATTGACATAAAAGGCCAACAAATTGATAAATGGGCTAATATTTGGATTAGAAAAATCCTAATGCCAATAAAACCCTAACTTTAAGAATTATTCGGGTTACACATAAGAATTATTTAATAACCTGAGATATTAAATAATAAACTTTGGCAAAGATCAATCTAAGCGATAATGGACTTAATGGATTAAGTCCTTAATGGGTTAAGTAGGAAACTTAACCCTAATCATCATTTTATGTGAAACCCTAATTTCACTTGGGCTTATTTTTGGGCCTTGATGATTAAGTTACTAATTGGGCAATACAAGATCATGCAATTGGACTAAAATAATTTAATGGGCCTAGGGTAAAGCCCATGTAAGGGGTTGGGCCCAATTTGGAAAATTGGGCCATAGTTTGGGCCTTTATGATTATGTGATATTGGGCCATTAGAATGTTGAATGTTGGACTGGACTAAATGATTGGGCCTTATGGTAAGACATGGTAAGACCTTGTAAGGGTTTGGGCCCAATTTAGAAAATTAGGCCATATGCTGGGCTTTGATTTCCTAGTGGACTTTGGGCCTAAGGATTGGGCCTTGGGCTTGCATAAAGCCAACTGATAAGTTATTAATTAACTTGATGATCGATTAGATCTATGTAACAGGTAAGCGATGAATATATAAACAGTAAATAACCCAAGTATGAATCAAGATGTGTTGAATGATTAGATTACTCAATCCTCACCAGAGCTCGACTAAGAACTTCCATTGTAGAGGATTCTAGGGTCACAAAAAGATAAGAACTTGTACGCTATCAAATCTCTATCAATCTTACGTTAAGAATGCATGCAAGCATCTATATATAATAAACCCTAAACAAAACTCACGGATGGACAGGCCCATACCGGAGATACATATTAGACTAACTAACGAGCCCAATAGACGCAAAACAAAATGCGACCCAACAATCTTCCCCTTTGCGTCAAATTGGAGCGAGACTACTTCTACTTCTTGCTTGGGCCAGCAGCGGGAGCCTTCTTTACAGTATCAAACAGACGTGTGATAAGAGCAAGGATAGTCTGTCTGAACCGAATGTACCAATGAATCATATCATCAAAGTACTTGATATCATCCGTTGTGTTCTGCTTGCATCGATGGATGATCCCTAGAACGTGTTCCAAACATGCAGTGGTGTAGAGATGTTTGTCTGCCAAGGCGAAAAGGCATTTCTGTCCTTCGTTCCTGGTAAACATGACGGAGTTTCTCTTTGGGTCAATCTTCCCCATCTGCATCATGTTGAGATCACTGGCAGAGCCAACATGAGATATGGTAGGCTTCTTCTTAAACACGCTCGCAATCTCCTGATCCATCAAAGCAACTTCCATGATGTAGCATACAAGCATCCTCTTAAAATGGTCGATGATCGGACCATATTCAGCTTGGTTTGTCAGAAGGATGTTGTGCAAGATAATCCAATCGTGGGGATTAAGGTTGGGAAGATCTGCAAGTGAGATGGCATGTTCGATCTTGGCAGATCCCCGAAGTACCTTGAAGCGAACATTGGTGAAGTTACCTTTCCTGTACGGCTTCAGGACCCGAACATTGATGATTTTCTGAGCGCTCCAAGTCTGGTATTGGGGTTGAGCAGCCTTTAGATAAAAATCGATTAAGTCACGATCAACCTGTGGATGAGGATGAGGGAACTCTGCAATGTTGTCAAAGGCATGAAAAACAAACGCCTTTCGGGTCAGTGGCATGTCGAACTGTGAGTCGACAGTGTTAGAACGATCTAAAGAGATCACAGGTTCTAGCCACAAGATACTTGGTGTGTCAATGGCTTCCTTAATCAGCCTCTCAAGAGTCCAGGAAGGAAAAAGAGTTTTCCTGCTCTCAAGAAGGTCCTAGGCTTCTTTCTGTTTCCTTTCGGCTTCTTCAGCCTCTCTAGCCACACGAGCACTGATGTCAGCCTCGTTGTTTCGACTTTGCCGCTTCAGAATGTCGGCAATTGTCTCTTTATCATCATCTTCACTCTCCTTAACAATGTTTTTGCCTTTGTCTTTCACACCAGAACCGGAGGCTTGGCCTACTGGAGGAGGTTCGGTTGTGTGAGTTGCTGAAGTAGGAGGTGGTTGAGACACTTGTTCTTTTTCTCCCCCTTGTTTCGGAATGGACACGAAATCAAGTAGCCCCTCAATTTTGCTGAGTAGAGAAAGGTCGGGAGCGAGCTTCTCTGCAAGGGTACGGCGTACTGAATAATTGATAATGGGGTCATGTGCTTCAAGGATGTTGGAGATAGCAGAGTGGACATCCGAAACACACGATTTAACCACCTCTCTTTCAGATCGAAGAGAGTCAATCTCCTGTTGACAGTTGGAGAGTTGAGTACTCTTGACCTTCAGAGCGGTAGTCTTCCTTGCGAGAGCATCCATGAGAGAGTTCTCGGCAGCTAAGTCTTCTTGAAGCTTGGAGAGACGCTCCTCAATGGTGGTTCTGAAAGCTGAGTTATCGTCCGAAATAGACTGTCTGAGAGAGGCGAACGACTTTAGCTCAGAAGCGACTGATGTAGCCAACTGGTTGATGATGGGTTCCAGCGTAGTCTTGGTGGCTTCAGCACTTTCCTGTAAAGATTTCAACAGGGAAGAGGCATCAATAAATAGTTTATCGACTTTTTCGGTCGCAGCCTGACAGGCTTTGGTTGAGGCATCGATGGCGGCAGTGGCGGAATCAAGGGAAACTTGATGAGCTTTGGAAAAAGCCTCAACAATTTTCTGAATTGCAGCTTCAGATATGGATGACTGAGAAGTAGAAGAGGAGGCGATGAGCGAGTCGATTTTGTCATGTAGCTCCTTGAGATGCCTTCGGGTGACAGGAGCGTCGTCATCGTCATCACTCTGTACTTGAAACGGACTATAATAGACCGAGTCAAAAGTCATATTTTCCCCGTCAAGGAGTAGTTCTTCATCTTCTGATGCGTGAGCAGGAGAAGATGGTGGTGGTGAAGCTGGTGGTTCGGTGGTAAAGGTAGGTTCGGGTTAGGTGGTGTGTTCGGTAGTTGGTGCGGGTTCGGGTTCCGGGGTAGATTTTGGTGCGTCAGTATGAACCCCCGTAAGATACGTTGGTTCTAACATTTGCAGTGGCGGTGGTTGTTGCTTCGGTAAAGATTGGTGGTGGTATTGGGATAGAAGTAGGTGGTATTTGAGTGGTGGAAGTTATGGGGGGAATAGAAAAAGGTATTGTGACCGGTGGAGAGAAGACATGAGAAGGAGAAACATGAACTTCAGGGGTTGGAGATCGTGGTGGAGTGTTGCCACGTTGAGATCCATCCGAATCAGAACCCTCGTCCTCAGATTCGCTTGAGGATGAAGCGATAATCAACTTTCGTCGCGGTTGGGTTTTTCTCCTCTTCTGCGGTGGAGATTGAGCAACTCTGGTAGTTTTCCTCTTCTTGTTAGATGGGCCTTTCACCCCCTTTGCCACCTATTTTCCCTTGTCAGCCTTCTTGCCTCTAGGAACAGGCTTGTCAGCATCATGGATTGATTTTAGCATCTCTGGAGTAAGATCCCTCGGACCAGAATGTCTGAACTCCTTATACGTTTGAATGATCTTGCTGTCAGCCGGAACATCACCATACATCGTTTCCGGGATAGACCCATTGAATGGAAACTTAGAAGCATCCGACACAATGATCTTCGTGGTATGGAAAGTACCAATCGAAGACATTGGAGCACCAGCGACAATGGGGACATGGTACTTGTCCATCACCCATTTCGTGACAATAGTCCAGAACTGGGCATATGAGATCTCTGAGTGTCGGGAGGTCGAAGAGAGACTCTGGATAAGATGTTGCCACAGGACTGACCCGTAGTCCATGTTGATGCCATTGTAGATCCCGTACATGATGAAGAGAAATAAACGACTTGCCCCATCGGATCTAGCACTTCGTTCAGATAAGCCCTTGAAAAGAACAGTGAACATTCCATTCCACTGTGGAGGTAGGCACGACTTTTTGAATTTCGTCACCGTAGTAAGCACCTCGGTGTACCCCATGTTGTAGAACATGTTGAACAAATGAACCATGGGAATGGTTTCCGGATTAACCCTCGAAGAATCAGCGTCAAACCCTAACAACAAGCAAAACCTCTGCTTTGAAATCGACGCCTTGTGCTCAAAGGCATCGAAGAAAATCCTGTCAACGACCTTGTCGTAGTGTGCTGTGGCAAAGATTTGAGACAGGAACTCCATTGGAACAGCTTCAGCCCTGGTAAGAGAAGGAGCGATGGAGGAGTACTTCAAGCATTTGATGATAGGAAACATGAACGCATCGTACACCTGAGGAGTGAGATCGATGATCAAACTCTGCTGTGGGCGAATGGGCAGGATGTGAGACGTTGCGTGAATTGAGGAAGAATCTGCCATTGCTGTGAAGAAAGTGGGAGAGATGATGAACAGTGAAGGTTGAAGGATTTCTTGCTCTCTGGAAATATAGGCGCGGTAAAGAGGTAAATGGTGGATCACGTTGCCTTTTATACTGTGGGTAAAGGAGAGAGAAAAATCTTCCTAAATCTTCGATTGAAAAACGAAGGGTTTTTCGGAGGTGACTGACGCGTGACAGTTGGCGTAGCCGATGATCACGCATGAGAGAGAATGTCAGGCCCTAATTACACGCCTTCCCATCAGGCGCCGTTTGGATATGAAACGGTTCCTATTCGCACACGGTTCCCTGTTGCGCCGTTTGAAATCAAATCGATTGGACTCCCGCCGTTTGAAATCATTTCGTCATCTTATCCCTTTAGAATGAAACGGCATCTTTAAAATTAAATCGCCACGTGGATCAATATTAACCACAACTTTTGATAACATCCAACCCAATTAAAATTCCTTAGAATTAATGAAACCAAAATTTTGGAAAATCAAAAACATTTTCGTGCTGAGTGTGTAAAAGAAAAAGAAATAAAGCAACACTTTTGAGGGATTATGTGATGTCAATAAAGACACGAAGCAGTGGATCCCGGGCACGAATCTCTTCCTTCGAAGTCAAGAGAGACTTTAAAGTGTTTGTGTGGTTTCCCGTTGAATAACGATCAGACACTTATGAAGAAGTGTTGAAAGGCTTCTTTTAATTAGGCTTATGAGGGTGGCTTTCGCTTCGATTCAGAATTCCTAAGCTTGATATAAGATAGAGATCGAACGAAGTACTTGTGAGACCAATGTAGTCTGTTGAACAAGTAGGTTGAAGATAATTTAATTGGCAAGGTAAACTATTGTACGTGAAATCTCAAAAAAAAAAAAAATTAAAACTGGATCCCAAGGGAAGAAATGTTATTGGAGTTAACAATTTCATAGGAATCACTCAAAAGAAAAAAATAGAGATTTCATGTTGTACCCCCATGGAGAAGTTCGTCAATTCATTAGTGAAAGCTAGAGCAAATTAATTGTTCACCGTCAATGCATAATGGGTATTGAATTTTGGGTTTCACTTAGCACGTAGTGACACGAAGCTAAGATCATGAACACAGAAATTGTGCAACCATAAACCTCAGTGGTAATGTCTGAGAGTCTCAAGGGTTACGTTTGTGAAACGAGTGAGATGGAGAAAAATGATGTATATGGTATAAAGAAACCAAAGTATCTCTACTATAAAAATAGGGACCAAGCAGACAACTCTTATCTCATGTGAGAAGAGAGTTAGGTAGCTCATGATTAGAATAATTATGAGAGCCTAATTGGGAAGACAATGTTTGTTTGTACCAAGTCAGTAAGGCTATTATTCAGAATCAGATGAGGCTTTGGACACATACAACAACATACTTCTAGGGACACTTAGCTAGTGAAATAATTTACCCAAAACGAGACATAAAAATAAAATAAAAAAAATAAGAGCCAATAAAAAATTGTTTTGGAGTTTCTGATAAAATAAAAAAATAAGACATAAAAAAAAATTATACAAAAAAATGTTGGAACCGAACCCGAGCGTTCGGTTTATTTCGGTTGAGAAAACTTTGGAACCGAACCCGAGCGTTCGGTTTATTTCGGGTGAGAAAAATTTTGGAACCGAACCCGAGCGTTCGGTCTATTTCGGGTGAGAAAAATTTTGTAACCGAACCCGAGCGTTCGGTCTATTTCGGTTGCCAAAAAAAATTAGATTGAAAAGGAGAAGAACTTTGACAATAAGATAAATGAATTAAGAAAAATGATACAAAAGATTTACAACCATAGAAACTACCTTTGAGTGATAGGCGAAAATCAGATGATACAACCGAACCCGAGCGTTCGGTCTATTTCGGCACACCAGATCAAGACCCGAACCCGAACGTTCGGTCTATTTCGCTTCTTACTTTTGATCTTAAGAGGTAATTTTTGGTACTGACTCCGATTCCATCATTCCAAGCCCTTGTAGAATTTTGTTAAAAGATGCTTCAGGAAGAGCTTTGGTGAAGATGTCAGCCAGTTGATCAGTGGTTCGAACAAAATGAATTTCGACGTTCCCATCTTCCACATGATCCTTAATGAAGTGATACCTCAGTGCGATGTGCTTAGTCTTGGAATGTTGCACTAGGTTATGACAAATCCTAATTGCACTTTCAGAGTCGCAATATAGTGGGATCTTTTTCATATTGAGTCCATAGTCCCGGAGTTGGCTTTGGATCCAAGTCACTTGAGATGTACAGGAGGAAGCTACGATGTATTCTGCTTCAGCGGTAGACAAAGATACACATGTCTGTTTCTTTGATTGCCAGCTAACCAAATTCCCGTCAAGGAATTGGCAGCCTCCAGTGGTGCTTTTCCTGTCTAGTCCACAACCTCCAAGGTCTGCATCTGAGTAGGCTTGAACGAAAAAACCTGAGTTTGATGGATACCATAAACCGAGAGAGGTAGTTCGTTTGAGATACCGGAGTATGTTCTTCACTGCAAGCATATGAGGTTCACGAGGATTCGCCTGAAATCTAGCACAATAACAAACAGAAAACATTATATCAGGCCTGATAGCAGTAAGGTACATTAGAGAACCGATCATCTGGCGATATAGCGTAATATCGATTGCTGGCTTATCCAAGGATGGAGTGAGCTTGGTGTCGAACACCATTGGAACTTTAACCTTTGAGTCTCTCATCATGTCGAATTTAGCAAGGAGAGTCTTGGTGTAAGCTTCCTGGTTAATAAAGATGCCTTCGTGTCCCTGTCTGATATTTAAACCAAGGAAAAAGTTAATCGGACCCATTGAGCTCATTTCGAATTTAGTCTCCATCAACTTTCTGAATTCAGCTGTTAAGCTAGGATTCGTTGAGCCAAAGATGATATCATCGACATAGATTTGAACAATCATAAGGTGGTTACCTTCCTTCTTACAAAAGAAGGTTGGGTCAACCGAACCTTGTTTGAATTTGGACATCTTTAAAAACTTGGTTAACGTTTCATACCAGGCCCTAGGTGCTTGTTTCAGTCCATAAACTGCTTTGTCCAGAATATAGCAGTGATTGGGATATTTTTCATTGACAAATCCCGGAGGTTGCTCCACGTACACCGTTTCTTTGAGTTCTCCATTTAGAAATGCGCACTTTACGTCCATTTGGTAGACCTCAAAGTTCTTGTGTGCAGCGTAGGCAAGAAATATTCGAACAGATTCCAGCCTAGCTACAGGAGCAAAAGTTTCCTCATAGTCGATTCCTTCCTCCTGGCAGTATCCTTTCACCACTAGTCGAGCTTTGTTCCTTATCACATTGCCTTCCTTGTCCATTTTGTTCCTAAAGACCCATTTGAGACCAACAACCGATGCATCTTGAGGAGTTGGAATGAGGCGCCAAACTTTATTTCTTTCGAACTCATTAAGTTCGTCTTGCATCGCTTGAACCCAATCGGAGTGATCAAGAGTAGTGTTAACTGTCTTTGGTTCAACTTTTGAGACGAAAGAATTAAACATGAAAAACTCTACTTTTGAGAATAGAGAAGTTTGCTTTGCCTTCAGTTGAGATCGGGTCAGGACCTTTTCAGAGACATTACCCACAACCTGTGAAACAGGATGATCTCTAGTCCATTTGACAAGAGGAGGGTAATTTGGATCATATGATAGATCTAATTCAGCATTTACCATCTCTTCTAGTTCGGATTGACTGTCATCGTCATAAAACATGTCGGCATTCTCCCCCTCGACTGATGAGCTTTCAGGTAAATCTTGACTTTTCGGAGCTACAGGAGTTTCGGGTGGTGTCGAGCTTTCGGGTGTTGCAGTACCTTCGGGTGCAGTAGAGCTTTCGGGAGCTACAGTACCTTCGGGTGCAGCTGGAGAAGAGTTCTCCCCCTCAACTTGTGAACTTGGCTGTTTTGAAGAAGATGGATTCTCCCCCTCAACTGAAGCACCGTGCTGAGAAGGTTCAGTTGGAACTGATTCTCCTTCACCCAGTCGTTTGGCAGCGTCATCGACGATTTGCTTCAGATGATCAACTTTGTTTTCCGCTGCATTAGCTTCTGAGAGAGTAGCCTTCTCCGGTTCATCGAACAACTCCATAAACTGCTCAAACAAATTTGCAATTGAGGTTGTGACTTGGCCTGTTTGAGAGAAGATTTCTCCAACTATTTCTTCCGTGGCCTTCAGCTTCTTGACATAGCTTTCATCGAAAGTCACATAATACGTTTCTTCAATCTTCCTCGAATGCTTGTTTAAAACCCTGTATGCTTTCAAAGTGAGAGAATATCCCAGAAAAATCCCTTCATCGGCTTTTACGTCGAACTTGTTACGATGTTCTTAAGAATTGAAGATAAAGCATCGTGAGCCGAATACGTGGAAGAATTTGACGTTTGGCTTTCTGTTGTTGATGATATCATAAGGAGTAAGAGTGAAACGCTTATTGAGATAGGACCTGTTATGCGTAAAACATGCTGCAGCAATAGCATCAGCCCAGAAATATAGAGGTAGAGAAGCGAAACTTAGCATAGTTCGTGCTGCCTCACACAAAGAACGGTTTCGTCTTTCGACAATCCCGTTTTGTTGAGGGGTGTAAGGAGCTGAGAAGTTGTGGCTGGTCCCTTTTTCTGCTAAAAAGTCTTCAAATTCTTTATTCTTGAACTCTAGCCCATTGTCGCTTCTGATGTTGCGAACGACTTTCCTCAGTTGCACTTCAACCTGCTTGATGAACATCTTTAGCTTGAGAGTTGCTTCAGATTTGTGCTTCAGAAAGAACACCCATGTAAAACATGAAAAGTCATCAACAATAACAAGAATATACTTGCTACCACCAATGCTTTCGATAGACGATGGACCACACAAGTCAATGTGAATCAACTCAAGTGGTTCAACGACTTTAGTGTTTATGATGGATGGGTGACTTTGACGACTCTGCTTCCCCATTTCACACGCAGCACACAAATGTTCTCGATCAAACTTGAGCAATGGAAGACCCCGAACATGACCTCCGGTGACAAGTTTGTTGATATCCTTAAAGTTGAGATGGGAGAGTCTTCGGTGCCACAACCAGCTTTCGTCAGAGTGTGCTTTGGATAACAGACAGATAGCTGGATTTCCTTTGATAGGTTTGAGATTAAGAGGAAACATTTCGCCTTTGCGCTCCGATTTGAGAATCACTCTTTTTGTTTTCTTCTCTATTATTTCCGAACCCTCATCATCAAACGAAACTTTAAGACTAGTACCTCCAACAAGCTGAGATACACTGATGAGGTTATGCTGTAGTCCTTCAACATATGCAACTTTTCTAATCATGAAGTCTCCATTTGTAATCCTCCCATAACCTTTTATTGTGTCGTATGAGTTGTTCCCAAATTTGACATTCCCGCCGTTTGGAAGAGATCGAAATTCCCTCAGTTCTTCCTACCTCCCTGTCATGTGACGTGAGCAGCCACTGTCAATATACCATTCTTCGTCGAACTGCTCGTCACTGATAACCTACAAAAATCAAGCAGATTTAGGAACCCAAAGTTTCTTGGGTCCACGTGAGCCTTTCACAGGAACAGGAATAGTAAGAGAGATGTCAACAAGATATGTTCTTTTTATTAAAGTTGTATCATCTTTCTTTTTAATGGTGAAAACTTTAATTTTGTTGGGATTTGTTACAGACGGTTTGGGTTCAGGATTTGACGTTTGGGCCTTGGAATGCTTTTGAACATTCTTGACTGAGGAAACCTTCGATTTTCCTTTCAAATCTGCTGAATGTTTTGGATTTTGAGTTTGAATAGAATTGGATTTAGAATGGGGTTGAGAAGAATTAGAACGAGAGAAGGTAGACTGAGAAGTTTTCTTGACTTGAGGTTCTAGGTGCCCCTTTTGTTTTTGGTCATTAGTGGGACCGAACCTTGAACCTTGATTGCTTTTGCTCTCGGAACCGAACCTATGCTTTCGGTAGCTGGTGTTCTCTGAACCGAACCTTTCCCTTCGGTTGTTATTCCTTTCAGAACCGAACCTGTCCTTTCGGTTGTAACTACTTTCTTGCGTCCTGATAGTACTTTTCTCTGACTTGGAATTTTTGTCATGATAAGAGAAATGGGCGTTTTGAGATCGCCAAAACTATTTTCGTTCTGAGAGATTCTTCTTGTATCTCAGATTCCTTTGTTGCTTCTGATTCTTTACTTGCTTCGTCTGTCGGTGGATGTTGGCTTTTTGCTTTTGCTTTTTGTTAGCCGGTTCATTTTGAACTGATGATGTTTCGCTCAAAGGAGTGACTTCTTCTACAGGAACTTCTTTTGTACCACTAGTACTTGGCACGTCGAAGTTATCAGGCTTGTTTAGCGGCTCCGGCACATATCTGCCTTTGGTTTTCCAGGAAGTACGTTCTGACAAACCAACAGTTTCGTCTGCATTATCTATAGGAGCAGACCAGAAGAACTCATCACAACCATCTGCATTATCTTCATTTACAATGGCTGTGAGTTCAGCTGTCTGATGTTCGGTTACTCCTGTGACCTTATATACCTGATTTGGTGTTGTTCTCACCTTTTGGTACACAACAGCCTTTTCTTCTAGAATCGGGGACTTATTTTGGGACAAATGAGCAAACTCCACAGAATTTTCAGAAATAAGATTTTTGTGGTTTTCGGGTTCGCTCTTGATAAACTCAGAACAGTCAACTTCATCCTCTACAGAAATTTCACTCATATCATCATCCTCATTAAGCTCAGACGCGTTTTCAACATATATTTTATTTTCTGAGCTCAAGTTGGCATTCAATGAGTCAAATTTTTGTATGGTTTCGGTCCTTAGTTTCAGTTTATCATTTTCATCCAAAAGGTCTTTCAGCATGTCCTTATGGTCCTTGGATTTTATGAAAGATTCAATTTTGTCTAGACCATACATGTAGGTTGGATTCACATCATCAGACAAAACTACACTTTCGCAATTATATGCTTCAGCGTCGATTTCATCCTCCTTGAATTCAAGGAAGGGAAAAATCATGCGATGAATTTTCTGTCATATTTCACAGTTCAAATGAAGTTGAGTGATGTTAGAATAAAGACGCTTAGCAATTAAACAAAACACATTTCTTTGTTTCAAAAGTTTCAAATTGTCTCTTTGTAAATAAATGTTTTCGTCTTTGGATTTAATCAGCTCCGACTCCTTCAGCTCTATCCACATCCTCCGTTCCTCACTCTTTCATGATACCCTGCTTATTTGGTCAGTTAGGTTAGAATTGGTGACCCGTGTTTGAGTTAAACTGCTATCTAGATTTGAGATTCTTGAGTTTAAGCTTTTCAATTCTTTTTCATATGAGTTTTGTGGGACTTTAAATGAAATAAAAATGGATTGTACCTTCTTGATTAATTCATCAAGCTCATTGAATTGCACGCTGAGAGGTTTTGCTGTGAAGCATAAGTCCTCTCGCTCCTTCGTTTCTTCATTCCCACCGTCTGTATTGTATCCCCTCATTTGAGATACATCCGTCACCATCAAGCACTTCCTACTGCTTTCTTCACCTCTAGCAACATACGCCTTACCATGAGATGGCTTCCTGACCTCATCATCCTCCGAGTCGGTTGACCAGACCTACACACCACCAAACTCATCAACCGCTGCCGAACCCTGCACAATTAAAGCATTCATTGAAGGGTTAGCAGTAGCTTTCTTTCTCTTGATATCTTCCAGCTTTTTCATCAGCACAACCTCTTCATCATTTTCCTCGTTCTTCTCTGCCATTTTCTTCAAGACACAGTCTTTGGCATAGTGGTTCTTTCCTCTACAGTAGTAGCAGTTCACACCAGAATCTCCTTCAGCTTTCGGCTCTTTCTTTGGTTCTTCTGCCTTCGGTTCCTCCCTCACCTTTTCAGAACTATAGCTTCCCTGCCAATTCCGATTCTTATTTGTAGGGAATCTTTTCTTAATGAACCTCTTTGGATTTGACACCATCATTGCATAATCTTCAGATGTAATATCATAATCTTCTAAGTTGATATCTTCATCCTCTACTACACTTTTGCTTTTGGACAGAAAAGCCAAGGATCCCAAGCTTGAAACCACACTTTTCTCTTGTAAGACTATCTTTTCTTGGGATTTTAGAATCCCTACTAGCTTTGCCAAAGAATAAGATTTGAATTGCTCATGAGCTTTAACAGTGGACACAACTGCTCTCCACTCAGATCTAAGACCATTCAAAAAGGTAACCTTTTGTTCAATCAGCTTCCTTTCTATATCGTGTTTGATCATCTTACTAAGAAGATGATTGAAGCGATCAAACGTCTGAGTAACAGTTTGATCGGGATTTTGCTTAAATTCTCCAAACTCTGATAAGAGTAAAGTCTAAATGGAATGCTCCAGATCTTCATCTGTGGAATATAACTCTCGCAACCTATCCCAGATCTCTTTAGCAGTGCTGCATGAACTCACTAGCCTGAACGTATCGGATTGAAGAGCGAATCGAATCAGTCTCAATGCTTTAATGTTGCACTGAAACTTTTCCTTTTCGTCTTGAGCAACATCCTTTACGTCTTTTAACAGATCATTGTACTCTTTCTGAGTTTTAATGATTTTTGACATTGCAGAATGAGCAAATGGTCCAGAAACTATTGCTTCCCAAATAAGGTATCCATTGTCTTCCGATCCAATGACATAATCTTCAAAATGATGTGCCCAGACTTCATAATCCTGGGTGTAGAGAATAGGAATCTTCGTCGTTGATCCGATGCTGTTTGAGATATTGATGGGATTTGATTGTGACTCGTCCATGCTTGATTGTTTAACCTGTTTGAAAGATCAGACTTGTAATGAATAATATTAGGGCAAAACAAATAAATGCTGAGTTATGTCAATTATGGAATGACGGCTCAATAAATATTAGTTAATACGGAATAACCCTAATCACAAACTCTTTCACAGAAAAGATGTGTATGAATTACACAGCCTCCTGCTCTGATACCAATTGATAAGTTATTAATTAACTTGATGATCGATTATATCTATGTAACAGGTAAGCGATGAATATATAAACAGTAAATAACCCAAGTATGAATCAAGATGTGTTGAATGATTAGATTACTCAATCCTCAGCAGAGCTCGACTAAGAACTTCCGCTGTAGATGATTCAAGGGTTACAAAAGATAAGAACTTGTACGCTATCAAATCTCTATCAATCTTACGTTAAGAATGCATGCAAGCATCTATATATAATAAACCCTAAACAAAACTCACGGATGGACAGACCCATACCGGAGATACATATTAGACTAACTAACGAGCCCAATAGACGCAACACAAAATGCGACCCAACACCAACCTTGGGGTAATGTAGTAAGTATCCAAGTGAGTATCTATGGTTATGTAATGGGACCCAATTATTAATTGGGTGATGTTCTGATATTGACAGATCGGGAATCTGTCATCCAGCAGCTGGGGTTGAGTCTGCGGGACTTCAGCAGTGTGGGATTGTGTTTGCGGGACTTCAGCAGTGTGAGGTGAGTTACCTTCCAATAGCGGTGGGTCTACAGCCACAATTCCGGCCCACCAGTAGGAGTTGTATGTTAGATGATTGTCTTTGTGATATCATCTAGGTTTGCTACTACCTGATATGTTATGTGCTAGCATGATATGTATATGTGATAGTAGTAGAGTTCGGTTGTTAGGACCGAAGGGTAGGTTAGACACCCCAGATATGTCTGACAGTATGTGATGATATGTTTATATGTTGGCATGATATGTGATAGCGGTAGTAGGAGGGGAATAGTCCCCAAGTTCGGTCGTTAGGACCGAAGGGTAGATCGGACACCCCAGATATATCTGATAATATGTTATGCTATGATATATGTGATAGTAGCAGTAGGGGGTGAAATAGTCCCTGATGATCGGTTGTTAGGACCAATGGGTAGTCAGCACCCCAGAATGGCTTAACATGTGTAGTCAGCACCCCAGAACGGCTTGACACGGGTAGGTCGGCACCCCAGAATGGCCGCAACAGGTAGGTCGGGCACCCCAGAATTGCCCGGAAGTATGTATGATATGTGATTGTATGGTATGTGGTATGATGGGGGAACTCACTAAGCTTCGTGCTTACGGTTTTCAGTTTTGGTTTCAGGTACTTCGTGTTTAAAGGAAAGGAACCGACTTGATCGCAGCGCATCACACTATGGTTTTCCGCACATGAGATCTTTGGGATTACACTCTAATATTGCTTTATGATAACATGTTTGATTATTTCCACTTTGGTTTTCATATGACATGATATTACAAATGTTTTATTACACTGTTGGTTTTATATAATAATGTATTTAAAGATAAAAATTTTGGCCTGTATTTTGGGACGTTACATCTACAACACATAAACGGAAGTTTATAAAGCATGAAACTTAATGACAGGAAAAGTAAAAAACTTAAAGGAGACTTTATAGAAAGAAATATCACCCTTACTTACCACAAATGGTTGAAGACATCAACAAGAAGATCAATCCGACCATAGAATCCACATGTTGTCTGATCATGACTTCAGTAGATGAACTACTGAAACGTAAGAATTGCAACTGAACTCTATTAGCATTTGAAAAGGGAATTAGGGTTCCAGAGAAGACGACGAAGGGTTAAAAAAAAAATTTGGACCATTTCTCGATTTGTCTGTGTCATCAAGAGGTAAAAATATGATGTTCTTCAAGTGTTCTTGGCCTTCCAAAGTCTTCAAAACTCCAGAGAGAATCTCCAAAAATCGGATGTCCAAGAGTTTTCAAAAGATGGGCACCAACCTTCCTCAAATAGCCTTCCAAATGGATTTCCGAAATTGCCCCTGCAGGAGGTTGCGCGACCCGCGTGGGTGGTCCCTGAATATAGCATCTTTGAGGTTTTGGGCCTCCATAGCTTAGCCCACTTGGCCCAGTGCGAGTCCAATCAACTCCTAGCCCATTTTTCTTCAAGTTTTCTTCAATTTAAGCCCAATTTGGCTTCTCCAAATGATTCATAGCTCGTAAACTCGCTCGATTAATAATCTATGCATGCTTGAATATACTCCCGCATCTTGCAAATTTAAATGTTTATTTCTCTCCAAGCCTTCAAATAATCATCAGGCTCGCTCCATGCATCATCTCCACCACCCATCAAGCCTAAGATCCTTGTTTTCCACCAATTCCCATCGCTTTCCATACGTCCCGAACATTCCCGCTCCACTAGTCTCCATGAAATCTGCAATAAAGCTCACGAAACTAGAAAGTGCCCGAAATAGTCATAAAATAACAAAAAGGAAAATATGCATGAAAATTAACTAGATTATGGATGAAATATGCTAAAATAAACTATAAAAAGAAGTAAATAAAATGAAACTATCAAATCACCCCAAGCTTAAACCTTACTTGTCCTCAAGTAAGACAAGACTAAAATGAACTCGGGATGAACTATCCTAAGGAAAATAAAAAGAATGGATAGAACCGCAGAACTTGATCACCGTTAGTCAACATGGTCAAAACTGATCTTGCTATTACTCATTACTTTTTCATCCGATGACAAAGGGACCATAAACCACAGCCAGGATAACTCCTTTAGGTGAGTAAGGAGGGATGAGCAGTCGCAGCCTCAATGGAACATGCATACAATGAAGAATATCTATAGTAGGGAGAAAGCAGTTGGATGGGCTCGGGTGGAGCTCTTCTTTAAGTGTACACTCTGATCTCACGTTTGCCGGTTTCTCTCATGTGTAACTAGGTTTAATCGCTCGGGCACCGTTGTAAGAATCGGTTCACTTGGTGCTGGCCCAATCCTCCCGTAGTATCCGACTCGACAGTCTCCCTAACATCACCAATTTGCGAAAAAACAACTCGATCTATATACAATAAAACATACCTAAATAAATGAATATCAAACGCGGGGTGACCAAAATGTTGTAAGATTTAGTTCAATAATAGAACCGGTCACCCTTCTCAGATTTCTGCAGCTGGGAATTTGCCTGCCCCCTTTTTTTTGTTTTTTTTTTTGTTATACTTGAAGGTAATGTAATAACAACCTTTTGACTCAAAATTTGGTTCCTAAAGTGTGTAAGTGGAACTGAAAGGGTAGTAATATAATCCGAATGGTCTAAGCGAGAAAATGACCATGTGTGGAGCATAAAGATATAATGTAAGCTCCTCTTCAAATTTGTGACTTTTTTTTTTTCAAAAATAATGAAAATGTCCACATGCGGACTAAAAGACTTCTCTAAAATCCTAAGAAAATCTCAAAAAGATATGGTGATGTAAAGAGACCGGATATGGATTCTACTCGGGGACAAGCACTAGTGCTTCATCCTAACGGTTCAAACATGATCAAGTGTGATCCTCTCAGCGGTAGTGACCGCAAGACTAAGACATCCATTGTTGTAGTATATCCTACAGTCATTAGTATTGTATGCATAATTTTTCATGAAAACTACCTGGCCATGATCACTTACCCCTTTAAGCTACCAGCATATGATCCCAAGTATGAAATCCCAAACTGCAGCTAGTGGTCTCGGTTCGATGGGTGAGATAGCAACAAGATCCTGGACCAATAATGATATAATAACTATAAACCTGTTCCATGGCATCCAAGGAGGTGAGAATAAACATACAACAAAAATGCATGAATGCTAATGCCCTAAGCTAAATGTTATGCAAAAATATAAAAGTAGAAAAGAAGAAAATAAAATCTTTTTGGATTTAAAAAAAAATGAATGAAAATTAGCTTAAAACTAAAATGTTATGCAACCTAATTAAAAATGCATGAAAAAATAAAAGGAAAATGAAATGCCTCACCCCAAGCTTAAGAACAAGCATTGTCCTCAATGCTTAAGGTAAGGGCAAAATGACCTAAATCGGAGGATTGGATGACAGGAGATGTCCGTGGCGGTGAATTCGTGAAATTACGACCGGTAGAATTTCGACAATCTTGAATTTTCCGGCGAGGTGGTTGCTGGAAGGTTATATGAGAGGAATGGAGTGGGAGATCAAGATGATTAAATGAAGAAGAAGGGAAGTTGAACATTTTAATCTATGGGTCAAAAAGGGTCAATTTCGGTCAAACTAGAATTAAATAGAAAATTTCAACAAAAATAAGGGTTTGGTGTAAAATCAATAAGGGAGAGATGGTTGACTTAAAGTTTCCTCACTTTGACTTTTGATGAACATATCATTAGAATCCATTGGTGCAATACTTTGATTTAAATCCTTAATTTGGCTATAGTAATCCAAGGAGCTTGAGATTACCTAGACTTTTCTTAATTGTTGAAATGGCTAGAGAAGCTCATAACAATTTCCTTAGTCAAAGTCACTAATTCCAAATAGCATGTAATTAGTGAAAGTCAACTAGCATTAAGAACCAAAAAGTCACCAAATCCAAGAGGGGTCAAATGCTTTCACCACCATGTTGGAGGAAATGTTTTTATGATTGTGTGAAGCAAAAACAACACAAAAATCATTTGTTGCTTGCTAATTTGAGGATCCTTTACTTAATCAAGAAATTAGCCAACTAATCACCACAAACACATTTAAACTCATGAACTAAAACATACAAGTAGTGATAAGATGTTAAAACACAAAACATTCCCATAAAGATTTAAGAACATGTTCATGGATTCTTCAACATTCAACAAAAGTTCAAAGGATTAACCAAAAGTCAACCAAGATTAGTTTAGCCAAGCATGGCTAAACTCAAAGAAACAAAGTTAGAGAAAATTGTACCAAACATTAAGCAAGAATCAAGAGGTAAAAATATGATGTTCTTCAAGTGTTCTTGGCCTTCTAAAGTTTTCAAAACTCCAGAGAGAATCTCCAAAAATCGGATGTCCAAGAGTTTTCAAAAGATGGGCACCAACCTTCCTCAAATAGCCTTCCAAATGGATTTCCGAAATTGCCCCTGCAGGAGGTTGTGCGACCCGTGTGGGTGGTCCCTGAATATAGTATCTTTGAGGTTTTGGGCCTCCATAGCTTAGCCCACTTGGCCCAGTGCGAGCCCAATCAACTCCTAGCCCATTTTTCTTCAAGTTTTCTTCAATTTAAGCCCAATTTGGCTTCTCCAAATGATTCATAGCTCGTAAACTCGCCCGATTAATAATCTATGCATGCTTGAATATACTCCCGCATCTTGCAAATTTAAATGTTTATTTCTCTCCAAGCCTTCAAATAATCATCAAGCTCGCTCCATGCATCATCTCCACCACCCATCAAGCCTAAGATCCTTGTTTTCCACCAATTCCCATCGCTTTCCATACGTCCCGAACATTCCCGCTCCACTAGTCTCCATGAAATCTGCAATAAAGCTCACGAAACTAGAAAGTGTCCGAAATAGTCATAAAATAACAAAAAGGAAAATATGCATGAAAATTAACTAGATTATTGATGAAATATGCTAAAATAAACTATAAAAAGATGTAAATAAAATGAAACTATCAGGTTTACAATTTGTCTATATTAGGTCACTAAGGGTTTTTTTTTGTGCGTATTAGACCAATATGGTTGTTATTACCGTTTAGAAATAGTCTTTTTTACCGGTTAAAACCGGTAAAATGACTATTTCTAAACGTTAATAACAACCATATTGGTCTAATACGCACAAAAAAAGTTAGTGACCTAATACAAACAAACTGAAAACCTTATTACCCTCCTAAGTCATTATCCCTTTGAACAACTTTAGGTCCGAAAAGATAACTCTCATGAATATTGAGGGGGTTTCTTGTAAAATGAGAGGTGATATATACATATGACTCGGGGTCGTTACTCGTTATTGGTCGTCATCTGCAATTGCAAACAGGAACGACGACCATGGGAGACGAGAAGCTGAAGAACGAAGCAATGGAGATCCTGGGATTATGTCAAGTCTTGCCTCGTTTAGTCGTCTTCGATCTCGATTACACTCTCTGGCCTTTCTACTGGTATATGAATATCTATAATCTTGCTTTCGTAATACGCCAAATTTCTATTTCATTGTTTGACTGTAAATTTTCGAGTATTGCCTTCTGTTTTGATGAGTAAATCTAATTCTATGCAACTTACCTATAATCCAAGTAAAAAGGAGTTTTATTTTTGTTAGTGTGTTTTTAATTGCATATAGTTTATCTAAAAGCTCAGTTAATTGTTCATGCCTTCTCCGATGTAAGATCCTCACTTTAGCTCAACGAATTGTTAGTTCCGGTCATTTAATTGGAGAAATGTCTTATATATTGACCATAATTTAGAAAGTAGTTGGAATTTATTTTTGCCTACATGTTTCTAGAGACGTTTTCATGTAAACCTAACATCGGTTTTTTCATTTCATATCAATGGAAGGGATTTCTTCGAACTGTGATTCAGTTGGATGTAATTGGGCTGTTCATTTCTTGAATGATAAGGTTTTAGGTACATTTACTTGAATGATTTGTTCATAGACATTCATAAAACCTTGGATTTTGCTCCATGGTGTTAATTCATTCGTTACACAAGAAAGATTCATGATTACTAATGCTTAAGGCCAACTAGTTTACTGGTTATATACATATTTGTGATCATTTCTAGATCTTTAGATATCAAATTCTTCAGTTACTCATGTTATATTTAGATTATATAAACAGATGATTTTTTGTTTTGAATGTTAGTGAATGTCGATCCAAACGTGAGATGCCATCTATGTATCTCCATTGTAAAGATATCTTAAATGCACTAAAGGACAAGGGAGTTAAAATGGCTATTGCCTCCAGATCACCAACAAGAGACATAGCAGAGACTTTCCTTGACAAATTGGGCATAAAGTCGATGTTTGTAGCACAGGTTTGTGAAAACTTGACCCTTTGAAAATATGTGTGAATAAATTATAGCAAAAGAGAAGACTTTTATTGGATGATCATTTATAAACCATTGATTATGAATTCTGGTTATCAGTACTTCATATGCAGCCTATTAAGAGTTAAGATGATGATCGTAGACTTAAATACTTTTATGAGTATTTAGAAAAGTTTCATGAACGAAATGTTAATCAAGGGCAATTATGTCATTTCTTGTTACTTACATTCCAAATCCTATGATAGAATTACACACCAAACATAAATATACAAAAACAAAACACATGACAGAATTCAATTCCTTCATATTCTAGATCCTTCAAATTACAATTCCTTTGAATGATAGCAATTCCTTTTGATGTTTCAGGAGATCTTTTCCAGTTGGAGTCACAAAACAGAACATTTCAAGAAAATCCAACTAAAGACTCAAATCCCATTTGATAAGATGCTTTTCTTTGATGATGAAAATCGTAATATTGAAGCGGTAAAAAATTCTTCCATTTACTCCCCTTAAATTGAAATACACACAATCCTTAAAATGTTGATAAGGTTCAATACAAGAAATAGCAAGGTACTTTCATTGATTATTTTGTTATAGCAGTCTACTTTCATTTTTTCTTTTTAAAGCATTGTACTTTGAAAAATCTTATTTTCATTGGTGTAATTTGATAGATTTTTTCAAAGTATAATGTTCTAATAAGAAGACTGATAAAAGTACAATGTTATAATTGGGTAGATTTTTTAAAGTACAATGCCTTAATAAGAAATAAATAAAATTAGGATGTTACAATAAACAAATAAATGAAAGTACGTTGTTATTTATATTGAACTAGTAAATGAGCCCGCGCTTTGCTGCCAGTTTTTATGTGTTTTTGTTGCGTATTAGGAGTGAGAATTGAATAAACCAGTGACATTTTACAAAGTTCAAACTTCAGGGGGTCAAAGTAACATTTAAAAAAATAGAGGGGTGGAAAATGTATTTTTCAAAGTAGAGGAGTAAAAATCATGTTATATGTATATATACTACGGGGATGGGGGATAAGCACGAAAGTGTAGAAAAAGAAGGGGTAAAAGTGACATCTTACAAAGTTGAAGGTGGAGGGGGGTGAAAGTGATATTTTAAAAGTAAAGGGATGAAAGATATCATTTTATAAAATAAAGGGATTGCAAGTGACGGATTAACAAAGTTGAGGGATTAAAGTTGCACTTTACGCATTGACAACTTGTACATTGTGCATTTAGAGTCAACATTTTATAAAGTCGAAGGTGGAGGGGTGAAAGTGATATTTTAAAAAATAAAGGGATGAAAAATATTATTTTACAAAATAGAGGGGTTGCAAGTGACGGATTATACAAAGTTGAGTGATTAAAGTTACATTTTATCCATTGACATAGTTGTACATTGTGCATTAACAATTGCACTGTTAGCTACATTGCCTTTGTCTCACAAACGAAAAACTTACATTTTATATATATTTATAATCCATCATGCAGGTTTCAAAAATGGGGGTGACAAGTATTTTGGTGAATAATGGGGTGACTTTTGGAGCCTTTAGGCAAGGGCTTACTGAATTTTCTCAAGGTCCAACTCCAAGTTCATCAAAGAGGGATAAGAAAAAGTGAATAAAAACACTTTAAAAAAAATACATCATTTGGATATTGTATCGATATTGTTTATGGTGATACAGATTTTTTAACTTGATTTGGATTTGATTTATGTATTAGAAAATGTC